>NW_006383016.1:10151905-10178435 GCF_000327345.1 Myotis davidii
TGAAATCTGTGGGCTAATCAAGTTGGAATGGCAGTAGGCAATTAGTAGAGTGTGACTGGTGAGAACTCTCCTGACATCCACCCTCTTTTAGTGATAATCCTCAGAGCCACTGATCTGTAAATTTAGGCCTCTCTGGACACCACCTTTGAGAGTTTAGAAAGAATTGTTTTGCAAATTATATGGATCCGCCCGGCTGGTGTGGCTCAGTGGTTGAGCACCAACCTATGAACTAGGAGGTCATGATTCTATTCCCTGTCAGGACACATGCCTGGGTTGCAGGCTTGATCCCCAGTGTGGGGCATTCAGGATGTAGCCAATCGATGATTCTCTCTCATCGTTGATGTTTCTATCTCTCTCTCCCTCTCCCTTCCACTCTCTGAAATCAATAAAAATATCTTTTAAAAAATTATATGGATACATCTCACCCCTTGATCTCTGAAGTATTCTAGTTTACCCTTACTTGTCCCATGATCCCATAGGCCCAGCACCTATACTTTTGCCATATCCCTTCCTTACTTACTACTGTGACAGATATTTTTTTTCTGCTATAAAACATATTACTTTCTTTAGCTTGTCATTCAAGAAACCACATGGCCTCAGCCTATTTTTTCTGGGGTGATTACATCATTTCTTCATATTCCAGGTACTCATGGCTTACTGCACCCAGTAGTCAGCTTATTAACTTAAGTTTTTGCTATTATTTTCCCATCACCTAAGAAGTCCTCTTCTGCTGTCTCCCATTGTAGAAGCTCTCTCTCTTCTTTAAGAAACTATATAAATGTAATCTGTTTATGAAACTTTTCATGATTTCTAAATTTCATGTGATTTTTTCCTACTTTAATTAACCAAAGGTGTTTTATCTTTCTCCTGGCACTCAGCCTATTATTTTATGTTCTGAGTGGTTTATTTAATTTAAAGGTAATCCTTTTCCTGACATCTTTACTCTCTCTCTCTCTCACACACACACACACACACACACACACACACTATTTTTATAGTTTCCTTAAAGAAGTTAGATGATATATTACTTACCAAATTTGTTAATTTGTTTGTACCTCTTCAATAAGTATTTATTGAGTGGATTCATATGGCAATTGACACCTTGAAAATGTTGAAGGGTTGAATTCTTTATAGAAGATAAGCAGACTAAGCACAGACCTTGGAGAATTCCCCATTTTGAGAGGGAACAGAGATGAGGAAGCCCAAAGAGACGGTGACTTGCTTAGGTCATTCAGGAGGATGTGGGAGGGCCTCCCAAGAACCCAGATCCACTATGATTTAGCTAGTGCACAACTTAGTTTCATGTAAATCAGCTATTGTTAATCATTTATATTACAGAGTGAGCCATTTCTGCTCCTATTTTATGGCTGCACTGGCAAGTGGGTGCCAGAGAAAAAGGGAATTCCCTGGGTAGCTAGACTCCACCCTCAAACCTCTTTACTTCTTCCTGATGATTAATTGTGTTGCAAAGTTCTTAACAAAGGACCCTTGATTCAGATCCGGAAGCACTAGCGTATTAATGCTGTGGCACATGCGTCGCATTCTAGTTCAGTGAAATTTTTCTCAAAGCTGGTTCCTATTTCTGGCAGCAACCCTTCAGTCCTGGAACTACAGTTCCAGCCAAAATAAAATATTATGTTAGGTCTCTATTTTTCCTGAAGCACCATGGCATTTTTATGGATTGTGGAGACAGTTTTATGTAAGACTTTAATGGTAACAATAAAGGACCCAGATCCCCTTCACTGGCCTGTTATCCTTTCCTCTATGTCCCAGCAGTATCATACAGCTTCCAAAAGGAGCACCATCGTAACCTTCCCAATGAAATCTGTCATTCACTTATTGTGTGATGTGATCTTCACTTTCCTTTTTTTGAACTCATCCACAACAGATAAAATTATTTTTTATCTGTAGTTGGTTGCATATTTAAAGGGGAAAAAAAGCAATCCCCCATATCATGATTATATGATTCAAAATTGTCCTGTTATTCAATTAAACAATGCTAATCATGTTTTAAAAGAGCTGCTTAATATGTAAATATTTTATTTATACAGCTAATGATGATAATTCAGAGAAGGAAATATTATATTACATTTTAAAGACTTTTAAATATAGAAGAGACAAACTTTACCTAATTTAATTTTTTTCAATATGTATCAATTTAATTAACAAACACATGTCATGGGATGAATTTGTGTGCTATGGGACTATCTTTAGCATGGTAGGGTCACCAGGTAATGGTATTATGAAGGCCAGATTTTTCAACTTCAGTGAATGGATAAGAAAATTTTTCTGAGATTATTATGTTTCCATTATTTGAGTTTAAAAATAAAGGAGCATTCTGAAGTCATGTCTTTGTAAGAAGAGGAGCCAGTGCACACATGGTAATCTTAGACTAAGTGAGTGCTTTTCTAACTTAATTAAATTTTAAAAGTCCTGTTGTTTCACTAAATGGTTATCCTTTTAAATGAGAAGTTGATTACAATAAATTTTAGGAGAATATCAGTAATACACTTTTTGTGGTTTGTTGTTGTTGGCTATTACAAACAATTGTAAAATGTTAGTCGTATAGATTTGCCACTAGTATACAATTACTGTTCACAACATCTTTAGTTTCATGTTCCATAAAATCAAGCTTCCTGTCTTTACATTTTAGAACCTAGAGTATGATCTTTGAGATTTCACTATGTTAATGCATACAAATTACTAAGGAAAAGAAATAGCATTGTATGAGAAGACAAAGAAATTGAACAATAAAAGTAGACTTTTTGTATAATAAGCAGCATATTAATACTTGATGAACTTAGCTACAGAATTTACTAAAGCATATATTTACTAAAGCAAGCATTTGTCTGGAAATGTCTTACCATTTTAATGTAGAAAGCACAGAGAACACACTGAGATACTATTTTGGTGGGTTATTATTAATGATGATATTCTTACAACAAGCATTTTATATATATATTTTTAAGTAACATAAGTTTTGTGGGAACTGCATGATAAATTTCTTTCTCAACAGAAACTTCAGTTAATATTTTAGAACATAATCACTTTCAGGAAAGACCTTCCTTAAGCTAATAAAATTTTCTTTCTAAGGAATTATTAAAATACCAAACTTAAGGAAATTTTCTAATATTTGAGTCTTATTTATGAACATTAGGTAAGGTATAAGCTTTAACTATAGTTTGTTTTACATAATAAATATATTGTTAATTAGTTTCTTTGTGTGTATGCCCATATATATAAACACATAGAATTAGTGAATAATATTGCATATAAATTGCATTTAATGTGGCAAATGTATTTTGACGTATGCACAAAACATTTAATATAGTATCTTGAGTATAATGAGCTGTCAATAAAGAGAAAACACTTATTAAAAGCAATTATTATATTATAGAGAAGGGTTAACACAGACTCACTAAATCATCACTCTTTCATACTCTGAGTATTAATTTTATGTCAGTGTCATTTGGTTAAGTGAAAAAATGCTAGAGCTCTTCTCAAGTTTTTAATTAAACATAATTATGAATTATAGAGCCTTCTCTTTTCATTATGAAAACTTTCTTTTAATAAGGCATTACCTTATAGCTAAGAGCATTATAGAACTCTGTTTGTAATATAATAAATATAATCACAAATACAGTATTTCCAGTAGCCAGATCTTTAATATTATGGATTTTGCCGAGTTTGACATACTTTGTAAAACTCAAGTTCAAATGTTTCTATGCCATAAAGCTCGCCTTTTCTGCAGTTAGGAAATGTATATTTCCAGACTGGAAAGAGGTGAATGTATAGGTGGTATGGTGGAGAGATGATCCCATGTCACCTTATTGAGTTTTAGGGAGAAAAAAGTACAATAATGTTGTGAAAATATATTTTCAAAATGCTATAGGAACTTTGTCTCAGATAAAGCCCTGTATTTATTTATGGGGAAGTTTATAAAGGATTTTCAAGTATATTATCTTGTCTATTTAAGAAATCTATGACACTGGCAGTATACTGACTATAGAGGGTTGACAATCCTATATTATAAAAGAGTAATATGCAAATCGACTGAACAGGCAAACAGGAGAACGACCACCCAAGACCATGCTATGACACCCACTGGTGCCAGGTCAGCCAAGGCGGGTGCGATGCGACTGGTCGGGGGCCAGCCATCACCCCACAATCTCACCATAGAGGGAAGCAAGGCTGCTGGCTGGCAGGGCGATCAATGGGGGGACTCCACAGTCGCCCCAAAGAGGGAGGCCCAGACCACCAACCAGCGGGCTGTGGCGGGTGGGCAGGACCTCCCTCTGCGAGGAAAGTCTGGTCCCAGGTGCCAGGAGGAATCCGGTGCCAGGAGCCGGGGGAAGGGAGGCCTACTCCTGCATGAATTTCATGCATCGGGCCTCTAGTTATTAGATAAATGAACAGGGATGAGCACTGAGGTTTTTATGCCCCATCTGTTGCCATTTTCATTTCTATAGCTATGGCCAGAAAACTTAGTGTTTTAGTGTAAATAAATGAATGTTTATTGCATGGCTACATTTGTGTGTGGAGCTTAATCATAAACACATTCTTTATAATTTCCAATATTTCATAGTAAATGCCCATTCTGGAAGTGTTCCTTTGACGTTGTAATTAAACATAACCTTAAAAACAGGAAAATGTCTCCTTAGTATTGCCACAAGTACATGAACACAGCATGCACTTAAATGCATGGGACACAAAATTCATGTGACACACACACAGACACACACATAAAAATACTCATACACTCCTCAGAATACAAGGTTTATGTTTCTGTGCTAATTTTTCTTCTGTTTAGAATTTGTAAACTAACTCTTTTGAGAAACCAGGTACTTTGTGTATTGTACTTACATTATCAAGTACTTAAAATAGCATGATAGTCAAGAGACTGCGTGTCCAGCTGGCTTGGCTCAGAGATTGAGCATCAACCTATGAACCAGAAGGTCACGGTTCGATTCCCAGTCAGGGCATATTGCTCGGGTTGTGAGCTCAATCCCCGGTGTGGGGCATGCAGGAGGCAGTCGATCAATGATTTTCTCTCATCATAGATGTTTCTGTCTCTCTCTCCCTCTCCCTTTTCCTCACCCGAGGATATTTTTCCATTGATTTTTAGGGAGAGTGGAAGAGAGAGTGAAAGACAGAGAGAAACATCCATGTGAGAGAACACAACCATTGGTTGCCTCCTGCATGAGCCCTGACCAGGGCCGGGGCTGGGGAGGAGCCTGCAACCAAGGTACATGCCCTTGACCAGAATGGAACCCAGGACTCTTTGGTCCACAGACTGACGCTCTAACCACTGCGCCAAACCGCTGGGGCTGTTTAGTTTTTGATATTTGGATATTGAAAGGTGGCCCTTTTCTTCTTGACATCTTTATTCTGTGTTTTAGGCTTGATACAGCTATTATTTCATTCAAATAACAAAACAATGAGATGAGGCAAATGATTGCTGGATGCTCTGATAATCTATGATTAGCAATGGCAGTTTACTATGTATTGCATATGCTTTAAAAAGCCTTTTCACTTATTTCTAGCAACTCCTAGCCTTTTCTTTGCACACATTGACATGAAAATAGATAGTCTCTATACCCATCGTGGTGAATTGATTGTTAAATCAAGCAAGCAAGAAGGGTTATTCCTGAATCATAGAAAAATGGTGTCATTCTAGAGTTGAACTTTAGAATACTGCTTTAAACACTGTTGTCTAATCATTAAAGTTATTTTTAAATTGGCTAATCATACTCTCTTAACCTAATCTTTCTTTTTCAGGAGGAAATCAGTATAGCATTGTTATCCATGATGTTACGATAGCTTCTGAATAACAGAATTTACATTGTGAAAAAGTAGGGTGTTGTAGTGGTGTGCTGGGACCAGTTTGTAGACCTAGGGAGCCAATTGTAAGTTTGAGAGTAGTTGACATTATCTTAACTTAGTGACTTGAAATTCACTGTGGTGAGAATATTTTCATCATAGAAAGTGGCAAATTATACAAACCAGATCATTTCTACCCTCCTTTCAGTTCATAACTGGGTATAATTCATTCTAAAACATTCATAAAGAGAATAAAAATATTGCATACATGATTGAAAATTTTGAAGTCTAGAAGTGCTGACTAAATACCTATGTGAAAAATGACCAAATAAAATATTTTAAATGTTTAGAATATAAAGAATTAGGTACTCACACACATGCAAACATACATACACTTCTTATTTTGGCATTGCAGTTAATTACAACCAGAAAAAAAGTATGCTTTAATTTTACTCCACTTTTTAGTAGCAAAGCTATAAAAGAAAATATGAAAGAAATAAAATCATACAGACTTGTAAAGCCCATATATTTTTTAAAAGGAAACATAATTAAACCTTGTTGATTGGCCAAAAAAAATTATGAGCACAGCTGGATCTTTTTAAATATGTATTGGTAGAAAGAGCTAGAAAATATAATCACCTCCTTTCTAAAACCAATTTTATTTTTTTTTGAAAGTCAAAATGTATTTCACTAAATACTAAGTGTGAAGTGACAGTTAATGATTCAAATAAAATTAAAATGCTAGTAAATTTAGTAAAAATTTCAGTTAATTAAATCCTATTCATGATATATTTTAAGTTTAATAATATTATTAGTAATAGGTGTTATTATTGAATTGGTACTATGTTTCAGATATATGCATTTTAAATTCCCAAACTCTCCTCTTTACAACAATCATGTGTGGATTCTATAAATGGGGAATCTGAATTTCAAAAGACCACACAGTTAGTAAGTAGCAACAATGCATTTCCAACAAAGACTGTCTAGCTTCAAAGCTCCTGCTACTTTCCCTAAATCATTCTTCCTGTCAAATTATGTAAAAGATATAAACAATATGTGAAGCTATAAAACATATACAACTTTAATTATAACCACAATTTGGTTAATCAATTCAATTTTTAAAAAATATATGCTATTGTTAGGATTTTCCACATTGATTGAAGACAATTGCAAGATAAGCAGATGAAACACTTTGTGTGTGTTGGAAACTTACATTTTGGGAGTAAATTGTGTACTTCTTTTGTACAAAACAGGTGTTAACCCATAGGTGTTATGTACAACAAAAATTTTTGATACTTAAGCCCCTTTTCCTCCACAGTATATTGGAACACTGAATGCTATTTAATATCTGTGCCTCATGAGCGTTTGAAGCTGTGCTGTATGATGTGAAAAAATATTAAATTGTGAGTTTTGATGGAATGCCTCAATTTGATATAAAATTAAAACCCATGAATTGTCTGCAAGACCTAGATGAAAGCTTAACTTTCTCATCAACTCAACTCTATACGTTCATATGCTATCTTGGTAGAGATTAGAAATAGATGTAGAAGACATTTCATATATATATATATATATATATATTTCTAATATAATAATGCAAACTAATGTAAAAGTAATTATTGTACTTGTATTTTCAATTATATTTTTATTCAATGAAAATTATTTTCTTCGTGTAATTCCTTTAATGTTACATTCAAATTCGCCTTAAAATATTACAAATGCATAGATAATCATTGTATTTAAGTTCTTATGATTCTATATCAAATGTGTAATTGCACTTAAGACCTTCAAAAGAGTGTTTTAGAAACTCCTTATATAGTAGGCAATTCTTAAGGCTTTATACAGAATGTTTTATACCATATATGGGATTAAAGGAAGGATTCATGGGTAGATAGGGTCCGTTTCATGCAAATATGCATATCTATCTATAATTGCCCTCCTCCCCCGGTGAAATGGAGTAATAGTAATATTATTCAGGCATTTCCCATAAAGTGCTCAAACAAAAACACTGGTTATGCATCCTCCAAAATCAAAATTTTTTAACTTTATTTTTATTGTTTACACTATTACAGATATCCCCTATTTTCCACCCCTTTGCCTACCTCCATCTAGCCCCCTGTTCTCCCTTCCCTCTGGCCCTCACCACATTGTTGTCTGTGTCTATGGGTTATGCAGGTATGATCTTTGGTTAATCCCTTCACCTTCTTTTATCCAGTCTCCTCCTCCTCCTCGCTTCTGATAGCTGTCAGTCTGTTCCTCTGTTTCTATTTTGTTCATCAGTTTATTTTGTTCATTAGATTCTACATATAAGTGAGATCATATGCTATATCTCTTTCTCTGACTGGCTTATTTCCCTTAGCATAATAATCTCCAGGTCCATCCATGCTGTTGCAAAAGGTAAAGATTTCTTTCTTTTTTATGGTCATGTGGTATTCCATTGTGTAAATGTACCACAGCTTTTTTATCTACTCATTTACAGATGGGCACTTGGGCTGTTTCCAGATCTTGGCTATAATTCTGCATTGGACATTGGGCTGGATATTTTCTTTCAAATTGGCATTTTGGGATTCTTAGGATATATTCCCAGAAGTGATATTGATGGGTCAAAATGCGGTTCCATTTTTAATTTTTGGAGGAAACATCACAATATTTTCCAGTGGCTGTACCAATCTGCATTCTCACCAACAGTGCACTAGGATTTGCTTTTCTCCACATCTTTGTCAGTACTTGTTGTTTGTTGATTTATTGACAGTAGCCAGTCTGACAGGTATGAGGTGATAGCTCACTGGTTTAATTTGCATCTCCCTGATTAGTGATCTTGAACACTTGTTCATATGTTTCTTGGCCATCTGTACATCCTCTTTGGAGAAGTGGCTTTTCAGGTCCTTTGCCCTTTTAATTGAATTGTTTGCCTTCTTGGTGTTAAGTTGTATATGTTCTTTATATATTTTGGAAATTAGCCCCTTTTCAGATGTTTTATTTGCAAATATGTTCTCCTATACAGTGGGTTCCCTTTTCATTTTGTTAATGGTTTCTTTTACTGTGCAGAAGCTATGTAGTTTAATGTAGTGTTATTTATTTTTTCTTGTTTTATTTACTCAAGGAGATATATCAGCAAGTATAAAAGTGTTTTTCTTAAGATCAAGAACAAGACAGAGATGTCCACTTTCATCACTCTTAGTCAACAAGTGCTAGAAGTCCTAGCCACAATAATCAGACAAGAATAATAAGAAGAAAAAAGGCATAAATTGAAAAGGAGGAAGTAAAACTATTACTATTCACAAATGACATGATATTGTACAAAGAAAACCCCAAAGTCTCCACCAAAAAGCTACTAGATCTAATAACTGAATTCCACAAAGTAGCAGGATACAAAATTAATAACCAAAACAATAAATATATAACTCACCATGCTCTCAATATAAAGTATAAGGTATAGATATTTGGCTCAAAGATGGATTATAGCATAAATTGGTATGTATTATCCTCACAGTTCTACAACATTGTCAGTTCCCAATACTTCTTTCTTCACAGATAGGCAAATCTTGGACTCAACTATCATTCATACTTTCCTGTGTCCAAGTGGAGCTTCAGAATCTATCTCTTTGAGCTCAGCCGCTTCCTTCATCACTCAGAATGGCATTTACAAACTAAGCGGAGGCCTCATCATTCCTCTCTTATTCATAATTTTTTAGACCATGGCAACCATTTTGGCTTTACTGGCCTTTGTCACCAACCACCTATACTTGAATGTTCTTTACTGCATAGACCAGCAGTTTTTAACATTTTACTATCAAAAATTATTTTTAATTATTCTTTTATCCCCCTACTAAGATCTCATATTTCAGATTTTCTCCAAATAAATTACATTGCAGTTTTTCCCCAACTCAAAATTAGTAATAATAGTGATAAGGAGGAGGAAGAAGATAATATGCTATTTGGATATCCATCAGAAACTTCTTTTTCATATTTTTATGGTCAACATATTTTCATCAGACTTATTCTTTATTATTTTGAGAAATCATTAAATCGCACAAGTTGATTTAATCACAGAGCACTGATTTTATTTTATTTATTTTTAATTTTTAGAAAGCAAATATAGTCAATGTGAATACAAATCTATTTGTGGGGAGTATCAAATAGTATTCCATAAATATAAGTTCTAATTTTCTTAAACTTCTAATCAGGAAAATGTCTTTACAAAAACAATCACAAATTGACTTTCCTGCAGATAAGTCACCCTTTGTCTGTTTCCCTTCTTGCCAGTATAGCTGCAATAGAGAGAAGTAGATCACAGAGAGTTTAATGCTACCAGCAGCAGTCAAAAGGCAATTAATTTCTGCTTGATGCATGGGCCAGAACCCCAAGTTGGTTGGGGTTTTTCAGTTCTTTTTATTGTATTACTGTTATGTATTATTTATTATTTTAATAGTTTGTCTTTTATACTGTAAAATTAAAACAAAATCAACTTATAAATTATTTGCCATTAATCTTCCAAGATGATTATTTCTAAGGTTAAAGAATACCTAAATTACTTACTTTTTAAACCCTCTACGTGAAGCAAGTTATAAGCAGACAGTATTTCCAAGCAAACACATAAGAACAAAGTATTTAAAACAGTGTGTTGATAATTGTTGTTCAGTAAATACTTCTGATCTGATTTTTTAACCCAGTTAAGAGTGTTAGTAAAAACATTTTGTATACTCTAACATCGACGCAGAATGTGACTCCTGCTTACCTAAAGTTATAGATCTGGCCACCAGAATTCTTTAGAGAAAAAGAAACACACAGGGACGCACACTATCTGACTCCGGTTTATTGGTATGCCAGGTTGGGTTGAGTTTCATCGAATTTCCCAATAAAACTTTCAGGGGAAACAAAAATTCATACATTGATCCCACCAGGCCTTGTAAAGTGTCACCTCCACAGTTTCATTGGAAAATCATAATTAAAGCTTCAGCTTCATTTGTGGACTAGCCAGAAACAACACACAGATCCTTTTAGAGATGCATGAATTTTGAATGTAAAATAGCCAGCTAGTGACTGTGTACATTTTAAACTCCTCGGTTTTAGGTTGAGTTCTGTTTTCAGAACAAAATTTTCCTCCACTTACAGAAGAAATACTCTCTAACTCCTGATTTTGTCAAATCCATCATTTTCTTTTATTGTTGCAGTTTCAGCATATTTTATTATATTTCTGTATGTGTTACTTTTAAAGCATACCACAAGAAATTATCAAACCACTTAAAACCTTCAAATAAAAATATCTGAAGCAGTTTGTGCCCCCAGTTGTACATATTTATAGTTTAAGATTCTTTTTTATTAAATTTATTGGGGTGACATTGGTTAATAAAATAATATAGGTTTCAAGTGTATAATTGTGTAATACATCATCTGTGCATTGTGTTGTGTGCCTACTACCCCAAATCAAATCTTCATTCATCACCATATGTTTGCCCCCTTTTTCCCTTTAAGATTCCCCCACTCTCCTTCCTTCTGGTAACCACCATACTTTTGTCTATGTATCTGAGTTTTTGTTTATCATAGCTATCATTTTCAGTTACTGAGGTCCTTAGACCACCATCCTCCCCAAATAATGGCTAGAACTTACAGTTGATAATTGACTGCTTACAATATATAAGTACTGTACTAAATTGTTTACTCAGTTTCAAGCCCTTCACTTTAACTATGTGTTAAAATGAGGAAAAGGTAGGTTAATGGTTAAATGAATAGGGGGGTGTCACAGATTATGTTCTTAACATCTGTGCATTTGACATCTTGTGTAAAAATGATTTTGTTTCAGTAGTTCAGCATTCATAGCAATATTTAGAATCACAATTAAGTGAGGATGTTTCTCCAATCCTTGTTTTTGTGAAAAGGACATGCAATGGGTAAAGATATTTGGGGAGTTTAGAAAATGTGTGTATGTCTGTTTCTATCACTGAATGACACTTGAGGCCTAGAAGCATTGCATGACAGTCTGTGACCTGTGATGAGCACTTTAGTCAATCTGAGGCTTATTTTTTCTTATCCATAAACTAGAGGCCCGATGTATGAAATTTGTGCAAGGGGCTTGGCCCTCGAAGCTTCAGCGGCTTGCCTCAGCCCTCACAGCCCTGGCTTTGTCCAAAAGGTTGTCTGGAAGGCTGTTTGGAAGGTCGTTTGGCTGTCCAGTCTAATTAGCATATTACGCTTTTATTATTATAGGTAGAGCTAGTAGAAATAAATGATCTCTAAGAACTTGTTCCGTAAGAACCTGCTCAAGTTATAAAACCCATACCTATGAAATAAATCACTATTTAATAAAATAATTTATTATAGCTCTTATGTGCATTGCTATATTGTAGAAACACAATTAGTACTGACAGAAACACTTCTTGAGCAATTTTAATCTGCAGATTTTAATCTAGTTATTGGCTTGGAGGAGATAAGGCTTATCTGTAGTAGAAAGGTGGTTTATTTACACATGAGAAGGTCACACTAACTTCTGAATCAAGTTGGTCATTCCTCTAGAGCTGTGTAACTGGGAGTTATTGAGGTCTTGTTTCAAATTCTTATCTGTATTCAGTTGTTCTCTACTGGGGGTAACTTTGCACCTGAAGGATATTGGTATTGTCTAGAGACATTTTTGAGTGTCACAGCTGGGATGGGGTTGCCAGATAAACCAATATAAATATAGATGCCAGTTAAATTAGAATTTTTGATGAAATTCAATATTTTAATATAAGTATGTCCCATGCAATATTTGGTGTAAACTTATACTAAAATATTATTCATTGTTTATCTGGATTTTGAATTGAACTGGGAATCTTGTATAGTATCTGGCAACACGAAAGTGGGTTAGGTGGTGGATGGAGGCATTTAGAGAGTAGATGGCAGGAATACTGTTAAACATCCTATAGTGTCCAATACAGCCTTCACCAGCCATTTATCTTGAACTAGAAGCCCAGTGTGTGAAATCGCGTGGCCCCGCCAACCACGCATCCTTGCCATGCTCGCAGCCTCGCCCACCCGCACCAATTTTGGTCGTTACAGTGTTAGAGTCACAGGCATTTTATAATATATACTAGAGACCTGGTGCACGAAGATTCATGCACTGGGGGTGGGTCCCTCAGCCCGACCTGCACCCTCTCCAATCTGGGAGCCCTCAGGGGAGCTCTCTCCAATCTGGGAGTTTCTGTCTGTCTTTGCAATCATATGAGCGAATTGTCTGAGACCCCAACACAGTTTGGTTTTGTGCTCACAGAATAGAGGTCTTTTTTTTTCTTTGCTCCATTAGTCGAGATTTCCTAGAAATTGCAGGGTATCTTCCTTTTAATTTTTCCTAGACACTCTGACTTTGACTTTACTTTTGTCTCTCATCTTTGCTTTCCCTCCATCCCCCACCTGCAACAGTAACTTGCTCCAGGCTCACTTTGCTCTAGTGCAGTGATGGCGAATCTTTTGAGCTTGGCATGTCAGCATTTTGAAAAAACCTAACTTAACTCTGGAGCCATGTCACATATAGAAATTTTTTGATATTTGCAACCATAGTAAAACAAAGAATTATATTTTTGATATTTATTTTATATATTTAAAGACCATTTAACAATCCACTTCTGGTCCAGGGGCTGCTACCAGAACTACAATTCCCAGAATTTCTGGTGCTCCCCATGCTCTTGGTTTGCGCTTCTGGTCCAGGGGCTGCAGAAATGAAAAGGACTGAGAACTTCAGCTTCCCCCAGGCCAGGCTGACAGGACCGGACACTCTAGTGGCGTCCCTGGGACTCAGGCCACTCGGTGCCTGCACCTGTAGGCCTGGAGCGACCAGGAGGGCGTTCCTGCCCCCTGCCCCCGGCCACTTGGTGCCTGTGCGCATGCACGCTGCCCACAGGCCCGCCATCTTTGTTGGGTTAATTTGCATACTCACTCCTGATTGACTATGGGCCATCGTGAAGGGATGGTCAATTTACATATTTGTCTATTATAACTGTAGATAGTTCATATTTCACTGAACATAAATGTACAATAATTATCCAGTCTAAACTGACAATATTGCTGAGAGTGAGAATTATAGCCCTTATGCAGTCTATTCCTTCACTTGGTATAACATTGAATCTCTTGGGTTTTAAATTTTATAATAGTCACCCTGATTTGGTACTTTCCTACCTGAATTTTTAGAGTTATCATTACATATATAAAATGGAGGTAATATTACCAGTTCCCACTTTCCATTACTTATATATGAAAGATGTGTAAAATGTGCTTTGAAAAACTAATATCTATATTAATAAAAACAATATGCTAATTAGACCAGATAGCCGAATGACCTTCTGTACCTCATTCTGGACATTCTTCTGGATGAAGCTGTGGCAACGGGGGCCAAGGGTGAGGTGGTTAGGAGGCGATTAAGCAGGCAGGCAGAGCGGTTAGGGGCGATCAGGCAGGCAGGCAGAGTGATTAGGAGTGATCAGGCAGGCAGCCAGAGTGGTTAGGGGTGATCAGGCAGACAGATGAGTAGTTAGGGGTGATGAGGCAGGCAGGCAAGTGGTTAGGGGCGATCAGGCAGGCATGCGAGTGGTTAGGGGCGATCAGGCAGGCTGGCATGTGAGTGTTTAGGAGCCAGCAGTCCCAGATTGTGAGAGGGTGCAGGCCGGGCGGAGGGAATAACCCCCCACCCCCGGCGTGCATGAATTTCGTGCACCAGGCCTCTAGTAAAGTAATATTTTCTTATGCTTTCTCTTTTTTTTCAAGCTGAATATTGCTTAAATTCTTAGAACAAGGCCCCTTAGGGAATAACTGCAATCATATTCCAAGACTAGAGAATGAAAATCAAGCATCCAGCATTAATTCAGAACTAGGTGCTTAGCACTGGGGATATGAAAATGAATAAGGTAAATTTCTTAATATTAAATTACATAGAGTCTAGAATCCAGAGAAGCAAAGCAGAGATGAAGATAAATGAGAAGCTCAATAATTTATGAGTTGCTGCTATAAAAAAACATGTTAGTCATTGTGGCGACTTGCCAGAAAAGGCTCAGACCATGGCATAAATGCAGGCTCTCCTGGTACATGGCCAAGGGATTTACCAAGCTGCTGGCAGAATTGGTAATGCATTTTTGGGAACTTCACTGCAAACACTGCATGCTGTTGTCTGATGTAGCAAGAAGTCTCAGTCCCTTTTGCCCTGTTGACAGCTGTACATTAGAAACATCACAATTCTTCTGGCCACTGCCAACTTACGTATTTTCCCTAATTTCTGAAGAAAAAAAAAATTTTTTTACTCCTCATCCTCTCAAGGATGCACTATCATCATATAACTTCAAACCATTTGCTGACTTAAGAACCAAATAGGACAGTGAGGGCGAACCATTTGAACTCGGCGTGTCAGCATTTTGAAAAACCCTAACTTAACTCTGGTGCCGTGTCACATATAGAAATTTTTTGATATTTGCAACCATAGTAAAACAAAGATTTGTATTTTTGATATTTATTGTAGATATTTAAATGCCATTTAACAAAGAAAAATCAAAAAAATGAGTTCACGTGTCACCTCTGACACGCGTGTCATAGGTTCGCCATCACTGAAATGGGAGATGAATGGAGGGGTGCCTGTGGAGGTTTGCATTCTTTTCATGCCCTTGTCTAGCTGATTCTGAACGTGTATTAAAATGTAAATGTGAATGCCAGTCCCGTGTTAGTTATCTTTATTCGCTTACTTTATTCTTTATTCCAGTTACTGACTAAATGAGGACCGTAGTTGAGAAAGTAAAGGATCCGTGGCAGAATGTGGTAAGCATTGTAAGAAAGGAGCAAAGACCATTTGATGGGCTCTCTGGTCAGGGTGTGCTCTTTAAGCTAATAGGATCAGGAAGAATGTCAAAAACACTTCTCCAGAGTCTCCTAGTCCCCTTGGAGGTGCAAATGGCGATCCTTGTGAATTCCATTGCTTTCAGGCACAATCCAAGCATTTATGTGTACCTTGCTTTGTTGGATGGGTGGCCATGACATTTCTGTAGTTTATGTTTTCTCTCTGGGATAGAATAAGAGGCAAAAAGTCAGTTCTGGGTATCTGTAATCAGTTTCTAAGTCTAGAGTGGGTAACAAGATTACACAGAAAGCATGTACTAGGTGTTTTGTTTCGTTTTTGTGGTAGATACTTTCAACTTGGAATTGAGAACAAACTCTATGCTACTGGTAAATGTGACTCAAGTAAGTGGCATTGTATTCTCATTTTGTGTGTATTTGGATTCTTTAAATTTTTAACAAGCATAGTTTTTTTTTAATTAAATATATTTGGAGTTTATCCCAGGAGTGCAATGCAGTGCCAGGCAAGATCATTAATTCTGAGGAAATGTCTGCATATAGGTGCGGATGATTTTATAAAGTATCTCAAGCCTCCATATGCTTTCCCTGTATATTATTACTTTGTATGGCATAATTGTGTAGTAAGTTACCAATTGTAATATTTGCTTACATAATTAGTTCTTACTACATACTATCACAATCAAGTACACTAAATTTTGATTAATCTCACTTTAAGAATTAATTGTAAAAAAATAATTCAAATGTTTTAGGAAAAAGTTAAATTAAAATTTACTATTACCTAATAGTAACTACTCTATTACATACCCTTTGTTTAGCTATACACAGTTAATCTTTCAATATAGCCCACCATGTAGGCACTTCAGGGTCAGTAACAGAAATAAACAGGATATCTTCTATAAATTACTTGTTCAAAACATGCAACTGGCTACACAAATATAATAAAAACGAATATATGTTTTATCTCACTACATTGGGATGTATCTGAGTTGTTTCACCCCTGAGAGCATATTGGACATCCCATGAATAATCAAGGAGGCAGTGAACAGGGAGGCTGGCTAGAGAAAGAGTGCGTCCACCAATTGACAGCCACTGCCCCAGTCTGTAGAATGATTTTTGCATGTTGACTACAACTATGATTATTCCTCTTTTTATTACTAAACTATTACTAAAAAATGAGAATTTCTTTTTTGTCTTTAAAATTGGAATTTGCTTTATAAGAGAAACTATAATCATAGCTGTACTTTTTTCATATCAAAGGTATAAGAAATAGTGGATGCTTTCGGTGCTATTTTCTAGTCTAGTTTAGCATAGTGGTTTTCAATCCTATGTTCCCCATACATATCTCAGTGTATATTAGATGCATTCACTAATAGTAGTAGCTCACTGTGGCTACGGTTCTCAAATCTGGAGACTGGATCAGTCTAAGAGGGTTTAAGAACCTCTTTGGAAAGTTGTTTACTCTAAAAAAGAAAAATCTGAGGAGGAAGAAATGGCTACTCATTAAGAAGCTGGGGTAGCAAGTTGGATAAATTTCCCCAAAGGAAGGCAATTTCCCCTTTTAAATGTGAAAATTACTAACATCAGTAAGATTATTCTATAAATTTCCTTTTCTCCATCCACAGTCCCTATACCTATGTAAAAATAATCATTAGCTTCCTAGACCTACTATTTGTTCAGCTTTGTTCATAAGAACAGAATATCTATCATTTTGAATAGCTTACAAAACGTTGATACAAGAAGTTGTAAAGGACTAAAGAGATTGGCTTAGTATTCAATCTTTCTTAGGGAATATGAGAAAGTATTCATTTTTAGTCTAAGCTAGAGACATTCTTTTACATTTTGATATTTTACAGACATAGGTAAGTTACGACCTTCATTTAAACAAGCTAATAAGTTTACGCAGGGTAGCCAAAAATATACTCAATCATACCTTAATATGTCCCTTTTGCTCAAAAGCATTCTGTGCCACGAGTGAATAGAACAAGCCCTCACATTAGTTGTCTTCAATAAAACATTATCTTTTTGGCTTCCTTTTGCACTAGGGGAAATAAAAAGTCACATGTGGAGAAGTTCTAAATGGTAGACAGAACTAATCCTTGGGGGGCAATTTGTATCCTCCACGGAAGTATTGCAGACTTCTTCCATTAGCATAGTCCCAGGGAGCAAAAGGTTAGGGAAGTACAGGGACTGCCAACTCTACCTGAATACATAAGTCAACATTTCCTCCAGGCACTGAGTGCGCCCACGTGTGCATTAAAGTATCTGAGACGGGAAACAACAATTGTAATATTTTACACTGGAATATATGCTGTGCACATGACGACATTTTGTTTATGGTCGTAGGGAAAAAGGGGAGGCAGTTTCCAGATTTCCCCCTCAGCACCTACCATTTGGCATAGGATATGGGAGGGAGTTTTGCCTCAGTTGAAACAGCTGGGAAACAGATGGAAGCTCATGTGCGATTTGCCAAAAGCTTCTTGCAAAGATTCCACCCATTTCCCACCCTAGAAAAGCTAGTTGGGAGATAGGACTAGGGGCCTCAGAATCAGTAAATGATGGGTTTTGAAAAATGTAAGAAAAACGCCAAAGGATTTTTTTGAACTTAATAGTATAGGAAATATAAATACAGAAATGCAGTTCCGAGGAAGATGTTTTCAATAGGAAAGAAAAAAAGTGGGAGTATCATGGTGAAAAACCACAGCAGAATCACAATTACAGAGCTATAAGTGGACATGGAATTAACATTGGTGCAGCCTCAGCTACCTTGACCATCTTTCTCTTAAGTAATGAAGTTAAGTACACCCCCACCCTTTCTCACGTTAATTACTATATAATTATTCCATTTGTCATTATCGTAAATGTAAGTGTGCACAGTTTACTTCATTTTAGCCAGTGGATTTCACTTCATGAGCTACTTTGGTTTGGATTTCAGGCGTTCAGTACGTTGCTTTTGGATTTAAATGTTGAATTATAGCCAGACTTTTGTTTAAATTCAGTCACTGGATGTATAAACCTCCTGTGTATATTTCAAGTTACAGTGGGCATGTGTATAAATCCCTTACATGTGACTGTTCTTCTAAGCATTGGCCCAAGTGTTGTGTGTTTTTGTGTTTGTTTGTGTGTGTGTATGAGTATGTGTGTATGTATATATGTGTGTGTGTGTGTTTGTAGTATTTTGAAGTACTTTTGAATGCCACAAAAGTTCAAGAAAATCAGCTTCAAAAATAAATACAAGTTAATAGGCTTTTCTCAATGTGAATTTGTTCATTCATGCTTATATAAGGGAATGTGTTAACCATGAATCATTCACACTGAACTGCTCATGAGAAAAAATGCTCTGGCTCTGGTGTTCGTTTTCAAAGTTGCTTGACTGAAGGGAAAAGAGCATTGTCCCCATGTAATGAATAATCAGCCACAGATTTCAGACTGAACGTGGCTCCAAATTGGCAAAAATCATTTTGATTCACGTGAGAACATGGATCCTTGTGAGAGGGACTTATCTGAGTATTCTGGGCTCTGACTGAGTTTGCAGTCTGCCAGAAGAGCCAGTGGAAAAGTTAAATTAAAAGAAAAAAAAATCATTGGGAAGTTTTGCTCACACAATACCAGCATAGCTAAATGCTCCAGAAGACGTGGAGGTTGGCAAATCTGTAGCTAAAAGAAATGGGTGTTGGACTGTAGGTTTCACTTAGGGCCTGGTAAGTTGGCGTTGGGAAATCGGTAAGTAAACATGGCCTACGTGAGAGCTCACACATCATTTATTACGTAACTCACCTGGTCCCAGGGACTTACTATAAAGTGCAGTCGGCCTGTGTGTGACACACCACAAACCACTTTTCGCTCTGCCTACAGCCTTGCCTGCCCAGCCAAGGTAGGGAGCCCGTGACAAGCCCAGAAATGTGGTCAGTGAATTCTGAAGCATTTCTGACGGTGCCAGGACACCAGTCAGTGAAACATACTCTGTGATCCCTCAGAGGAAAAGTAATGGCCAGTGTGCCAGAATTTTGATGCAAACCTATTGCTGCTGCTGCTACTAGACCTAGAAAACTTCACATCTGGCAAGCTTAGGTTCTGGTAAGAGTCAAAACAAAATTATTTACATTAGAGGGCCTTGTCTAGTAGACATTCATTATGCAGGGCTCTCCTGACTTCACTTATACTTCCCCCAGCCAGACAGAAAGAAAAGAAAAACATGGAAAAAAATCTTTTCCCCCCCTTAGTGTATTTAAGCATCATTAGATGAAGAAACAAATGTTGCCTGACGAGATCCTTCATAAAGCGTCACTATTTATTACATGTGTCAATTAAAAATAAGTGAAAATGTCACTCTCTGTAGCCTTTGATTGACCATCATTTGGGCTCACAGAAGAGTTCATTGTACTCCCACCTGATAAAGTCATCACTCTTTGTATATACATGCTCAGAAATAACTCAAAACTGAAATAATTTTCAAGAAAGCAAAAACATGCTTTTATTTTGATTATATTGATGTCTTACTGAGGATAAATTTAACATGAATTCCTAGAGCTGGTATGATTACCTATTAACTGGCTTATGTGGAATTGGTTTCCATTACATACACACATTCTCTTCTTCAGTATATTAAGAATGTCTTCTAATTTACATCTCAGGGATATTATGTGGATAAATGAAACACTATATGTAGATTATGTCTTAAATACTTAGGAATAAAGATGGAATGATAGGCTCTAAATTATTAACTCTACATGGCATTTCACAATTTGGGGTTTGGATAGCTGATGTTAGGTGTTGTGCATCTTATGTTTATCGCATACATCATGAAAAAAATTTAAACTCTGCTTATATTTTGAGTTACATGGACACAATTTAATCATAGATTCCATGTTGGACTAAGTCAGTGATGGCGAACCTATGACACGTGTGTCAGAGGTGACACGCGAACTCATTTTTTTGGTTGATTTTTCTTTGTTAAATGGCATTTAAATATATAAAATAAATATCAAAAATATAAGTCTTTGTTTACTATGATTGCAAATATCAAAAAATTTCTATATATGACACGGCACCAGAGTTAAGTTAGGGTTTTTCAAAATGCTGACACGCCGAGCTCAAAAGGTTCGCCATCACTGGACTAAGTGTTATCCTATATAATAAAAGCCTAATATGCTAAGTGTCCAGTTGTCCATTCAACCAAAGTGCAATATGCTAATGATATGCTAAGGCCGCTCAACCTCTAGCTATGACGTGCACTGACCACCAGGGGGAAGATGTTCTGACGAGTAGGTTAGCTTGCTGCTGGGGTCTGGCTGATAGGGACTGAGTGAGATGGGCCGGACATGGCCTGGAACCTTCCCGTAGTTCCTCCTCCACTGGCCAACCTTCTGGGTCCCTCCCTGGCCCCGATTGTGCACTAGTGGGATCCTTTGGCCTGGCCTGCACCCTCTCACAATCCAGGCTGAGGTACCCCCACCCCAAGTGCACGAATTTGTGTACCAGACCTCTAGTACAAAAATAAAAGAAGAGCATTGCTGTTGCCCTCAAGGAGACTGAAAAATTGAAATTAAAGGCTAGTGAACACACACACATATGCTTAGCCTGATTTTGCCCCGACTTTTATGATTCAGTTGCTAAACATTTGAATTGCTCCAATATACATATACCAAGTCACCACTATTTTTTAGTATTACTCTGTTTATCCATACTTAGAACTCAAGTAAATATGTTAAATTATTAGGCAACATTTTATATCTAAAATTGTTTTTGAGATAAGTTTTGGTTTATTTGATCATTGTAAAATTAAAAGCAATTAAATATTTTGTTCATATTTCATAAGAAAATAAACTAGACATTTCCCAATTAGGCTGTGAGTCACTTGAAGGTATATTGAAAAAATAAGAAATATGTAAACTCATCATGATTATGGGAGATCAGTCTTATTGTTTTTGGTCTCTGTTTTCCCCATGTCTAACACAGTACCTGAAAAAGTAGTTAATAAATGCGTCTGGTATGAATGACATAATTGAAGAGTTTGAATGAATGAGCCAAATCTAATTCTCTCTTGCTTTTGTCTTTCTCCCTAGACTCCCAGGAAGGCAATTACAAGTCAGAAGTCAATAGCAAACCCAGGAAGGAAAGGACAGCATTCACCAAAGAGCAAATCAGAGAACTTGAAGCAGAATTTGCCCATCATAATTATCTGACCAGACTGAGGAGATATGAGATAGCTGTGAACCTGGATCTCACTGAAAGACAGGTAAAGCCAGACTTTGTCATTATATATTTTTAATTGCTTTGGGTCAACATTCTTCTCCAGGGACTTTTGCAATATCTAGACCAGTGGTTCTTAAATATCATTTGGAAGACAGGTGTTTTATTCCATGATGAAAGTTTTGCCCTGTAAAATAGCAAAATTAAGGATAATATAACAATGTTTTAAAGAAAATGGTACTGATGCAGTTTAAGGAATCATTCTTTAATCTGTGATTGTGCCCTTTCTGCCTTTAAAATACTTTTTATTTTATATCATGTGGGTAATTTTGTTTGCTTATATTTCAAAAAGCTCCTTATATGGTGTAATAGAAAGTAGGCGACACCATGTGAGTGTCCTGGTTGCTCCGGATAAGGTTTATATTGCAGTAACACAGACCCCCAAACTTCAAAGATATAACAAAAAAGTTCATTATTTGCTTACTGTCTCTACTAACTTTACAAGTCCAACATTCCAAATAATCACTCACCAGACCCTGCCTGACTCTCTGGCATCTCAATATGTGGTGTCCTTGGTAACCACCGGAGGTAAGACAGAGTTGGAGGTTCATGCATTGACCTTTAAATGTTTTCACCTGGAAATGACCCATGTCACTTCCATTTACACTCTAATGTCCGGAAATAGTCAATTGTGCCACTTTAGTTCAAGGGGGCTGGGAAATGATGGGAGCAAGGGCACAGAGGTCATTGGTAAATATTTCTGACTTATCACCCCAAAATATGTTTGAAACTGTATTGGTCTCAGAAATTCAAAATTCTGGTCCATTCATTTAGAGAACACTTTGGCATTATTAGTACTCTTGGACTCCAGTAATAAGACTTTCAGGTTCTGTCTTGGATTTTATTTGAATGGCAAGTAATTCTCCCCAGTAGCTCCCAGTGCACTCTGCTATGAGTTCTGATTTGTCCTAGGAGAATCTAGCCTACTGATGGTTAACAGTTGCTAATCTTTAGAAAAAAACATTCCTGAAAGCAAATGCAAACATCTTTATGGACAGTGCAGTTATGATTGGCACTCTCGGGGCTAGAGTTTCATTTCCTCCTTCACTGTATGCCCCTCCTCCAGGGATCCCATTGGAACCAAGGAAATAGAAACGGGGTGTGTACAAATGAATGCTATTGTAGAAGTCCAAGCTATTTTATCCAATTTCTTAAATCATCTGTTTTACTTCTGTTAATTTCTATATTGTACCTTTAGATAGGATAGTTCTGGGTAGTGGAAAATATATGGAGGAAGACTCTTATGTGGTTTTATTTATTGGCAGTTTATTTTTTGTTGAATATTATGACTAGTACCTACATTATGAAGCACAGCATTTTCCTTCCTGTGAATGTCACATACTAAACCCTCTCCATAATTGTACGACATTTGGTGTGCTGGACAGTAAGGTCTAAAATCTGCATCATCACACATCTGTGATTTTTTTATTCAGTTTTTTAATTGTTATTTTTTAACAGGGAACAGGAAAAAAAAGGAGGTAGGAATTATACATTAATGTTTTTTTACAGAGACATTGAATTCTAGAAAATACAACCAAGTTTTATTTTCATTGATTTCAGAGAAGAAGGTAGAGGGAGAGAGAGATAGAAACACCAGTGATGGGAGAGAATCATTGATCGGCTACACAACCTGGGCATGTGCCCTGACAGGGAATCAAACTGTGACCTACTGGTTCATAGGTCTATGCTTAATTACTGATCCACACCGGCTGAGCAACAACCATGTTTTATATGATACATAAAGGAAATAAGAAACTAGGGTTTGCTCCCATTCTACAAAAATGATAGGATGCAGTACTGCACTCTTACTCAAGAGAAAAGTCAAGATTCTATGCTTGCTATTCTGCGGATGGCCTATGATTACCTGTCATTATCTGATCACAGAGCAGAGATTTTGCTTTTGGCTGTTAATAATTTCTTTTTTCAATTTTGTAAATTTTGTTTTGGAATCTTGAAGGTATTTTGGATATTCTTTCTTTTTAACTGACTTGCTACTCTTGGGGGAAAGCATTGTATCCAAGATAAAGTATATAATAAAAGTGTAATCTTTTTTTTTTTAAAGAAAAGGTCCCTTTTAATTGTTTTATCAGTTAAACTTTACTATGTAACAAACCAATTAAGAATCTTAATGGCTTCAAACAATAATTGACATTTAATTTGCTCATAATTTTGTGAGAAAAGAATTTTGATTTGGCTCAATTGGACAGTTGGACTGCTGGCCTTCAACTGGGGGGTCAGTCTAGGCAGCCTCAGCTGGGCCAGTGTGTCTCTGTTTTGTGTCATTTCATTTCTGATAGACTTTCTGAGATTCTTCAAATGGTGGTACAAGCATTTCCAGGAGTAATTGGGAGAAAAATCCAATGGACATTGGCATGTTAAAGCCTCTGCTTGCGTCATATTTACTAATGTCATATTGTCTAAAGCAAGTCACAAGACCAACCTCAGTGTCCATGTAGGAAGGGGCCACCTAAGAGATTGGAAGGAAGGCAAATTTTGTTGGAGGCCATTACTAAACCATCGGATTTTAGCCTCATGTGGGGGAGGGGAGAATAACTATAACAACAAAATGAGAGATAATAAAGTTTTCAAAGAATTGAAAATTTGGTATTATGCAGATTTTTTTATCCTGTACATTTGAATTTGGAGTTTTATAAGTTCATATAAGAAGGAGCTGTATGCGTGTGGAATTTAAATACACAAACTAAGTCTTTAGAGGGCTGCTATTTGTTACACAGAAAATTGAATTGTTATGTGACAAATCTGAACAAAAATACTAGATTTACCAATTGGAATTGCATATTCTTATACAAGGGAAAAAAATCTCTCTAAAGCACAAAATGGAAATTAAAACTATTTTCTCTTTCTTCTACTCAGGTTTGTAGGTCATAATGGATATGAAATAATTTTTAGCATAAACTATGTACCACAACTATCATCAGAGGGGAAACATCTTTGCTATGCAAGACATAGTGAATTAATTATTTTGTAACACGAGTATTTGTTGAGCCAGATTCTTATTGTTAAAATAAGCTGGACAAGTTTCTGCTAGAACTCACAAAAGAGGAAAAATTGAACAAGTATTAACAAGTGTGATGAGTGTTGGATGTCACAAGAGGGGCTTGTATGGGAGAAGATTCCTGGTGATGCTAAGTCTACAGTATAATTCTACACTTTTGTGCACCTGCAGTATCTTAAAGTAAAGCTCTGTTTATGTTTTCTGGGCTGAGTTTTACTATGCTAAATTCATTATAAAAATGTTGCATGCTGTCAGTCATCAATTTTGCTAAACTTTGGATCCCTTTAAGGATCTGAAAGCATATTCCTCCCAGATGCCAGGGCTCTCTTTCCAGCGAGATAGTTCGTTGTTTTTTTTCCTCTAGGTTGGGCTTTTAAAGTTATAAACATGGAGTTATAAAGTAAAATTATCTTCTTTTAATTGTGATATATCTATCTCATCACTTTGATTTTGCAATAATGCCATACAAAGTTACCTATGTAATCTTTCTTTACCCTATAAATTCTTAAGTAACATCCTTTTTATTGGATGTCCACATGTAAAGTATTCTAATTATAGATATGTACATCTTTTAATTTCCACTCTGCAAGCCTTATCTTTTCCATCCATTACAATAACATGAGATGTAGTGAAGTAATTTACATGTATATTCCAAAGATTTTATCTAACGCCATATTATAAAATATTTTCCTTAACTTTAACAGAATTTTCAGTGTCCAAAAATATTTTTCTTGATTTTTAAAGCCTCTCAAAATGTAAATACAGAGGTAGAATTCATATGTATATAATATAAATGAAAAATACCAAATATTAAATAATTTCAATCCTTAGCAAAATCATGTTATAGAAATAACTTTCTCCTAAATGAAAACTTATTTTATATTCAGAAGTACCCTTTATACATATTTTGATCTAAAATCATACCTATTTGCCTATACAACACATCTATGTATAGCTGAAATGTTATGTGTAGTTTCCTTTATCTTCCTTATATTACCAGACAATGTACCTGCCTCACATTTTATTATATACCACATACATGTTGTAATAAAGATTTACAATAATGATTATATTTTCATTTAGGAAAAGAGATATGTTGAATTGTTAAATATAATTCCCCACTTGAACTTTTTGAACTTTCAAATCCCTACCTGGAGAATAAAACCTCACAGCTAAGTAAGATTCTCATGTCTGTGTCTTCCATAATGCAATGCCTTTGCAGTTCAGGGGAGCCTATAATTCCTTGAAACTCCACCTAACCAAAAAGAAAGAAAAGAAGGCTCATCCTGCAAAGTAATTCCATGTTAGCTGTGCTCGCACATAGGTACCAACTAAAGTTATTGTATTTTATGTTAAAGAAAAATGGAGACACTAAAACAAGGCTGAACTTCAATTTTTTTCCCTCATCCAAGTCCATGTTTATTGATTTTAGAGATAGAGGAAGAGAGTGAGAGCGAGAGCGAGAGCGAGAGCGAGAGATTGGTTGCCAGGGCAGAACATCAAATATTTTTAATTGTATAATGTTGTTTCGCAGAATAGTTACCACTCCAGTAATCTTCCAGCTTCTAATTTACAGCTTTCAGTTTACAACATATTCTCATCCACTTCTCAATCAACAGCTAATAATCTCCAGTTGGC
>NW_006383016.1:10179433-10202767 GCF_000327345.1 Myotis davidii
TACTCCTTATTTTAGACACTTGATTGAAATGTGCTTTCAAGGCTCCCAGGAGCCTTTGGAAACAGCTGAGGATGCCTTGTCTTAATCAGATACAAATCTATCTATTCAGGCAGGAAGAGTAAAGAAGCTTTCTTTCCCCCCATTTTTATAATTACCTTATAGAGCAGCAATTTTCTACCTTTTTCATTTCATGGCACGCATAAATTAATTAATAAAACTCTGCAGCACACCAAAATTATATTTTTGCCAATCTGACAAAAAAAAAATAGGTATAATTTATATTCATTCACATCAGATGACTATGGTCATGTTGGCTGTTATAATATACTAGAGGCCCGGTGCACAGAATTCATACATGGGTAGGTTCCCTAGGCCTGGCCGGCGATCAGGGCCGATCAGGGCCTTCTGGCTGCCAACCAGGGTCTTCCTTCATTCCGTGCCACCCCCTGGTGGCCAGTGCATGTTATAGTGAGTGGTTGAACTCCCGAGGGGACACTTCGCATACTAACCTTTTATGTATGTAGATTATATAGAGAGACTTGACAATAGTCAGGTACTACATCTTTTAAAAATTCTTGTGGCACACCAGTGTGCCGTGGTACACCAATTGAAAATCACTGTTATAGAACATTCCTGGTTCCATTTCTTCAGTTCATCTACTGACTCTGCCACTGTATTACTTGGGTAAGTCTTTCTAGGGACTATTTACATTGGGTTCCCCGATCAAATGCCATGAGTAAATTTAGTCACAGGAGATGTGATTAAATCTAAACATGGTATTAATACAATTACTCTTTGCATGTTTTCACATGTTAAAGATCTGAATAAATATTTGTTAGAGATTGTCTACAGTATTTCAAGCTCACAGATACAAATGAAAACAATTAGAATATTAAATTTACACATTCCATATGTTTAGAGACATCTAGATATGTTACTGAAGTTTATTTTTCATTCATATATTTGGTGTTATGATTATTTCTTCAAAAAATAGGCATTTATGATATCATATAAATATGGGTTATAGAGTTATATAGATTCAACTTACTATTGACAAATTTGCCTCTGGTCATCTTATAAAATTGTGTGACAATGGATACATATTTCATTTGTGCTCTCTGGTGATATATTGTGAGCCCTTATACCAAAATGTAATGTGAATGAGTACATAAATTGCATAGAGATAAAATAAATGTTTAGTCAATGGCAACAAGGATTCTGATATACAGCACTTTTATTAAAGGCAAAAATATGCTTTCTAGATTCTGAAATACATCATTCAAACAAATTAATCACTTGGCTGCTTTCTTTGGCAAATAGAGTCAAGATGTGAATTAATATTTTTATATTTATTTAGAGTAGTTTGATCACTCAGAAAATATAAATATTAAATACTTTGTCAATGAAAGGATAAAAAGTGAGACTTTATAATAAGCCTATGTTCTGAAAAGTGAAGTCTATAACAACACTATAAATATTCACCACTAATAGAGCAAGCTATTATATACTTTTGTTACTTTTTAATAAGAGTTTATTGAAAAATATTATCTGCATGCAGAGATATTAAAGACCTATGAGATTTGGTTCATATTGCACTGATTTCAAAAATAATATTATGTTTCATTACTCAGATTCTGGAGATAAATAATTTATTTTTATGTAGATTGTTATTTTGCTATGTTACAAACATACTTAATATGGAATCTTGCCATAGATCAAAGCTTGAAAAAAAGAATTTTTTTTTTAAAAAACCCTCATTTCTTCAGCATTTTCCAGAGAAATTGCAGACTAGAAGATAAAATTAGCTGTAAGCCAAAATAAAATAATAAAGGTTCACAAAATTTATATATCATGTTTTAAGAGGGACAGATTGGTTTTAATTGTATGCAATTTAATATTTGATGACTAAATTTCTAAAACCTGGGTTTTACCCTAGGTTACTAGGGCAAACATTCAGAAGGCGCACAGGATGCCAGTAACAACAGTGTGAGATTCCCAGAGAAAAGAAATTATGTGATATATTAGCTGTGTGGCAGTATAGCAGAGTGGGATGTTGAGCCTCAGGGTAGTGTTCGATGCCATCTCATGGACCATTGGGGGAGTCTCTTAGTAAGGGATTAGCAATGCTACTAAGTAAACCAGCAAACATTTCAAGTATATTTCATAAAATATGAAGCTAATCCTTATGTCAAATCCTTCATATTTAGCCAATAAACTGTTATTTACTTCTCTCTCTCTCTGACTGTGAATACCTTCAAGGGGTGGACTCTGTCTTATTTATTTGTATATTCCTCACTCCAATCCCTACCATCTTTCATTGATCACAATACCTGTTACTAGACATTCAGTAATATTAAGTGTATGAATGAATGATATATAGGGACTTCAACTCACCAAGGACAGGTGAGATTAATTTTACTCAGCATATTATATGAAATATACTTATAAATTTTAATAAAAGTAAATAACATTTTTTAAAATGAGGTATTAGGCATTTTAATGACTACACTTTATCTTAACAACAAAACAAAAACTATTTTTATAATCCAACCAATTAAAATGGATTATAAAATGATCCTAAATTAAACTATAAAACTGTGCTGTTATTATTATAGCAATATTGACTTGCAATTTCTGTAATTGCTTTTGTAGATTTATTTATAATACTGATGCTAAGTAGAAAAACATATGCTTTTCCCAGGATCTTCCTCTCTTTTTTTTCATTTTATCTCAATATTTTATAATATAGCTATATATAAAAGCCTAAGTGACCATCCAACCGTTCTACTATCCGACCAGTAGCTATGACATGCAATGACCATTAGGGGGCAGACACTCTGACCAGTAGCTATAACATGCACTGACCACTAGGGGGCAGACGCTCAACACAGGAGCTGCCGAGCTTCTGTGACTTGGCAGCTGTGGTTCTAGGTGACGCAACCGGAACCAGAGGGGAGGGAGCCCAATTCTGGGGTGCATTACCCCAAAACAGCCCTCTTGCAATCCAGGACCCCTCAGGAGATGTCGGAGAGCCAGTTTCGGCCCGATTCCCACAGGCCATGCCAAAGGACCCCACCAGTGCACAGATCTGTGTAACGGGCCTCTAGTTTGAAAATAAATTTGGATACACTAACTTTTGAAGTTCTGCACTCCCCCATTCCATTTTCATAAGTTGTACCCATTATGTATTTGTTGCTTTCTTTTTGTTCCATTGCTAATTTAATGGAATTCCAATATCAAATATTTAATCTAATTCCTAAAGAACATAGTACATAAAGATGTTAGGATTACTATATAATTACCAAATGCTTTCACATATATATTTATACATCTGTAGTATTCATTTATCCATATAGGTGTATGAATATATAACTAATATTGAAAACCATGAAGTCTTGTATCAGTCTATTTTAAAAGTTGAAGTGGCAAAATTTCACATGGTAACAGAAAACAACACAAAATAGCCTATACTATTTCTAAAATCAATACCATATTCTTACAGTTTTTCATATAAAATTTTCATATAAAATTTCAGAACAGGTTTTATACTGGCATTATAGAATTACTGAGCCCTCCTTCCCAGAAAAAGGAAATCAGAGTAGATTTTAAGAAATCTATTCCTCTCATTTTCTGCCAAGAGATTTTGACGGGATGTTTCAGCTCTTGGTGACAGTGATGATAATGTGTTTCTTCCATCTGGAATTGTCCTTGGAGAAAATATCCCTATGGAGAATCTTGAAAGACTCATTATTCCCACATTACAAATATGAAAATTGAGGCAGAGAGAAGTGTAATTTTCTCAAATTCATGCAGAAACTCAGAAGTGAAGCCAGGAGTGGAACCCAACTCATGTGGAAAAGATCTAATGCAACATGCAATATCAAAGCTTGCAAAGGTAATTAAAGTGAGTAGTATAATTACCTAAATTGTAGTACAGGAAAATAGTGTCATATTTACAAACCTAATTATATTGAGAAGGAGAGTTACCTGAATGATAGTAATCATATGGATGGAGTTCACATATTTTATATGCTTTACTTTTCTGTCTTGAATGCTTAAAAAAATGGGAGTTTGAAGTATAACAGGCACAAAAATAATTAAAAATAAAAGTACAATCTAGCTAGAGCCAAACAAATGCCGGGTTTAAATGTTGGCAGCAAGTGTACCTATTTCTGTAATCATAGGCAAATCACTTAACCTTTGAGTCTCAACTTCCTCATCTATAAAATAGGAATAGTGTTTAAAATATCTGGGAAGTATATATTACAAATAATACATAAATAGCACCTATTAATATGGTTGCATAGTCATAAGTAAGTATGTGTGGTTATTAGGTAATAATAATACATGCACAAATATCAGCTAGTTTTTAATATATCTTCTTTTACTGTATTTTGAGTTATTCATCAGGTTTTTTCCAAATTTCCTTATTATTCAGTTTTCAAATTGATTAATATATGTATGGGTAATACATTACATGATACAAGATTTCAATTATGGCCTAATAGACCACTGCAAATTCAGAGTTAAATCTTAGTTTAAATATTTTTTGGTACAGGCATCCGAGGAAACTACTAGTTTCGATGGAGTGTTGTGATATGAGTAATATTAAAATAAAAACATGTTTAGAAATTGATATTTCTTTTTGCTTTCTCTTAGCACCATGCTATGAGATTCAGATTGTTTCTGAAATGAAAATGGAGAATATTTGCAATATTCCTGGAGTAGAATAAAACAGAACTATCCAGACCAGATATAAAGACTTATTATAAATTAGAATATTAAAACTGTGGTTTTGTCACATCAAAAAAGCTGTGCATATATGGAAACTTGATTTAGAGCAGAGTCAAACAGTGATCAGTGGGAAATGATCAGCTATTTCATAAATTGTCCTGGAACAACTTGGTATCTATTTGGAATAAAGTAAATTTAGATCTTTTCCTTGAAATAGGTATGAAAACAAACACTTTAGGGATTACAATTACTTTAATTGGAAATGCAAACTTTAAAACTCTTAGAAGAAGACATAGAAGACTTTCTTACTGTCCTTGGCAGAAAGATGGGTCTTCATGAAGACATCAAAGTAATATGCATAACAGAAAATTGATAAATTTGAATATGTGAAATCTTAGATTTTCTGATCATTAAAGGGCACTCAAAGGACTGAAAAAAAGATGCAATAAATTGAGAGACTATATAATATCAGCCATATAACCACAAAGCATTAAATTAGCAGTTAGAACATACTTTAAAAATATATAAAGAATAAATTTAAATTGAAAAGAATTCAATGCAAACCAAATATGCAGAAGCACTTGAGAAAAGAGGAAATGCAAATGGGCCATAAACATTGTAAAGATGCTTTACTTCATTAGTAATTAGGAAATGCAAAATAACATGCTTGGATAACATTTATAATCATTGTATTGGAAAAATGATAACTCCTAATGTTGGCAAATACATCTCTATATATAAAAGCCTACGTGATCTTCCAGCTGTCCAACCGATAGCTATAATGCACAATGACCACCAGGGGGCAGACTCTCAATGCAGGAGCTGCCAAGATGTGGTGACTTGGCAGCTGCAGCTCTCGGGTGATGCACCTGGAACCAGAGAGGAGGGAACCCAATTCCGGGGTGTGTCATCTGAGAACTTCCCTCTTGCAATCTGGGACCCCTCAGGGGATGTCGGAGAACCGGTTGCAGCCCAATCCCTGCAGGCCAGGCCCGGGGAACCCACCAGTGAATGAATTCATGCACCAGGCCTCTAGTGGGTAAATAAAAACTTTTACACATTGGGCTGTGGGAGGTTAAATTGATGCAACTTTGGAAAATAATTTTTCTGTATTATGTTAAGTTGAACATTCACACAACTTGTGACCCATCAATGCAACTCCTGGATATATACTTAGAGAGGTTTGATCATGTTTATCAGAACACAAACACAAGAATATTTATAGCAGCACCATTTATAAAAGAAAAAAAAATGTAGTTCAAGTGTGCATGGACAGGAGAATTAAAAAACGAGTGAATACAGTCCCTTAGATCAATATGGATAGGGCAAGAAGCCTAAAAGACAATCGAACTTAAACAGTACTTTTTAAAGTAACACGTTCTAAAAACTGTTTGTTTGCTTTAAATAAAGACTGGGGGATGATAAACACAAAATGCAATGTGAGAGGACACTTAGCTTAACAAGAATATACAATGATGAGAAATGCAGTATGAAACGAAAAATGTTCCTCCTAAAGAAGACAGTGAAATGATGCCAATATTTTTCTGGTTCTGATCATGGATAGGCACCTAATGGATATTTAAAATTATACATGTATAATTTTAGATAACATTCATAATAATTAAATATCTATATTTAAATGTACTAGGTAAATTCAATTAATATGTTAGAAGGAAAACATCTCTGCAAAGCTGTTGTGAATTATAGAATGTCTCATCTCAGTATTAGTATTTAACAAATATCAGTGAAAAAAAATTTTTATTTTGACCTTAGTTTTAGGAAATTATAGGAATTGCATATTTACAAAGTAAAATAAAAGTACAAAAGGCAGAAAAAAATAGTTCAAAAGAAGGGACTCACTCCGAGGTGCAGTGCTCAAAGAAAGCTCTGGGAAGCAGCCCCGGCCGGGTGCACACAGTGCCCTTTCAGACCCAGCTTCCTCCTTTGTCCCTGAGCATGTGTTAAATTGGTTCAGGAACTGACAGCCAGATCTCAAGTCGAAGAACCTGGGAGAGAGGGAAGATTTTCACCAAGATAATTATTAAAATGTTATAACTGTGGATGGTGCCAGATGGTACTAGCACTATTGTGACCACTTCGTGAGGTATATGTAGTCACTGCGTTGTACATATTATTTATTATGTACAATAATACATACATACAATAATACACCTGAAACTAATATAAAATTGTGTGTCAACTGTAATTGAAAAATACATTTTAAACGATGTTAGCTCTAACTCATAGAAACCCTTGGTAAAGCCAGATACCTGTGAACAACTTAAAACAATAGTTCTTTCTCATCTATTTTTTATATGGTATCTCATAAAATTGACATGTAGCACTTCATATGGACCTTCCGAAAGTTTAAAAAGTATTATCATGAACATGAGATCTGATTAAATTCAGTGTTGGTGTATTTTCATATTCATCCCTTCATCGTGTCTTTGTGTAAGACATTGAGGAACTGTTTTTTCATTGGCAACAAAAAAAAAAGGGGGGAAGTGCCCATTTAATTTTCTTTCTTTCTTTTGCTTGTTTGTTCCTTGTCTTTGTTAAAGGTGAAAGTCTGGTTCCAGAACAGGCGAATGAAGTGGAAGAGAGTAAAAGGGGGACAGCAAGGAGCTGCGGCTCGAGAAAAGGAACTGGTGAATGTGAAAAAAGGAACCCTCCTCCCTTCCGAGCTCTCGGGCATCGGCGCGGCCACCCTCCAGCAGACAGGGGACTCTCTAGCCAATGACGACAGCCACGACAGTGACCACAGCTCGGAGCACGCACACTTATGATACACGCCGTGAGGACCAGCTCCATTCTCAGGAAAGAAGTGTTGTGACGGCAAGCCTTACTCAAACATCGTTTACACAGAGAGATGACTATGACGGTGATTTTTAATATTATTCCATGCAGGCATCTCGAGTCAGTTTCTCATGATTTCCAGAGGGTTTAACACTAAGTGCCACTTATTAAAGATGCTTCCTGGTGAAGATGGAGAAAGGTGAACTCGCTTTGAATATTCCAGATGTGTGGGTGGTATGGCAGCGAGCAGGTATGTTTGCTTTTGCTTGCACTGGAAGTGGAATTGCTATCAAGAGCAAACTATGAGACATTTTCATTCCACCTGCCTCCAGAATGAAGATGCAGAAGATGAACTTGCTTTGAACATTCCAGATGCATGAGGTGATGTGTATGACAGTGGGCAGGTATTGGCTTTTGCTTGCACTGACAATTGAATTGCTTTCGAGAATAAAACATGAAACATTTTTATCCTGAACAACCACAGTGCCTGAAATCACTCTTAAGTGGATAAAAAAATGTATTTTAACTCTGTATATATTACCCTTAAGTCATTTTCCTGTCTTCACTACGTTTAGCAACGCATTCATATTAGCTGATGAAAATAGGCACTGACGATGACAACCAGACCAGCTTCCTGTCTTTATATACACTTTGTCATCCCAGAGACAATCAGCACATGCTTACTTGTGTTCAAGTAGAGAAAAATACATTAGAGTCTGAAAGGACATATTCTTGTACCACAGACAAAACAAATCTTATGTTGCATTTTCTATCAACTGCTGCTAATACATTATTATAAAAGTTACCTAGCTCCTCAATTCTTCCTATCTTATAGCTTGAAAAAAAAAATAGGATCATAGGCAAATCAGTTACCTTGCAGAAAGAGCTTTGTATGACATTGTCTGATTTTATTTCTATAAAATGTTAGCTGTTATGAATATCATTTAATTTACAAGAAAACAGTTTCCCCCTGATTGGTGATGGTGTTAGACAAGTTGCAAAACCAAATTGATTCCTCAAGTTGGTGGACAATAAAATTCTGAATGTCTTCAAATAAAATTCAGTAAAAACATTATTTTTTTCATATATGATGTATTCATGCAAAACAACAATCTTTGTATTTTGTAAAAAACAAAGTGTTTAATAAATGATCCTTTGTAAATAATTTTGGTCTCCCTACTGTGTTTTCCTAAATTTTTACAGGTTTTAATGTAAATACTTAATATATCCCAAGTTCATCTGCACGTATGGGAATCTAGATGATCATAAATTAATGAATCATCTATGTGTATATTTTTGAAAGTTTATAATAAAAAAGCAGTCCTCTAATATCATAGACCATATAGTAATGGGCATACACTAAGCCATTTCCCTGATTTGAGGAATAAGCCAAATAGATTTCTTTGTGCGTTTTATTAAATCAAAGATAAAAGTAAGAAAAAATGTAATATTATTCACCACAATGAGATAAGTAAAATAGTCATACATTTTAAAACCTAAGTATAATATGTGTGAATTAGTCAAATAAGTCAAAATATCCAAGGTTGTTGATGTGAAAATAAGCTAAATAAACTAATAAGCATTCTCAGTACTGATGGACATTGCCAATAAAAAACTCAGATTAGCCCTAGCTGGTTTGGCTGAGTGGATAGAGCGTTGGCCTGCGGACTGAGGGTCTCAGGTTCGATTCCAGCCAAGGGCACATGCCTGGGTTGCGGGCTTGATCCCCAGTGGGAGGCATGTTGGAGGCAGCCAATCACTGATTCTCATCATTGATGTTTCTCTCTCTCCCCCCCTTCGTCTCTGAAATCAATCAAGAAATACATTTTAAAAAAAACCAACTCAGATTATATTAACTTGACATATTTTGTGTCATGCATGATTGCACATGCATTGGATACCTATGTCCTGCTTACAACTTTATAACATTGTTTTTCATTTGTTCCATATTTTAAGCAGAAATGTATGGAAAGATACAGCAGCTCCCCCCAATCAATTAGAAACAGAGAATAATGGTGAATGAAATTTTCCCCAGACCTTATTATTTTATTGATTTCATTTGTTTTAGAACAATGATACTGATGAAAAATGACTTTAATTTACTTAGTCTAGCATGATATGTAGACAATATTCAAGACATGAAATAACCAGTTGTATCACATTTTCCCTTTGTGTAATAAATTTTATCACAGCAGTTAGCAATATTTCTGTTAGCCTTGGAGGGAGGACTATTCAGATTAACATCTTCCAGGCATAAAACAGACACTCTCCTATCAATCACTTGAATTAGTTAGAAGTGTATTTGTACTGATGACATCTATGTGGGTGGACTGACTTTCTTGTTGTAGGATTTAAATTCAAAACATCTTGACAAATTGGAGAAGTGGGAAAATATAAATTGAATTGAGTTCAATAGGGACCAAGTGGAGGATAATTCATTTCGGCAGGAAAATAATTTCCAGAAATAAGAGGAAGGGGCCTCTTAGAAGCAGCTAAAGAGGGAGCCTAAGGATTGTGGTCAAATAGAATGATATAGAAGAATTACAACTTAGTGTGATAAATGAAATAGGAAAAAGTGATTCTGAATATATTGGACATTAAGGAAATGTGAAGCATTTGTTAGAGAATTGTGAGCTATTCGAAGGTGATGTAATGAAATTTAACTCTAGAGAACAGGAAGAACCACCAGGTAGGACTGGCCACTTCCGACCAAAAGGGGGCATCATTTTATTCATAATGGATTAAAATTACCCACCACATAAGAGGCTAGAACACCTTAGCACAATTATGACAAAATTACAAGTAAACAATCAAGCTAGATTAATTTTAATTAGAATTGGCAGTCTTTTTGGAATGTTTTAATATTTCCCATCTTAAAAGTGGTTCATAGGTTTGCTAGATGATACTTCAACATCCTTCTGGAATTACACTCCTACCAGGAAATTTAAGATTTTCTCATGTACTATCAAGTTTAATTCACTCCAGAAATGACAAAATTTAAAAGAACTCTGTTTTTATTCTATACTGGGATTCTGGCTCCTTATGATATCGTTTTATATAATGCCCTTTTCATATAATTCTGTCACAGACTTAGTAGCTCTGTGGAAATTTATATAGCATGAAAGTACCTTCCTCTGAAAATAGTATGGAATCTTGGTTAGAGTCATGTTTTCCAGCAGGATTTACAGGGATGAACACTACAAAGTTTTTCCAAAAGTTGATCCACATATTTTTAACTCATTGTTAACATGACCCCAATTACCTCTTACTTCCCATATTTACCTAGGGTTGGCAGCGTGTTTCCCCCTTCAGAGACTTAAGACCCAAGCTTGCTATTGTGTGTGTGTGTGTGTGTGTGTGTGTGTGTGTGTGTGTGTACAAACACTAAATGCACTTAAAATAATTCCAACCATAGTTTTAATAACTTTTTAATGACATTACATAAAATACACGTGGAATGACTTGTGAAATTCAGTAAGGTTTTCCTTAGGAGAATAGAATTAAAGGGCAGAGAGAACAAAGTAAATGATAAAAATATATATTTTATGTTTTTAATGATACTGGTTTTCAAGAACATTTTAAAAAATTGCTGGCATATCTATAGTGGCAAATGCTAATTTCCTTTTCAGAGGAGTTTGGAGGTAATTGCAAAGCTAGAATAAAATCAGTAACAAGATGGCAGAGTATTCTAAGTTAGTGATGAGAAAGATTTAGTGTAAAATATTCTCTCCTTTATTTGTAAACATACCTAGACTGGTGAGTCTAAATAGTATACAGATTTTAAAAAATACCTCAGTTATGCTGTGGCCTGTTTCCTAATAAATTGGTGTTAAAGTAATTAAGTTAATCTTTGAGGTGAGTGGTAGTTAGATTAGAATGAGATGTTTATCAAACACAAATACTCAGTTGGTATAGTTTTTTTTAACTATTTGAGGAATAATTGCCTTTTAATCAGTTGCTTTAATTGTATTCTTTTATTGATGAAATGTTAAGCACACAGTATATATTTAAAGCTGAACTAGTAATTGTGGGTAAATTATTTGCTTGATTTTGACTTTCTTTAGGTGAGAGCTCAATTTTATTTAAATTTGTAAATTATTTGGAATGAAATAATTTTTTATCTCATTTCTATATTATCTAAGATAATATTTTAGTATTTTAAAAAATTTAAAAGTGAAAAGAGTGCATGTTATCTAAAATGGTAAGATAAAAGGATACTTCTTAACCCAAGTGCCTATCAATAGTCAACTGGTAAGGGGGAGAGATCAACCAAAGTACTTATATGCATGCATATAGGCCTAACCAATGGACACAGACAACAGGGGGGTGAGGGCATGAGTGGGGGAGATGGGTGGTACTGTGGGGATAAGGACACATATGTAATAACTTAATCAATAAAGAAATTTTAAAAAAAAGTCAACTGGATAAAGAAGATGTAGTACACATATACAATGGAATATTACTCAGCCATAAAAAAGAATGAAATTTTAAGATTATTAACACCATGGATGGACTTATAGGGTATTATGCTAAGTAAAATAAATCAGACAGAGAAGCCAAATATCTGATCATTTCACTATATGTGAGATCTAAAGAACAAAATAAATGAACAAACAAAGTAGACTCATAGATACAGAGAACAGACTGATGGTTGCCAGATGGGAAGGGAGCTGGGTGAAAAATGTGAAGGGATTAAGAAGTACGAATTGGTAGTTATAAAAAAGTCACAGAAATGTAAAGTACAGCATAGGGAATATAGTCAATAATATTGTAATAACTATGTGTGATGCCAAGTAGGTACCAGAATTATCAGGGGGGTCACTTCAGAAATTATATAATTATTTGACCACTATGCTGTACCCCTGAAACTAATCCTATATAATAAAAGCATAATATGCTAAGTTTCTGACCAATTGGTTGATTTTTCAGTCCACCACTTGACCAGTTGTTATGACATGCACTGACTACCAGGGGGCAGAAGCTCTGACCAGTAGGTTAGCTTGCTGCTGGGTCTGGCGTGATCAGGACTGAGCAAGAGGACCGGACATGCCCTGGGTCCCTCTCATGGCCCCTCTCCAGCTGGTCAGCCCCCATCAGGCCCAATCAGGACTGGGCAATCACTGGCCACACCGAGGGACCCCACCTGTGCATGAATTCATGCACCGGGCCTCTAGTATAAAATAATATTGAATGTCAACTGTCAATATAAAAAATAAAACTTACATGTTCAATAGAAAAAGACAAATTGGCTCATGACATTACACATTTTATAAAAGTCACATCAACTTAATTTCTTTTAGGCAATGGTTCTCAACCTTCTGGCCCTTCAAATACAGTTCCTCATGTTGTGACCCAACCATAAAATTATTTTCGTTGCTACTTCATAACTGTAATGTTGCAACTGTTATGAATCCCAATGTAAATATCTGATATGCAGGATGGTCTTAGGTGACCCCTGTGAAAGGGTCGTTCGGCCGCCAAAGGGGTCACGACCCACAGGTTGAGAACCGCTGTTTTAGAAGAATTCATCATATCCGAGTTCACTCCCCTCTCATTCAGGTCTACATTCCCGAATCCCCTTGCCTGGAATGCTCTTTCACCATATAGATCTCCTTCTTACTACCTCATTTCCAAGGTGTTCACTTCCTCATTCAGGCCATCCCAGATCTTCTAAAATCAAATGGCACCACCTGTCACATTCTACCCCTTTAAGTGCACTTTTTTTCTTCTTAGCTGTTAGGTGAGTATCTGCCAATTTCTTCTACCATTGATTGCAGGCTTCATAAGTGCAGGAACTCTGTTCGCTGTGTTCATTGCAATGAGTCTTGAACAGTCTCTGGAGGCTCCACCACCAGCTGATATGCTGAGTTTGTGTGAATTATAAAAGAGTTACTTCTGCCTCAAGATATTAGACTGCCCACACCTGGTGACCATGGTGATCATTGTCACACGATATGCTAATTGTGAAGTGAATGACACCCCCTGGAGGTATTCAATGCATAATTTTCACAATTGCAAACACTGATTCTGAGCTTGACATGTTGTAACAATCAATAAATATTTGTTGAATTAATGCCTGAATAAAATGATATAAGGTCCATTCAAAGAAGTGGCTGTAAATCCAAATTAGCTGTAAAGTATAGCTCTGGAACATTTTTAAATGAACAATATATGGGTTAACAGCCAAACCAAAAATTTGGTTATAGTCTTTGAAATTGTGCTCATATGTCCCACGTCGGATGAGAATAAGCAGAAAGAAAAGTTAAGGGGAGTAGGCTTTAACAGATGTTCCTTTATGGTTTGAAGGAAAAGGGAAATTTTTCCTTCTGCTCAGATGCCTGTCTTGAAATTCTCACAATTTTTGCAGACAGTCTGGCTGTTTTCCAAATATACATCGTTGCTTGTCTGGTATGAGGAATGCCATCTGTGCAGTATGGAAGTCCTTTTTTTTTTTTTTTTTTTATAAAAATGGGCTACTAATTACGCTCTGGGCAGGTGTTGTTAAAGTGAAATCAGGTGTCAAACTTACAATTGTCTGAAATCACTGTGTTATGTTGAAAAAGAATGGCATACCATATTGTAAGATGGAATTTAAACGTGGCATGTAAGCATTCCATTTTGGGGGTGTTGCACAGGTCAGATTGCATAGCAAAGCTGTAAAACCTTCGGAGTACTTCCACATCAGCATGGAATAAGCTTTACTTTAAATCAACGGTATAGGTTACATCACAGTTATATATGTCCTCATTAAATATCTCCCCAATTATATTTTTTCTGAAAAGCTTATGAAGGAGAAACAGTGAGCTAAAAAAGTATGACTACCAATTCCAAAATACAGAAATTAAGTTTGCAAAATTAGTCAAAATCAGCTTTTCATAGTTATTAAATAGGACCCATGTTATTATCAGAGTAAATAGTCCTCAAAGGAGATTATCAGCTCTCCGCAGGGCAAAATTAACCACTTCATTTTCTTTAAATATATTAATTACCTAACAGTATTATGTTTTCGCTACAGATTTATGTGACAATTCTTTGATACTGCACTAACTCATATACAGCAAGATAGATAACCTCTCAGATAAATTTTAAAGAATGAGGATAGATAGCTTACTACAACAGAAGTCTTCATTGCCATTGTAAAAATCTAATTTTTCCCCTGCTGATTGTGCGGGACCTGTTTGCTATTGGTAGCGCGGTTAATCCACGATGTCCTCGAGTCCTTGCAGCAGCTCCATTAAAGTGCGTATTGGCCGAGGCTACAAAGGAGACCATTGAAGCTTAGCAAGTGGAGCATTTTGCCTAAACGCAAGTGCCCCTAAATGGCAGAGCTGGGCCGTATAGTTAAGTCTATTGACCCCCTCCCCCCCAAATCCTGTGTTTTGATCAAAGAGGTTTTGAACAGAAGGAACATGAAGATACTCAAGACATAATACTTGTACTTTATAACTTTGTATCCGTGTCTGTCGAAGACCAATTAAAAAATAGCATTTTATAAAACCATAATTTTGTTTGACACATTGTTCATTTATATTTTTATTTACTTTTTTTTTTTTTTTTTTTTTTGGGAGGTCTTCGAAGCTCCTGCTTTCCCCTTCAATTTTGTCCTCTGCTTCTTCTAGTCTACTGTTGAAACCTTTCATGATGTTTTTGATTATAGCTATATCACCTTTGATTTCTTCCTGATTTTTGCATAAGTTGTTGATTTTTCTCATCCATCCAGTGTATGAACTCTACGACCATTACGCTGAATTTTTTTTCTGTCATGTTGCATGCCTCTCTTTCACCTGCTCAGGGGCCGCGTTCTGGTGGAGGGCGGTCTGCACGCACAGGGGGCGGGCTTTCCGGCCGGACCTCCGCTCTGTGGTGGCGGCCACACCTTTGCAGCGGGCGCCGGCTCCACGCCCGCATTCTGGCGGAAGGAGCGGGGCTCTGAAGCTGGAGCAGTTCCGCACCATCATCCGCACCTCACCGTGCCGCAGCCGGAGGCCGAAACCGTAAATAGAATTCCTTACTTTTCAGGAACCTTCTGCTGACTCCCCACTGGCAATCCATGGTGTGAACCAGTTTCCGTGCCAGGTTTCCCGTTTTGGGGAAAATGTTTGCTTCTCCTCCTTGCTTTCACCTGAGGTAGATATTTCAATGACTGCCACCTCCTTCCCTAGCCAGTGAGTTGCCTTTTGCTGCGGGTCCTAGCTCTTTCCCCAAAATGTCTACAGATCCAATTGCTGAAAATAGGGGGTGCCGTTAAACATGTCCCACTTTATGGGGCAATCACTTTTGCAGACATTGACAACTGGCATGGTGTCTCTTTCACATTTCTAGTGGAAAGTCAGCAGTATGCTACTGAATGTTATGGCCTTCTAGTAAAGATTTATTGACAATCAAAATATAATCAGATGTGCATTTCCCATTAATTGATTTTATATGGAGCATCTAAAGGAGAACGATTAGGCGCAGCCGGTGTGGTTCGGAGGCTGAGTGTGGACCTCGGGGTTAGACTCCGGGTCAGGACAGGACACCTGCTGGGGTTTCGGTTCGGTCTGGCGGGGGTGCAGGAGGCGGCCTATCAGTGACTCTCTCTCATCATTGACGTTTCTGTCTCCCTTCCTCTCTGGAAGCAATAAAAATCTATTTGAAGGAGCAGTTTTACTAATCTGGGACACACCAGTATGGATGATGAGGCCTCACGGTCTTCCATGTTGTAGCGAGCTTTTGTAGGAAAGGGCTTTTCCCTCCTTCCCCCCTAAACCGCCACAGAGAAGAGGTTGCCGTACCCTGGCGGTTTGCCTGCCACCACTTCCAGCTGCACCGAGTCACCTGCTGTCCCCACATGGTGCAGCCCTGGCTTCAGACCTTCGGGTGTCGTTTTAGTTCGTGTCTCAAGATTGGCTTTATGGTTTTGTATGTTTCAGAAACATTTCCTGGCAGAATTCATTTCTCCTTTTGCCTGAACGCCCACCCCCGACCCCCCCTCCCTGCCCGCGTTTCCCAAGCTGCACCTGCTCCTCGGAGGTTCTCCCTCCCAGCCCTGCTGAGCTCCGTGCGGTTTTCTCTGCTCCGGGAGGAAGGCGTGATCGTGGGCCCCAATCCCAGTAGCTGATCTGAGATTCTGGAGCAGTTGGTATTGATTGGCTATTACGCTCTGTCACCACTTTTCGGAAAATGGGCATAGTTCAATTAAAAAAAAAAATAAAGATTGCCCAAATCAAACATTGGACTTTTTCTACCAAAACCAAGGTATACATGTTTCCCCTCAAGAAATGCTATGCAACTCCCTTCCCCCTTCTTATTCATTCTTCATGCCTATTCAGTATAGTCAGAATTTTTAGATCTCTGCCCCTCTTTATTATAATGAATATGAAATATATTTATAAGATCTGTATTTGTGTTGAATGTAATAATTACATATTTTACCTTTAGATAATCTGTTTCTAAACTGATTATTTTGTATCAGTTGTTTGCTTTCTCATATGGCCCAGCCTGCTTTATAAACCACTTTTTCTCAAAAGTCTTTGAAAATGGATTCTTATATAAATGTGCTGAGAGAGAGAAAGAAAATGACAATTCAGTGCAGCCGTGGGCAAACTACGGCCCGTTTGAAATGAATAAAACTAAAAAAAAAAAAGAAAAAAAAAAAAGAAAAGACCATACCCTTTTATGTAATGATGTTTACTTTGAATTTATATTAGTTCACACAAACAATCCATCCATGCTTTTGTTCCGGCCCTCCGGTCCAGTTTAAGAACCCATTGTGGCCCTCGAGTCAAAAAGTTTGCCCACCCCTGATTTAGTGTGTTCAGATAAATGTAATTTAGATAAAGGCTAGCAAACAATTGAAAATATAAATCTTTTAGTTATACACAGTTTTCAAATATTATTAAAACTCCATATATAACCTGGGATCCAGGCAGGAATGTCTTCTGTAAAGCAGCAAACTAATGAGGAGACTGTATTTCCAGCACATACTGTGATTTGAGTATCATTGAGTTTCCAGTGGAATGGGAAAACTATACTGAGATACCATTTTCTAAAAAATTAACTATGAAGTTTATGAATTCTCCTTCAAATATGTAAAGTAATACTTCCATTTCACTTTTATAAATTCACTCATCCTTTACGCGCTTAGAAGAGTGCATTACCAACGTGACTGTACATTTTAGACTTTCACCACAGAGCCATTTCAGATGACTTTCACCAGGTGGCATTCACATCATGCATAGTCAGGCTGCCCCGTGATGGCAATTGCAAAGAGTCAGGTCCAGACATATAAAAAATATTGTTTTCCTAGACACTTTTCCTGTAATAGGACACATCTCCACAGATGCTTCAAGGTGTAATAAATCCCCATCAAAACTTATTAGCTCTTTCATTTCCTAAATCTACTCTTCCTGTGTTATGTCCTACTCAAGTTTTCCACGTCTAGCCTCCTAGATGCCCAAGTTATAATACTGGGTCAAAACTGTCTCTTCTTTCTAAGTCCTTCTGTGCCCTCATACAAATCGATGGTAGGTGGTTGGTTCTGGTATCTCCACTTTAAATCCAGCCCTTCCACTCCACCTTTGCTCTTATTACCTTGACAAGCACATTCATTATTTTATTGGAGAACTGGATGACTTTATCTTCCTCCAGAAAGGATTCAAGTTTGCTTCTGGGATTCTTTTAGCATAAAAGCACATAGCCTTAATCCAATTATGAGTGAGGTAATTTGTGGTTGAGCTTGTCTTTTGAGAGAGATCTATTTCTATCCTTATTTCAGATCCTAATTCTTTGAGCCTTTCTTCATTATTGAAAATAGAGCTCTAATTTTTTTCTCATACCCCACTCATACTCCTACCCATCAGACTGTAGAAAATTTTGTAAAGCTTCTGATGGGTAAGTAACTTCATTCATCTCATTTTAGTTTCTGAGGTGATACTTATAATCCAGCAAATGATTTAATATAGAAGAACCACTAAATGTCAGAATTACTTATGTTCATATTCCTCCTTCTCAGGACTGGGGCTTATCAGTCCTGACGGGAAGTAAGATAAGTTTAAAATTAACCCTTTTTTAAAGTGAGCAACTCAATGAAATTTAGTACATTCACAATGTTGTTCAATACTACTTCTATCTAGTTCCAAAAATGTATCACCCCTAAAGAAAACCCCATAACCATTGCACACCTACTTCCCATAACCCCCTCACTCTCCAGCCCCTAGAACAGTGGTTCTCAACCTTCCTAATGCCGCGGCCCTTTAATACAGTTTCTCATGTTGTGGAGACCTCCCAACCATAAAATTATTTTCGTTGCTACACCCACAGGTTGAGAACCGCTGCCCCAGAAACCATTAATTTTCTCTCAGTGAATTTACCTATCTGAATATATCATAGAAATGAAATCATATAATTGGACATTTTGTGTCTGTTGTACTATGTTAAAAGTACTTTATTCATTTTTATGACTAAATAATATTCCATTGCATGTATAGAACACATTTTGTTTGCTCATTCATTTATTGATGGGCATGGGTTATTTCTACTTTTTGAGTATTGCAGATAGTGCTGCTATAAACATACATGTGTAAGTATTCAAGTACTTAATTTCAATTCTTTGATGTATATATCAGGAAGTAGAATTGCTGGGTCATATGCTTATTTGATATTTAACTTTGTGAGGAATCACCAAACTGTTTCTGCAGTAGCTGAACCGTTTTACATCCTTACTAGCAATGTCTGAGAGTTCTAATTTTTCCACATTTTTGCCAACAGTTGTTATTTTCTGTTTTTGTTTTAAATATTAGTCATTCTAATGGGTGGGAAGTGATATCTCACTGTGGTTTTGTTTTACATTTCTCTAATGAACAATGTTGAGCATCTTTTCATGTGTTTATTGGCTGCCTGTATTTCTTATTTACTAAAAATGGTTATTCAAGTCTTTGACCCATTTTTTAATTGGGAAGTTTGACTTTTGTTTTTGAGTTGTAAGAGTTCTCTATGTATCTTAGATATTCTACTGGTAACAGATATTATAATTTGGAAATATTTTCTCACATTTTGTGTGTCATCAATTCATTTCTTGTCAGTGTACTTTGATGCATGAAAGTTTTCATTTTGATTGTCCAATTTATCTGTTTCTGTTGTTGCTATTGTAGTTCATGGTTTTGGTGTTATATCTAAGAATCCACTGCCAAATTCAAGGTCATGAAAATTCAACCCTATGTTTTCCTGTAAGACTTTTGTGATTTTAGTTTTATGTTTAGGTTGTTAATCATTTTGAGTTAATTTTTAATATGGTATAAGGAAAATAATTCAGCTTAATTCTTTTATATATAGATATCAGTTATCTTGCCACATTTGTTGAAAAGACTATTCTGTTCATTTTGAATCATCTTAGCACTCCTCTAAAAAAACCAACTGGATATAGATGTATGGATTTATTTATGGACTCTGAATTCTATTCTATTGGTCTATATTTTCAACCTCGGCGGTTACAATATATTTTGTTTACTGTAGCTTTGTAATAAGTGTTACTAATTATAATGTGAGCAATGGATTTTTAAATAGAACACCAAGAGTGCACTCCACAAGGGAAAACTGTGATAGATTGGTCTTTTAAAAATCAAATTCTGCTGATTTGATTTTCTACTAATACCATTTTCATAAATAAACCTTTCTTCAAAAACATGGGTTTAATTGTTATAGATTGATATTTATAGTCTTCCATATTTGACTTTTATATACCTCTTCAGATTTCACCCTCACTATAGGAATGTACCAGCACTAGAAAAATGAAAGAATTGATTTGTTCACAGAACTTGCCTCCAGAGCTTATAGACACACACTCGCAGTTACATATTTATTCTTAATCTCATCCAAATGTCAACATCCTATTCATATCCTATCTTGTCTTTGCTCACTCTTCTTAATTTCTTCAGCTCTTATTGATTCTGCTATTACATTTTACTGTGACTCACCTTGTATGTCCTGTTTATACAACCCTATTGCAGTTCTTTTTGGAGGTAAGGGGAGTTTTCTTGTACCAGCCCGGATAATGGCCATAATTATATGCTTAGGTTCAGTGTTTCCTACATTAAATGATAACCTTGCAGTCAGAAAAAGTCCATAGAGAAAATACCACAAAAAAGTGTTCTCTTCTGAAGGAAAGGAGCATGTTTTGACATTTATTTATTCACTCAAAAATATTTACTGAGGTTTTGCTCTTTATAAGAACTTGGACCAGACTCCAGGAACCAACCATAATGAAAATACATTAGAGCATTTACTAATTATTGTTCTAGGCATACAGTATTATGCTTTCTTAACTCTCTGGGGCCTGTGCCTTTTAAAAATATTATCAGGTACACGCTGTACAAAATATTTGCAAGGTTATTGGAGCAGTGGTGGGGGTGGGAAGACGGAAATCTTAGCTCAAAGCAGCAAGAACATTCATTGAGGAAGAGCCATATGCATCCTCCTCTATGTGGCCATATCACGCCAACGGGACATGCTTTTAACTCTGCTTTATACATCAGCACAGTGGAGTTTTCCGGGCAGGCCAGATCTATGCCAAATTTGCCTCCGTGAAATCTAGAGAACAGGCCTTCCCTATTTTAGATCTCGTAGCCATGAAGATTGAAGTCATCCAAATATCTCCATTTTCAGAGTTCATGTCAGTATTTCTTCCAGCTTCCTGTAACTTGCTTTGAAATAGGTTTGCACTTTATGATGATTCTAAAAAATTAATGAGTTCTGTAAAAGTCATATCCTATTGTGTCTCATTTCATCCAAAGTTTCTTGGGAATTGTATAATTTGAATCAATAAGAAATCTCTTATGTAAGACTTGTTTGCAACAGGAGTTATGACAAGCATTTGCTTTAAATTTTTACTGGAAATTAAAAACAGGTCCATTACCATTTATTTTCATATCAATATCTGCACACTGGTAATTTAATAAGAATTTAAAAAAACTTTAGAATGAATTAATTGGCACCATTAATAATTACAGGGATGATTAAATGTCTTCACAAAGATGGTAATATCAACCTCTGCTAATAATCACTAGAACCACAATTATGTAAAAAAAAACAAAACACCCAAAAAACAAAACCTTTTCTTTAAGGCTCTGTTTATAGCAAAAACTCTCTAGCTATAAAGATCTAGGGAGAAAAAGAAGAAAAAATCACCACAAAGTATTGACAGAACATACAGAAAACATATAGCAAGCTTCAATAAATTTGAAATACATGTCTTACAAAAATATCTTTTAAACAATATACTAGTAATGTAGAAATCAATAATAAAAATCTCTAGAAAACAAATATTTGGAAAATAAATAAGAGCAATAACTATGTATCAAAAAATAAATCATAAAGAAAGTTGGAAAATACTGTACACTAAATAAAAACAAAAACATAACATAATAATCTGTCTTTTTCCTCAGATGACATATATGTATATGATTATATAAATAAATATATATATGTATATACACGCATATATATAATATCTGAATGTACAAACTACTTACTAAACCTCACTAGTGAGGCTAGCAAGATTGTTAAAATGTTAATCCTATCCAGAATGATCTATAGATTACATGTAATATCAATTAAAACTCTATCAGTTTATTATTTTGGTAAAAATGGCATACAAATTCTAAAATTTATATTAAATTTAATATGATCTAGAATATGCAAAATAAGTTTGAATAGAATAACAAAGTTTGAGAACTAATACTCCCTGATTTTAATACTTACTATAAAGCTACAATAATCAAGAAAATGTATTGGTATAAAGATGGGAAATACATTAATGGAACAGAATACATAGAAATATGTGTACATATATAAAAGTACAACTGGTTGCCCTAGCCGATTTGGCTCAGTGGATAGAGCATCAGCCTTCTGACCAAAGGGTCACAGGTTTGATTCTGGTCAAGGGCATGTACCTTGGTTGCAGGCTCCACCCTGGTCAGGGCTCCTACAGGAGGTAACCAATCTATGTGTTTCTCTCACATGAATGTTTCTCTCTGTCTTTCCCTCTCTCTTCCACTCTCTTTAAAAAAAAAAAAAATCAATGGAAAGATATCCTTGGGTGCGGATTAAAAAAAAAAAGGTACAACTGGTTTTTAACAAAGCAAAAGCATTTCAGTGGAGAAAATATACTCTTTTCAGTAAATAGTGCTGGAACAATCGAGTATCCAAATGCAAAATAAATTATTACCTTTAATCCACACCTTACACTATATGCAAATATTAAGTTTAAACATTTCATAGGCCTAATGTAAAACCTAAACCTATAAAACATGTAGAATATAGAAGGAAATACTTGTTTGTTTCCATGGGTTTCCAGGGGTGGGCAAACTTTTTGACTCGAGGGCCACAATGGGTTCTTAAACTGGACAGGAGGGCCGGAACAAAAGCATGGATGGAGTGTTTGTGTGAACTAATATAAATTCAAAGTAAACATCATTACATAAAAGGGTACAGTCTTTTTTTTTTAGTTTTATTCATTTCAAATGGGCCGGATCCGGCCCGCGGGCCGTAGTTTGCCCACGGTTGGGTTAGACAAAGGTATTTTAAGTATAACACCAAAAACACAAAACACAAAATAAAATGTAGGTAAGTTAGAATTCATCAAAATAAAAGATTTTTTAAAGACCGTGTTAAGAGAATGTAAAGAGAAGACAGAGGCTGGGACAAAATAAATTCAAATCATATATACATATACATATGTATATATATATATATACACAAATACACACACATATACATGTGTGTATATACACACACACACACACACACACACACACACACACACACTCT
>NW_006383016.1:10203099-10208125 GCF_000327345.1 Myotis davidii
TGGGTTTCTGATCACTGTCAGTGGCAGGGGGCTTCTTCCTGCTTTCCCTTTTGCCTCCCTGCATTGTGCCTACATATGCAAATTAACTGCCATCTTGTTGGCAGTTAACTGCCAATCTTAGTTGGCAGTTAATTTGCATATAGCCCTGATTAGCCAATGAAAAGGTAGCGTCGTACGCCAGTTACCAATTTTTCTCTTTTATTCGTGTAGATTAAAGTAAAGATTCATATAAAAATATGTAAAGAACTCTTAAAACTCAATAAAAGAATAAAACAAAGCAACAACTAAAATAATAGAAAAATGGGCAAAGATTTGAACAGTCAATTCACCAAAAGATGCCATATAGGAAGCAAATAAGCACATGAAGAGATACTCAATATTCATTAGGATAATGTGGAATAAGACCACAGTGTTAGATCTCTTCATTTCTATTTTAAAGGCTAAAGTTAAAAAGACTGACTATACCCATTATTTCAAAAATTAGGCACTGGAACTCTCATATGCTGCTAGTAGAACTGTGAAATAGTATAACTGCTTTGGAAAACAGTTTAGCAGTTTTTAAAAAGTTAAACATACACTTACCACATAATCCAGCCATTTCACTCCTAGGTATTTCCCCAAGAGACATTAAAGCATATGTCATACAAAGATATACACATGAATGTTCACAGCAGCTTTATTAGTTATAGTAAAACACTGGAAACAACTCACAGTTCATCAACAGATGAATAAATAAACAAATGGTGGTATACGCATATGACGGATATTATTCGACAATAAAAATGAATGAACTTGATACACACAGTGGGTTGGATGACTCACAAATGCTGAGTGAAAGAAGCCAGGAGAAAAAGAGCTTAGTTCATGCTATATTATTCCATTAAAGAAAATTTAGAAAATGTAAACTAATTTGTAGTGACAGAAGGTAGCTGTGGTTGGCTGGAGAAGGGGATGGATTTGGGGGATGGTGTGTGAGGTACAGAAGTAGAAGGACATAGTATAAAGGCCATGATGAAATTTGGGGCCTGACTAATATGTTTATCATCTTGGTTGTGATGGTTTCCTGGGTGTACAGATAGATATATGAATAGTGTACTTTAAATATGTACAGCTTAGTGTATGTTGGTTATACCATAACAAAGCTGTTTAAAAATACTTTGATCTGTGTTGCACTTTGAATAAATCTTTTATCCATGGACAATTTTTGTAACAACATGCACTGGTCATTTGGAAAATATCTGTCACTGAATCTTACCATCAACCTGATGATGGCCTAAAACATTTTTCCAAGTTATTTTTCGTCTTGTTGAATTGGAGGGCTTATTTAGTTCAATGTCTGGAATATATCTCTAAATACTAAAGTCTGCATAACCATAGTTTGTCAATTGTTCTTTGATGTTAAAGTGGTTTCTATGAAAAACAAGTGGCTAAGCTCACAACTCAGTCATAAAGGTGTCTTTTCTGGAGACATCCATTATATTTCAATATGCAACAGCAATCTGCTTCAGGGGTACTTTCCATTTTGTCACAGACCATTACAGAAATGTTCAACCAAAGCTTGAGAGTTTGTAAAATTAACATTTTTAACTGTTTCAGCAAGGACATTCTAAAATACAACTGTTATCTTCCTTTGTGTTGTGCACTGCCTATTCATTGTCAGTAGTTTTACCCAGCGGTGCTTTTACACACAGTGAAAAAGACAAGTGATGTCTTAGTGCCATTATAAAAATAGTTTTGACCTTTTAGCCCCCAAAGGGTCTTGGAGAACCACAGAGTTTTGCATACTACACTTTGAGAATCATTGGAAATGATACAATTGAAAGTAGAAAAAAAATTGATGTATTGTAAAGGCAAATAGTACCCCAAAAAAGCAATTAAAAACAACTTGGGAAATAAATTGAGTAAGTACATTATATTCCAAATATGAAGTAAAATGTGGGATGATTTTAAACAGTTCAGTGAGTGTCTTAACATTTTCCTTGTATAGTCCAGGTTTCCTGACATTTGAACATACAAAAAAAGAAATATAATCAATGTATAATTTTTGGACAGGAGTGAACATTATTTACATAGGCATGCAATTAAGATCTTGCTTATTTATTTACAACCTTTAGAGTGGACAAATCATGTATGACTTGGTTGGCATTGCAAAAAGATTCATGTATTAGCATGGACTTTGTCAAAGTTCACCAAGGGACTAGGCTGTTAAACTGGCATGAACAAGGTGGAGAGGAAACAAGGCTGCTAAAAAATAAGAGGCAAGGGATACCATTAAACATCATTGAACAAGGAACACAGATTTAAAAATATATGTATTCAAAGTTACAAGGACATTTAAAGGAGGAGATGTGGGACAGTGTGATGGCATGAGTGAGCTAAATCTTCAGTTTCCAGGGCAAGGTGCTCAGTAAAAACTGTGGTAACTGATGAGTCAAAATTAGAGTAGAGTAGTCACGGAAATAGCTTCTACTGTGAATAGTAGAATTCTGTTTCTAGAAAGTAGGATTGAGGTAAAGAGGAAGGATCATACTTTATAATATTACTAGATGCCCGGTGCACAAAAATTTGTGCACTCGTGGGTGGGGGGATCCCTCAGCCCGGCCTGTGCCCTCTCGCAGTCTGGGACCCCTTGGTAGATAACGACCTGCTGGCTTAGGCCTGCTCCCGGGTGGCAGAGGGCAGGCCTAATACCTAGGTGCAGCCCCTGGTCGGGCTCAGAGCAGGGCCGATTGGGGAGTTGGGGCGCTGCCCCCTGTCATGCACAGAGCAGGGCGGATTGGGAGGTTGCGATGCCACCCTCAGTCACGCTCAGAGTAGGGCTGATTGGGGGGTTGGAGCACTGCCCCCTGTCACACTCAAGGGTCGATGGGGAGGTGGCGGCACCACCCCCGTCACACACAGAGCAAGGCCCATCAGGGGTTTGGGGTGCTGCCCCTTGTCACATACAGAGCAGGGCCGATCAGGGGGTTGGGGAGCTCCTCCATATCAGGCACAGAGCAGGTCTGATCAGGGGGTTGGGGCGCTTTTCCCTGTCAGGAACAGAACAGGGCCGATAAGGAGGTTGTGGCTCCGCCCCCTGTCACACACAGAGCCGCAGGGCGATCAGGGGGGTTGGGCGCTGCCCCATGTCACGTTGATCCCGGTGCCGGGAGGCCTCGTGTCTCTGCTGATCCCGGTGCTGGGAGGCATATTACCCTTTTACTATATAGGATAGAGGCCTGTTGCATGGGTGGGGGCCGGCTGGTTTGCTGTGAAGGGGGTCCTGGATCAGGGTGGGAGTCCCCAGTGGAGTGCCTGGCCAGCCTGGCTGAGGGGATGATGGCTGTTTGCAGCTGGTCACACACCCTTCAGGGTGGGGGTCCCCAGTGGGGTGCCTGGCCAGTCTGGGTGAGGAGCTGAGGGCTGTTTTCAGGCTGGCGGGTGACTGAAGCTCCCAACCACTCCTTTTTTTCTTTTTTTTATTCTGGGCCAGCTTTAGCTCTGAGACTTGGCTCCAGCTCTGAGGACTCGGCTGCTGAAAGCAGGTATCTGATTTGTTTGGGTTCTATAATCGAAGCACTGTTTCAACTCCAGCTCTGAGATCCTGGCTGGCTGTAAGCAGGTTTCTGGGGTTTTGTTTAGCTTCTATATTTGTAACAATGTTTCAAACTGCAAGCTCAGAGGCCGGCAGCGGCAGGCAGGGAACGTTGGAGTCCTCTGTCACTGAAGCAAGCAAGCCTCATGTTTGCTTCAAGCTGCCTGGCTGCCGGCCACCATCTTGGCTGGAAGTTACTTTTCATATCGCCCTGATTAGCCAGTGGGAAGGGTAGCGGAAGCACAGCTAATTACCATGTTTCTCTTTTATTAGATAGGATTATGTAAAACAGGATATTGTAAAAATTCAGTTATGAAATTTTTATTAAAACGTTTCTTACATATCGTTATATTGGCTGGGCCGCAAAAGCATTTGTTGTGGTCCATATGCAGCCCGCAGACAGTGAGTTTGACGTGCTGGTGTACAATAACGTCCTAGGCCAGTGATGGTGAACCTATGATATGAATGTCAGAGGTGACACGTGAACTCATTTTTGGTTGATTTTTCTTTGTTAAATGGCATTTAAATATATGAAATAAATGTCAAAAATATAGGTCTTTGTTTTACTATGGTTTGCAAATATAAAAAATTTCTATATGAAACACAGCACCAGAGTTAAGTTAGGGTTTTTCAAAATGCTGACACGCCGAGTTCAAAAGGTTCACCATCACTGTCCTAGGCCTTCACATTCACTTATCATTCACTCACTGAGTCACCCAGAGCACTTTCCAATCTTGCAGTCTTCATTCATGTAAGTGCCCTATACTGCTGTACCATTTTTAATCTTTTAGACCGTATTTTTACCATACCCATTTTTAAGTTTATATACACACAAATACTTACCAACGTGTTACAATTGCCTACAGTAATATGCTGTGTAGATTTGTAACCTAGAAGCAATAGGCAATACCACATAACCTAGGTGAGTAGTAGGCTATTCCATCTAGTGTCACTAGAGTAAAGGGGTCCACATCAAAGCCCAGTAAGACACAAGCAGGAGCGTGCAGCACAGAAAGTGGGGGTTGATTTGTAAGAAGTGGCCTGTGCTAAGACACAGGTGAACTAATACTAAGAGACCTGGCTCAAGTATGGCTTCCCGGGAATGGGTTCTATAGCGGGGAAATCATTACTCATGGGACTAAGGGAGTTGGGGTCTTGGTAAGGTTTGTAGTCTCTCCTGATTGGTCTGGGCTGAGATAGGGGGAGGGGTAGTTGATCTGTGCAGCTGGTCTTGATGTCAGCCATGGCATCACTTCATCTGGTTCTGCTCCTTTTCTGGGCCTGGAGCCAAAATACAACTGAGGCCTAGATGCTATCTCTAATTTGACCGAAACTTTAAAAAATTATTTGCCACATGACAAGAAGAAATGAATGCATCTTACACCAATACACTCGATAAAGCTTTATCATAAAACAGAGAGAAATAGGTGATAAAATTAAGCAAGGAAAATA
>NW_006383016.1:10208588-10240544 GCF_000327345.1 Myotis davidii
TCTGCAGAGGCAGCCACAGTGAGAGAAGGTGTGTTTTATGGGTGTGTGTGTGTATATATGTGTGTGTGTGTGTGTGTGTGTGTGTGTGTATACATACATACATATATATGTTGTGTTTTCCAAATATATTTTCCAAAATAAATTCTTCTCTTTGTGGAGAATCTCATGAGTTATTTCAAAAAAAAAAAATACTCTTGAGATCTTCCACATTCTTTTATTCTGCCCTGTGCATTTGGATTAATTCCAACTTTGACTCAAAATCAATCCTATAAAGAGCAAGTTACATATATTCTGACACTGATATGTGTACAGCACCTTGAGTTGCTCTCTTGGCACAGACTACTGCTAAAATAACAATGAGATGTACTGGCTTGATGGGATTTTAAAGAAATAACTTCTGAAATCGTATTTGTTTTCTATTCTCTGAACTCAAATATATGCCATAAATTTCTTTAAGGATCATGTTCTACCTGATCTTTGCCTTCTAAGTCATGGAAAGGACTTTGGCCAAGAGTAATAAAATCTGATCTAAGAAAATAGAAAGATTTAAGTTTCACATGGTGCCATTTTCTAATGAAAAGTATTAATACAAAGGATTCAAAGACTCTTGGAGACAATATTAAAATTTTGGCAATGTAGCTATATTCTTTTAAAAAATGGACTCAAAATATATAGAAATGAAAATAGTGAACTTTGTATTATGACAACAATATCCTACCCAAATTATGCAGTCCTGTACTAGTAGATCTGAAAATATATAATGAAAAACAAAAACAAGCCTGGATATACCAAGAGCTAGAAGACATGCAGAGCAACTGGAACTCTAACACTAAAGAGAACCTACACTGGAGAACAGTTTGGCAGTTTCTTGATATTAAAACATATGCTTACTGTGCTGTATATTAAAATAGGAATAGGACACGAACTTCCATTACTTATATAATAAGATTACTCATAGTAATGTTCAAATTGTAATATTTGTTCTATATTTCAACTACAATTGCCATACAAGAAAAATAAATATAATAGATATGATTTTCAAATTAGAAATGAAGCTCCTGAACATGGTTGAAGAGTCTGTATATGGAAATCATCCTTATGTGTAGCTTGTAGCTATTCTAATCGGTACTTTTCTCTCTATTCATAGCTAATTCTCCTGTTTCAGCTGTGAGCTCCAGATTTATATATCCAACTGCTGGAACCATCTCCACTTAGAGGTCTGCAGTCATCCCCTTATGTTTAAAGCCAAATACCCCAGTTTGTTCATGGTACTAAATAACTCCATTCTTTCATCTGCTTAAACCAACCTTTTAAACTATGCATCTAATGTATCTAGAATCTTTGCACTTGTGAAAGTCACAGATGTGTGGTGCCTGGACCATATCAGTCATTTCTGAACAGGCCCTGGTTCCACTCCCCGAAAATCTGTTCTTCATACAGAAACTAGACTGATGTTTTTAATACTATGTAAGATTATGTGACTCTTCTGTTTAGAACCCTCCAATGCTTTTTTGTTTGTATTAGTTAGAGCACCTTTCGCCTCAAATAGCAAATTATCCTCAAATAACAACTGAAACACATAACACATTACAAGTTTAAGTTGTATTTAATGTCCTAGTGGATGGGTAGGTCCCCTCAAGTAATAATTTGGAGATCAACACATCTTCTACTTTGAGGCTTTTCATTTATCATGTGGCTTCCAAATTTAAAAAAAAAAATGGACCAGAAATTACACATAGAGTATGAACTCATCTATGTAAAAAAATCTTAAATGTAAGATTAAAATATTAATGAAGCTCTAATCTGATTGATGGGGTTATGATGACCTTTTTTCTTAAACATGTTCTGCATATTCCTATATTTCTGCAATGAACATAGATTGTTTTTGTAATCTTAGAAAAGTAAACTTTTCAACCTAGTAATGCAAGAGGTTTTAAGCCCCATTCCCCAAAATTGACTCAGCTGATTAAAGAGAAGGATATATGGTGAGGTGTTACAGACTGAATTGCGCCCCCCAACTTTATCTGTTGAAGCCCTGATGCCCAATATGACTCTGTTTGGAGGTGGGGCCCTTACAGAGGTAATTAATGTTGAGTGAGGTCAAAAGGGCTTCTTGGATAAGAACTACATGTCCTCTCACTCAGAAGGGTAAAGGCTGGAGATATGTGAGCACCAAGGCAAAGGTGAGAGCCTCCTTCCTAGCTTCCACCTTGACATTCACCTTAATGGGTTTTATTTAACACTTAATAGAAACATGTCTATACCATGAGCTGCTTATTCAACCCAATTTATGCCACTGCTCCAGTGGATGAGCCCTGTAATCTGTGTGTGGTCAGGCCTGGTGGTGAGTACTAGGGCTCAGATAGACCCACCCTACTAGGAAGCATTTGGCCCTTTAGGGCCAATGACAGCAGAGGAGAACGGGTTATCCTGCATGTTGGAGAGAATAGAATTTCTCACAAAAGAAAAAGCCCATGGACTTAGAAGCTTTTTGTAAACAAATTCTCATTTCCCCCAATTGTCCAAGTGTCCAAAACCAATAGACAAGTCTTCTGACTGGAACCCTCTGCAATAGGTCATGAGCACTCCGCAGCCTGAAAAAGTAAAAATCACAGGAGGAATACCTTAAATCAGCGGTTCTCAACCTGTGGGTCGCGACCATCGGAAAACACATATAGCATATCAGGTATTTACATTATGATTCATAACAGTAGCAAAATTACAGTTATGAAGTAGCAACGAAAATAATTTTATGGTTGGGAGTCACCACAACATGAAACTGTATTAAAGGGTCGCGGCATGTCTTTTTGTAAGACCGGAGGTTAAGGAGAAGACAACTAAGATAATTACCACAGTTCCAACTCTCTGAAAAAGCATTCAGGAAAAAGAAAAGTAAATATTCAGGGCCTGATGGAGATTGATCATGTTTATAGCTTCTCCTCCACTCCCTCAACTTAAGATATATCTAAACTCCAAAGTGCCACATTTACCTGGAGGTATAATATCAAGGAATAGTTATCACATCTTTTTAAAGGGAAAATGAAGCATTAGAAGATATGTAACCATTGAAGGGCTATTTGGGAATGAGGATGGGGAAGAAATTGCCAACATAGATGAAGGACATACTTTGAGTATTACCTCCTAGGAAATTAAAAATAATTTTAGGTTTTATGCACACAAAGAAGTAAATTTTAAGAAAAAAAAAGATTACATGATAAAAGATAGACCAGGGGTGGGAAACCCCTGGCATGCGTGCCAAACATGGCACACCAGTAACTTTTGCTGGTACGCGAAACTCTCTCTTATAATCTTCCATTTACAATTTTTTTCTTAATATCGACTTTTTTATTTTTCAGGTAAATTCAGTGTAGGTGCATCTTAGATAAATAAATAATTTTACATAACAAGTTATCTTAAAGACCATAGACATGGATTGATGAGAGAGGGGAAGATCTCTGTCAGGTGATGCAACAGCAAAAGTCCCACTGATGATATCAAACAGAGTCATAAAGTTTTCTGTCGGACTATCAGTGTACATGTATACATTAAAAAATAATTGTATTTTTCATCATCATATACTGTGTTTTTGTTGCTCAAATGAATTTTATTATTTCTTCAAGGTTCTTCACATATGTACACCTTAAGAGATATCAAGTAGGCTTAACATGTTCTCAAAAAATTAGGGTTGGCACGCAGAAGAATTTTTAGTCAGAGATTTTGCTGGTTTTGGCACGCACTCACAAAAAGTTGCCCACCCCTGAGATAGTTATAATAGGGGAACTAAGAGAGTTAAGAGAAGAATTTAAAAAAACAAATAATGTCATTGTAGTATTTAATTTAGAGTGAGAAGACTGAAGAAAAATATACCCAAGGTATAGGCTAGAGCAAATAAGTTAGAAAGCATTAGAAAACAAGAGATGGAAATGGTCAGAAACAATATATGGATATGGAAAACAAATGAGATCTGGATGGTTTTATAGGGAACCTCCTTGAGATACTCTTGGTGAACAGCTTTCTCAGTCATCTTAGAGAGCTGATTTGTTGATTTGAACTTGCAGGAGCTTCCTGGGTGAAATTTGAAACTGTCCCCTATATGCCCAGTGCAAGGAAAGACCAAAGAAAGAGGAGTAGCATTCCAGATTGGCAGGTGACAGGTTAAATAAGCAAGGGAGTAACATTAGATCTCCACACCCACCAGCCAGAATATTAAAAATTTATTCAGAAGCCTTAACTGGGTTCAGTCATGTCAACAACACATTGCTTGCTTAAGGCTGTGTCCTTGAAAACAGCTTAAGTTATTGGAATGGTGGGCAGAATGTACATGCCAAAGACGGGAGCGGGTGAGGATCCTGATTACCTGGGTTTAGCTGCAGGGTTGATCCTCTCAATGACTTCCTCCAACATGATTTCTAGCAAATTCCTCAGTCTAGCCCTGAAAGTAGTGGCTGCTCCTAATACCTGCTTTTTCTCTATTCTTGAGAGTTTGCTTAATTTTTATTAGTTCCTCATTCCTTCATTTCCCTGTTGTAGCTGACAATTCTTTATATTAAACTGTCTCTGTTCAAATTACTGTGATTTCTCTTCCTGAATGGACTGATATCGAAGTCCCTAGAGATTTCTGATCACTTGTTTTTGTTTTTATTTCTTTTTAATACAAAAAAACTTCAGAAATTGTGCTGATTTATTTGCAATTGAGAGCACTAAGAGTAGCAGGTTTTCATGTTTTGCATTTTCATGGGATGCTTGTCACTCGCATCAGGCTCTCCCCAAGCATTTACACTTTAATTAGCTTTATAAATAAATAAGTAAATAAGACTACAACTACAACTACAAGCAGGCCCCCATTGACTAGGAAGCTTGGGGCAGAGATCTGACATAGATAATTGGATAGGAAGGCACCTGGCACTATCTTGGGCTTCCTCATTCTGGTTTGGGTATAGGTTTAAAGCACTCTATTCTATGAACCGTGGCTTCACCTGACACATTTTCCATCAGTGTGTTGTTTTGTCTCTGTTGAATTTTTTTTTTGGGGGGTGTAAATTTTAGAATAAAAGACTTTATATTTAGCCAAGTTATATAAAGTTAAAAATATTATAGTAAGATATACACTTATATATGTATCCTTCTGGAAGGAAGGAAAGAAAGAAAGAAAGAAAGAAAGAAAGAAAGAAAGAAAGAAAGAAAGAAAGAAAGAAAAAAAGAAGAAGGGAAGGGAAGGGAAGGGAAGGGAAAGTGGAGCGGGAGGGGGAGGGAGAGGGGAAGGGAAGGGAGAAGAGAAGAAGAAAAAAGAAAAGATAAAGAATTTACCCCAGAACAACAAAAAGAATGGAGAAAATAAGGAATACAAGGACTGAGAGGAGCATTGGTGTCATTTAAACACAGAACTAAATTTAAATCAACCAAAGAACTTGTAGGCATGCATATGAGCATAACCAATGGACACAGACGGGGGGTGGGGGATGAGGGCATGTGCGAGGGAGTGGGGGGGGGGGCAGCCAGGGAATGGTCAATGGGGGAAAAAGGAGACTTATGTAATACTTTAAACAATAAAGAACTTATATAAATAGATAAACAAAGAAATAAATGTAAACAATAAAGAACTTAAATAAATAGATAGATAAATAAATAAATAAATTAAAGTAGTATTTATGTTTATTTTTTCCAGACAAGTTTATTGAGTGTACTATGATATTAGTTCTTCCAAACAAATTTATTTTAATGAAGCTTCAATTAAAATACTAATAGAATTCTTTCCAGTTTACTCTAAATAGATCCATTTGAACAAATGTGAAAAATATAGTTTTAAAATTTTGAAAAATAAAATTTTTCATTAGAAATTGTTCAACAAGTTACCATTTTTATAATAGTACAATAACTAAGACAACATGGAAACAGCACAAGAATATGACATATGAGGATAACAGAGTGGAGAGCCTGGAAACAGTCTAGATATGCAGAGAATAGTATGAACATTACTGAGTTTAACTCATTGTATGGGAAGAACTGCGATCCATCTAGGGCGGATAGGGAAGGTATAACATGAAATAATGACTTCACACCATAGACATAACTAAACTCCAGGTGACCAAAGGAATTTGGACAACCCCAAAATCCTGCAAACATTTTTAAGAAAACATAGATTATTTTTATAGAATTGTGGTGAGGAAGACATTCATAAGCAAGACCCCAAAGCAGAAGTAATAAAATAAAAGATAATGGCACCCATGAAGTTACACTTGCTGTATGAGAGTATATATGTAATACAATTACAAGAAAATAAAGACTGAGAGAACATTTGTCACGTGCATGAAAGAAATACATAAGTATAGAATGCAAATAGCTTATAAATCAACTAGAGGCTTGGTGCACAAATTTGTGCACTGGTGGAGTCCCTCAGCCTGGCTGGCCATTGGGGCCATCTTGTCCAATCCCAGTGGGGACCGATCTGGGGCCGGCCGGCTGGAGGGACTGTGGGAGGTTGGCCAGCCACGGGAGGTTGGCTGTGGGAGCACACTGACCATCAGAGGGCAGCTCCTGCATTGAGCATCTGCCCCCTGGTGGTCAGTGTGCATCATAGCAACAGGTTGACTGGCCGTTGGGTCATTCAGTCATAACGATCTCTTAGGCTTTTATATATAGTAGAGCCCAGTGCGATTCAAAATTGCGCGACACTGCCCACCCTTGAGTCCCCGGTCCGGCCCTGCCTCATTCACTGGGCCCCGCAGCAGCCGTGGACACGGCCACTGCCAGTCCAGCCCTGCCTCCTTCTGGCCCTTGAAGCAGCCATGGCCGCTGCTGATCAGGCCCTCCCCCAGCACAGGAACGCGGAGGCCCCTCTCGCCCTGTCCCCAATGCTGGGCATGTAGCCTCCTCCTGTCCGGTCAACCCATTACGGTGTCCTGGTTAATTAGCATATTTCTCTATTTTATATATATAGATACAGAAAGACAATAAAATGAAATCATGTGCAAGATATATTTTAAAATAAATCACGCATGAAGTAAAACAAATCGCTAATAAATGGAATGTTTATCATAATCACTAGGGAAATGCAAATTAAAACAAGATGACATTGTGAACCAATCAGTTGGCTAAAACTTTAAGAGATTGATAGTAGCCAGTGTTAGCAACAGTGAAAGACAATTTTGGAAGAGAATCTGGCAGCAACTGTCAAAGCATAGATTTTACATACCCTTCAACACATAATTCCACTGCTGGGAATCTATTTAATGCGAAAATGTGCACAAATGTACAAGATATTTATACTATGATGTTCATTGATACATTATATTTATTAACTAAAACTGGAAGACTACACTTGATTGCACAACAATGGAGAAGCAGTTAAGTGAGTTAGGATGGTGTGAGGGTCTTTGGTTGACTTTTTTCTCAGATGCATTCTCTCCTTCCTCCTTTCTTACTGTGTATCTCCAAGGACGGGCCTCTCAGACTTATTTTCCTATGCTCCTTTCTCAGCTGGCTTTTGACTCTTTTAGGCCAGTAAGTACTGCGGGGAGATTGGGTGGTAGGGAGAAGCCACAGCAGTTTTTTCCATTCCCCCTCTGCTCCTGCTAAACAGGCTCTTTGTGGTTCTAACTTTCCCTAAGCTCAGCTCACACAACCTCCTCCTTTTGTCCCTATAATTTAAGGATGCAAGAGGCTTCCTATTGATATTAATCTCTGGATTGTCCCTTTGTTCAGACTTGGCTTTTTACCTTTTCCATCATCTCTGTAATTAATTCTTTGTATTCAAATTCTGCTACTTTAAATACTTAAAGTGATTTTGTTTTCCTGCTTGGAATACATAACACACACACACACACACACACACACACACAGACACACACACACACACCCCTCAGCAGCCAGTTTTAAAAAACATACTATAGAACAATATACTGAGTGGAAGAATGTTTCTGATAAGTTGTTGACTCCAAGAAGGAAAGTTGCTATATCTTATTTTTAATATGCCCTATTAGAAATAAAATTAAACAATGTGTGTATGTTAAAATGATGATGGTAATAATAATGATAATCAAAACTTTTATAGGAAAAACAGGTCTGGCAAATTACCCACTAGGACAAGTTGTTCTTATGAAGTTGAAGGGAGGAATATGTGTGTGTTGAGAGGAAGAGGTCCAACTACGTTTTACTTTATTTGCTACTTTGTTTGGATGTTTTTCTCCTGAAATGCATTACATTTATAATTTCAAACATTTTAAAAAGTAAGTAATAAAACACTGTGCCTAATCTGTTTCTGATCAGTTTTATTAAATATTAGAGGCCCGATGCATGAAATTCGTGCAGTCAAGTGGGGGAGGGGTTCCTCACCCTGGATTGTGAGAGGGTGTAAGCCATGCCAAGGGATCCCACCAATGCATGATTGGGGCCAGGGAGGGATGCAGGAGGTTGGCCAGCCAGGAAGGGGCCACGGGAGGGCTCCAGGGCATGTCCGGCCTGTCTTGCTCAGTCCTGGTTGACCGGATCCCAGCAGCAACCTAACCTACTGGTCAGAGTGTCTGCCCCCAGTGGTCAGTGCATATCATAGCATCTGGTCAACTGCCCCCTGGTGGCCAGTGCACGTCATAAGAGCAGCCTTAACATATCATTAGCATATTACACTTTGATTGTTGAACGGACAACTGGACGACCAGACTTAGCATATTAGGCTTTTATGGGATGTACGTTCCTATATATTCATTTGCCATGGGAATGATCTGAAAGTACAGTTAATTCTGCAACATTTTGAAAGTGAAAGTTTATTCCAAACAAGATTAATATATTAGGGAGTAACTTGAGCCTGCCATCTATACTTACGTGTGATTTTGTTAGAGAGATACTAGGTGAATGTCAAAGGTTGAACCCAACTGAGCTGAAAGGTTTAGGAATACACAAAATACACCCATGTGCACGTGCCTTAAATGTCTACCTGTGTCAGTTCAGCTATGAGTTATGAGCCAGGGTATGTTAAGCCCAGTGGTTTTTACTACACAATTTTTAGCAACACTAAGTCACAAGTGAAAGGTGGTATGAAGGTAGGCTAAATAGTAGTCATCTCAGATGGTGATTTAAGAAAAATTGAATTTATTTAAGGAAAATGGGATGGAAGATGGGGATATCCAAAGGGAAGAGCTACACAGCACTGAGCCAAAGGGTATTGCAGCAGAAATGTGTTTAGGACAGTAAAATAAGGAAGGGTATAGAAGCAGCAATAGGAAAACCTAGACTGGGCTGCTTTGGTTTACTGAGAAGAGAAAAGGGGGCTTTGAAGAGAGAGATTCAGAGGGTTAGTACAGGATGAGCTGCCACTGCCCATTGCTCCCCTGGTTGCAAGTCTTGTGGGGTCCCATAGAGTTAGGGGATACAAGCCTATGGGGGAAGGGAAGGGAAGGGAATGGCATGGGCGTGCTCCTTGCAGGGAGAGCGGACACTGGTTCTCTGTCCTGAAGATATTGATCTCTCTCTTGCAGATAGAAATCTTAGGGAAGGTCTCAGGGGAGGGCCTTAATAGAATATTCATCAACTTCCTAGGTGTTCTCTTTCAGGGTCCTGGTCTCCACTGATTGGACGGTGCCAGGGCAGAGTGTTATTAGTCAAGGTAGTTGGTCCTGAGGCAACTAAGGTATCACTTGTTAGGTTTTGCTGTTTTTTGGAGCCTGGGACTGAAATACAACTGAAGCCTAGATGTTATCTTTAGGGAGGAGAAGGTGGGGGGGGGTGGTTCTGAAATGCCTAAGCAGTGATCTGAAAGATCAGGGGTCCAAACTGACCAGTCATATGCTAGGGCAGTGGTTGGCAAACTGCGGCTTGTGAGCCACATGCAGCTCTTTGTCCCCTCGAGTGTGGCCACGAAGTTTTAATCGCACTGTACGTGTGCATTCGCACATGGTATTTTGTGGAAGAGCCACACTCAAGGGGCCTCAGTTTGCCGACCACTGTGCGAGGGGAAGAACAGTTACCCTCGGGGTGAGGTTTTTGTTTTCCCGTTGCTAGGCATTCAGGGCTTTCTGCCCTGGTGTTTCTGTACCTGGCCCATCGTCCTTGCTCTGCTCATATCTAAAAATGAGATAGTGAAACTGACTGTGTCTTTGAGTAGTAATTTATTTGTTGCTTATCTATAGTTTCTATTTTTTCCCCTAAAACAATAGTTTGATCAAATCTAGTATTAATAGTTTGATCAAATTTATATCAACATGTTTAAAATAAAAGATTAGGTGGTAGCCAAAGGATGAGTACAGCCATTCTAGGTGAAGGCTTGAGGCTGTTGAAGCTCCCCTCCTTCACTAGTGATGCAGTAAATGTCCTCTAGTCTCCCTGTAAGAAACTAATCATTGAAGCTCCTCTTGGAAAACAGAGATGACGTGTCATAGCCCCATCCTGGGAGCTTTTTCAATCAGCTAGTCCCCATACATTGAGCCATAGAGATGTGACTAAGTCAACATTCTATTAAACAATGTAAGGAGCCAAATACCTCTAAATTAGTTTGCAACACTTCAAAATTAACATGATACAGCTCCAGAAAGATACCAGCATGATATATTCAGTGCTTATTGACTTTCAAGCTTAGTCTTGTTAAATAAGATTAGAGCACTCTATCCTTTGAGAAAATGTGACTCTGAGGGGAGGTAACAAACTTGAACCCCCTGGGAATTTCAAAAGGGAGAAAAAAATGAATTTTCTTCATGGGATTTGACTCTTCAGTTTCTGCCCACTTTTTCAGAGTGAATTTCCACTTTCCAAGGAGGTATCTGTGCTTTTCTTTTGCTTATCTTGTTTTAATCAGTTCACCTAGAGCCAAACTCCACTGTTTATCTTTGATTTGGGCAGGCTTCCTCCCCCACAAGCCAGGTTCCTGGGACAGCGCCCACTGAACTTTGAACTGGTTCTTGATCCCAGTATTTTCCTGTCTCTGCACAGGATCTGCTGTGTGTGTGTCTCTGCGGAGTTTTGTTTCCAGCCTTGCTTTGACAAAGGGCTTGTTCTGTGAAGCACGTCTTGTCCTCTTTGTCCAGCCTCTGGCTTAAACCACGGAATCACAAATATTCTCCAGCTGGGAAGCAGACCAGGGCAGAGATGAAGAACCCAGAAGCCCAAGGGGATGTTTCCCTTTCCCAGGGAATCCGCATGATGTTTTACGTGATGAAGCCCAATGAAACGTCATTCCAAACCCTGGAAGAGGTGCCTGATTATGTAAAACAGGTGAGACTCTCTTGGAAGAGGCTGCTCTTGCTTTTTCTTAAGAAGTCAAACACATCTTGAGGTTTGGTTTACTTTCACTCTTTAAATTATGAAATTCTAATAAAATTAATTCCATTTATAAAGACATGGAGCAAAAGTAGAATTTCTATTTGAACTGAATTTCCATATAATATCCATCACCATCTTCTATTAAACTCCCTTTCCCTGTTATGTCACTCTAGAATACAACAGAAGCTTTTAAAGTTATCCTGGACACAGTGACATTACAAATTTAGCTGACAGAAGCTGATACCAGTAAACTTTGTAACAATTTTGTTTTCCAAGGGTAAACTTGTCTACTTACCTCCCAGGAAACTGCTTCTTCTTTAATTTGGTAGAGTAGTTCTGCAGAATGGATACACAGCTGACTGAGTCCAACTCTGACTTCCTAACTTTGAACTTGAATCAAGTTTTATTTGAAACTCTGAAGTGTTTAGAGGCACTCTTCACTTTTGGTTCCTGGCTATGATTGGCAATGGAAATATCCAGAATTAGAACTTGAATACTGAGGTTCCCCACCCTGTCAAAGTTCCTATTACACTTACTAGTTCAGACCAGAAATAGAAGAGAAAAAAATGACATCAGAGAAAATGTTCTTGGTAGTTTATTTTTTGAAAATTGTAAAATTCATGGTCAGCTTCCAAGTGAGTGAAACCCATAACTTTTTTTCAGGATTTGATATTACTCTGACCTTCCGATTTTTTTAAGAAAAAAAAAGTGATACTTATGTCTTTAAAAATCAATATTAAAAAAAATCTTTATTGTTGAAGGTATTACATATGTCCTCCTTTTCCCCCATTGACCTCCCCTATACTGGCCCCGCCTGCTGTCCCAAGCCTTTACCACCCTATTGTCTGTGTCATGGGTTATGCATTAAACATCATTATTTTTTTTATATTGTAACACCAAACCTAGTCCAATATTTGGTCATTGGTAGTGGATCCTAAAAATATCTATTATATAAAATAAAAATAAAGCTGAACAAATAAAACTTGAGTGGTATTTCAAACACTTAAAATGACCTTATTCTTTGAAATACTCAGAATATTCTTTGTTCCTACAGTTTTAACTTTGTCATTTCTGTAATACTGATATGAAAAGCTAGAAGTGTGTACATTTTTAAGGACTACTTTTTAAAGTGAGTCTAGCTTAGTTATATGTACAATAGACTTGTGATTTTTGCACTTATTTTAAAATGTGTTTTTTAGATCTAATTTGTAACATGTCTCTCTTACTCTTATGTTCTTGGTGCAATTATCATGGTTACATCTGTTTATATTTTATTTCCAAAGTAGTTGATAGAATGGAGCACCTGTTTAGTATACGTCTGAAATAATCAAATTCATTTGTTAGGAGAAAATGATCCCCTAGGAAAGGTGTGTACTTTCTCTTTCTATAAAAGGTCACTCTGGATCGCCACTTCTGGAATGACTAGTGAGGAAATGTGAGAGAATTTTAGACTGAGCACAATAGCATCTCTTTTCTACAATTTTCTTTCCAGGCAACTCCATTTTTCATTTCCTTGATGCTGCTTGAACTAGTTGTCAGCTGGATCAGCAAAGGGAAGCCCCCAGGTCGTTTGGATGATGCACTAACATCGATATCAGCTGGTGTTCTGTCTCAGCTTCCAAGGTGAATTAGTTGGTTAGCAACACTGAAGGAATCAACCGAAATTCTCAAATATGATGGAAAATGAATTTATTTACACATATGTCTCCAAAGAATTCAGTTACTGTCATTATATAAAATGTTGATATTTTGTTCATTATGGATTTTTCTTTTCATTCATTACAAAAGACAGCTCTAAATTATTTACTTTGGTTACTGAGCTAATTGGTGTCCCTTTAATTTTGTGTCCAAAGAAGGTGATTCATCTGACTTACTATAGAAATCTGATGTGCAGACACTCCCTCGTCAAAATCCCATAAAACTGGAACACTACAGTGGTCTCCTATGTGGTACCCTGCCTGTGGGCCATTTGTAGCTAAACATTTCCATAATGTGAATCTGGGAAAACTCTTTACAGGTTCCATTTTGCCTGAGGATAATGTATGAATCCCTTCCCTGATCTGTGGAGCTCTTGGCCTACCCATGGTTGCTTCTGGTCCCTTAATGCCTTCCACCCTTTTGCAGTGTTTGTTCCTTCCATACTCTATTTCTTGCCGTTGCCCAGAGGTCACACATGTTTCCCTCTGCTTAGAAAGTGGTGAACTCGGATTCATTTCTGAAGTCTAGGCATAGACTTCTCTTGAAGGTTCATACTCTTCCGCAAGGTGAGGTGCCTTGGGGGCTTCAAAGGGTCATTGGAAGATAAAAAGAAGAGCAGAACCTTAACAAATAGCAGTTTATCCCGCTCTATAGGTAGGTCAAAAATAGTTATCTGATAATCTCTTATGGGCAAGACATCTAATTCAAATTCTCCTAGCTATACAAGGGGCGAGGGAGAGAACTTTCTCTTGAGCTTGCAGCTAAAGCTGACTTTAGCTCAAAACAATCTACATACCACAGGGGAACACTTGGGTGACTCATTCTGCACCCCCACACCTACTACTTTTTAGAAAGAGTAAATTATAATGTGTGTAAAGGAGAAACCCATGAGGATTACTCAAGAGGCAGAGGATGAGGGAAGATTCCCTTAGAAGCATTAGCTTTGTGTTGTTGATGAATGTTCTCATTCCTACTTCCCACCCATTGCTGCTTTTACTGTTTTAAGAGCTTTACTTCTGACCAGTGTTCATTACTTAGGAATGTTTCCATGAACTGCCCAGTGGGAAACCAAAGTGGATTTTAAAAAATAAAATAAAACAAAAACTTAAAGATATGTGAGAAAAGGTGAGATCATTTCATACAATTGCATAAAATTGTCTAGAGAGGAAGTAAACCTGAAAGTCAAATTTCTTTCATGGTTGCACATTGTTTCACAAACTGAGGATATATCTCAAGTTATTTTCAGTTAATTCCAAGAATACCCTAAATAAGAATTTACAATTATACATACTAGCAATATCCTCTATTTCATCTCTCCCTTGAATAGAATTGAACAAGAAAATCACCCAGCATACTTAAAGATATGTACATTTGGCTATTAAAAAATACCCATTTGGTTACTGTAGTTTATTCTGAGAAAGTTAAGTGTTTAGTTTGTGGAAATCGAGAAATAAATTGGTAACTGAGAAATACCTTGCAGGTGCAATTATGGATCACATATTCTGTTGAGTTGAAATGGATTTATTAAACAATCTGGGAGACATCAAGTTGAATGAATGCTTCAACATTTCTTTTACTTTTGCAAGTTTGACTTTGGTCAAAGTGAAATTTGATTTTTCTCTTATTATAACATTGCAACTACTGGAAATATGAATTGCATCCTCAGTACTATAATTCTGCTCAGCAGTGTGCTTTTAAGATAGTACAAAGTTATAACAGAATATGCAAGAACCAGAAATATATTTTTGCTAAAAAAAAATCCCCAAAGTATAAGGAAGATGAGGAGAATGAGAGAGAGAGAGAGAGAGAGAGAGTCCCCAAAGTATAAGGAAGATGACGAGAATGAGAGAGAGAGAGAAAGAGAGAGAGAGAGAGATGCAATTCTTTTCCTTCACATTCCACTCTTCGTAACACTCCTTAAGCTAACACAAGCTCTGATGCTCTTTGAAAGAAAGGTAAAAGGTTATGAACTTGAATCTGGAGCATATTTTTCTATAGTTATATTTTGAATGAGGACAGCAAATGGATTCTTTTTTGTTCTGGTAGGTGTGAACAGCAGTTCTAAATTATGAAATGTGTACAGTTTTATAAGTTATATAGTGGATTTTTATCTAACATAGCCTTTTGTCTAAAAGATCTCAGCAAAGCAAATGATCTGAAAATAAAATTTTAAGATATTTTTGTTTATTTTGTTGCTACTAAAATCACACAGATGTAAGCAGGGAGGAGAGCTGGTCCTCAGGACCCACTCCGATCCATCTCTCGGCAAAAGACGAGGAGGATTTAACAGAAACTCTTAAAACAATATTTCAGTTGAAGCCCCAGCATCAAGGGGAATCCTTGCACAAATCATTAACAGCTGAAGGTTAGATTAACACGGCAATGGTTGTATCCTCTCCGAGGAACTAATTTCATTTTGCACAGGAGCAATGGTGGCTTGCCGTGTCCTTTAAATACATGATTGCAAGAAAAATGGTAGTATACCATTTGTTAATTCATTTGAGAGGAATTACACTTTGGATAATAATTCCAAATAGGCATGTAGCCTCTGACTAGAGAAGCTGTGGGAATCAAAGTGAAACCCTGAACATATTTTTCCACTTTGCCATTCATGTAATAGAAATGCTGTATGCAGACTTAGAGGGAAAACAATGTTTATTTGAGGATCTCCATTTTATTGTTACATAAAATTTGAAATATCTTGAAGATTAGTAGCATACATACCATATTGATAGAGAAAACGGCATGCTGTACCTTTCAAATCTTTACGTCAGGGAAAATAGTAATCATAGACAAGATTATATCTTACTTACAAGCCTGTCGAACAGACCATCATGTGTAATAAAAGTCCATCTGTCCTAAGAACCGGATTCTGGGCAGGCCTGCATCTGTTTTCCTTTTCTGGAATCCGTGGGCAACTCTCCTAATCAGAATCTAGTCTTGAAGTTATAGACAAATATTTTTTCTTATTATAGTTAAACCCAGTGTATCACATGCAGATAATCTGCCTTTCTGTCAATCATTTGAATATGTGGCTTTAAAAAAATGAAACTTAACATTTTACTAGCAACATTTTTACAAAATCTATTTTTATTAAATCTATACAAAACTTGTGAATAATCCTGCTACTGACTTAAATGCTAACGAGTGAAAAATAATCACATCCTTTTCTTTTCCTGCTTCTTTAAGCAGAACTCAATTTCCAATCCTTCATTAGAAAACCAGGACCTCAATTTGTTACTTCCTTCCAATGTTTCTGCTTCCATAAATTGCATCCTCCCCAGAGAAATTTTATTCCCGATATAAATATCTACAGTATGTTTGTTTTTAATGGGTTCATTTATTCTGTTGAAACAGCAGATTATAAATCAAATTGCAATAGGTTGGAGGGATAATTTAAGTAGGTAAATTTTCAAGTAAGTTGGGGACTCTCCACTTTTAATACGTATGGGTCACTGCCAAATTTCAGTATGGAGTTAGCTGGGTAATGTTCAACGGTACATATGCACAGTTTTACTGCCATGACTGCCCTGGAATTTTCCATTCCTGACAAGAAAATTTCAAAAAAAAATTTTAAGGAGGAGGAAATTAAACTTCTTTGAAATACTTTTGACTCCTTGGGGTGGGACTGGAGAATAAAGAAAAATTGTATACTGGGTTTTTATACTAGACTTTAGGATCAGAGATAATACTGCCTTTGGCAACATCAGACTTCTAACAAATGAGTACTATCATTTTGGATGATGACTTTAATAAATAGTTATTCTTTGCCCATAATCATAGATATGTATTTGTGTAATACTAACAACAATGTTTAATGTTGATAGTAATATATTTATTAACCTAGAAAATTATTAAAAGAACATCCCTTAGTAGAGAAAATAAAATTTTAAAACTTGCAGGTTTGTTCATTGTATTTGCTAGGGAGAATGCTTATTTCCTCTAAACTTTTACCTTAGAAACCTTATAAATAGAGTTTGTTGTTACTTGTGTACTTTCAGAGATTGCTGTTAGAATAATCGTTCCTAATGAATGTAAAATTCCTGGTGTTTATTAGCCTGGATTTGTGTGCTTATTCAATAGAGTAATTGAATTACTTGAAGTAATTTACTTCTTGCAAAATGAAAAGTGCAGCAATTTACTTCAAAATCTACCACATTGTGTATATAAAAGTCTATGATTTTGTGGTTGTAGTAAAATGAAATGAAATTAAATAATTGTTTCATAAATGTAATGCCATTTCATAGTAAGTTATAGTAGTACAAATGTTATCTGTCTGCAGAAGGTGGAGGTTATATATATTTTGTAAACACTGAGCAAGTATTAATGTTCCACTAGATGGAGCAAAAGTGGCAGCATCTTTACAGATAAACAGTGCAAGTTCCTGGGCCAGGTTTAAGAGATTTTGAAATTAATAAATAACAAAATTTCTCATAAAACAAATATTTATATAATGTAAATATATTTATTTATAATTCCCTGAAGCTCCTAAGAATATTTATAATAATCTCATTTAAATATTGATTTTTTTTTCAGATTTATGGGACAATATTATTAGGAATAAAAATTTATTTTTTTCAACTTTGCATAATCTGGCCAAACCGGAGAGTGTACACAGCTCTAATGACAGCTGTGAAATAGTATAAATTGGCAGATGTCTGTGAATACGGGGGACATATTCATAATGCTGCAAATTGCTTTGAAATTTAAACAGTTTGCAATGAGAGCATCAACTTTAGTTTACTTGATTAATGATTAAAGCATGAAAGTATTTGAGATCGAGATAAATTTATTGTCTATGAAGCCTAATGAAAGAAGGAATGACATGTCCAACCTTACCTTTCCATTTTACATTCAAGCCGAGATGGCTGTCATAACTAATTAGCTTTAATTAGTAATCTCTTCACCAAATAATATTCATTCTAATTAATTACTTAAAACTCTAAAATTATAAAATTACCTTTATCTTTTTAAAAATCCAGGATCATACTGGAAGAGCAATTTAGTGCCTCACCAGATTTTATAGTAACTAAATATTGACAGGACACATTTCTAGTGTTGAGAGACAATGTTATATAACCACATAAAGAATTAGCTACTTTTCATTTTCCAAAAGACCAACCTCAGAACGAAGAGAAAATTGCTCTTTGGGGGGAATTTATGAAGAAAATAGGACAATGAAAGGGAAACCTCTATAGATTGATTAGAGGATTCTAATGTCTCCTTACAGTTAGAACATTTTGTGGTCTTGCATTCAAATTTAGTGAGTAAAAGGGATCTAGTTTTTAGTTATTCAAAGCCCCTGAACTTCCCAATATTCCATCTCCACATGATATAGTAAGCTCATATTTACATACATATTACATATGTCACTTCCCACAGGATGGGGTTTACAGAGTTGAAGTTTGAATTCCAGAGTGCAGAGTCATATGCTGGGGGTTGGGGCTGGGAGAAGAGGAAGGAATTTGAAAACGAAAGAGGAAGGCACTTTGGTTTATGATTAAAGGTCTGGTGGGAACATTTTTGAAAATGTAGGTGCTATTTCCTGCAACCAAGGGCTTTCCAGAGCTTGATAATCCTTTCCCAGCTGTATCCCTTTGCTGGATTGTTTGTAGTTGTGGGCAGTCCATGGCTGTTTTTTCCCGTTTCTGATGGAAGATGATCATATTCATCTTGCTGATAGAAAGCAGGGAATTTAACTCCCACAGCTTCTCCCCTCTATCCCTTCACCTTGAAGAAAGTTTGGCTTCGTGCTAAAGTGTGAAAAAAATAAAAATAAAGCCGTACTGTAGGATGCCAGGTATATTTCAGCTCGATTTGTGTCAACCCTAATAAGTAAGTTGACAAAGTAATAAATTGGGTGTCTGCTCAAGATCTGGCACCTATACAGGAAATAAAAAATATTTCACGTGCAGGCAGGGTCTCTTGTTTAATAAAGACTCCGTGTCTTAAAATCTATTTCACTTGTGACCGGAACTGACAAAAGAGACAGTAACTTAAAGAAACACACACACAGATTCTGAACTGATGGGGCATTGATGAGGCTGGTGATTATATTTGTTCTGTTCACCTTTATGTCCTCCCTATCTTGTTCTGTCCCTGGGACCCAGTAGGCTCTTAATATAAATTTATTGAATGAATCCATGAATGGATCAATTTTGACAGCGTGTACTAAAGCTTATGTAGAAAGTTGTAGTTTATTTCAATTTTCTGTTGTATTTTCTCATTTTTAATTTTTCTTTCTGGATCAGTCTTTTTTTAGGGTATCAACTAGGGGAATCCGCACCCCCGAGACATTTGTTGTCACAACTTGGGGAGAGGGCTGTGCTACTGGTATCTAGTAAATAGAGGTCAGGCATGCTGCCAAACAGTCTACAATTCACAGGACAGGCCTTCACAACAAAGAATTATCTGGCCTAAATGGCAGTAGTGTCAAGGTTTAGAATCCTTGTTTTAGAGAAATTATTGGACTGAACCATAAAAAATTGTTAAAATTGTTATTAGTTACCATTTTTTACCACAAAATTAAAATTCATATAGTTAGCCTTTTACTAATAGGTAACAGGAAATAATTTTAAGATTTCATAATTCAGGTTAACAGTTTTCATAGGACAGACCCCCTACAAAAAGAAGTATGTTGTCCAAATGTCAGTAATGACACCTGAGATGCTCTTGTGTAAAACATGTTTTAAAATAAAATTTGTTCTACTCCCCACCTCCTTACTTTGACAAATAACTATAACAACTTGGAAGACAAGGTTTCCATTTAGATTCCTTAGATTTCCAGAAGAGCGTGGGGGCCCCTGACCCCATGGCCTGTCCTGTCTTGTAAGGGACCTCACACACATGAGTGTGGACATCCCAGATTGCTTATCCCAACTCTGTCTACATGACCAAAAATAAACACTCTTGACTGCCTAGTCATGTCTAGGAGTTTGCACACCTGCACAGGTCAGCCTGGACCAGGAGCCAGGCCCACGCGGGTCCTGTAAGCAGGCTTGGACCACTTTGACAGGGGATTGTGAAATATCCAGAATGTGGCCCAGGTTGTGAGAGGAATTCTGGGCAGGTAGTTCCTTTGGATCAAAACCCACACTCAGGGACCAAAATGCTCTTTCCAGCCATATAATTGCTGAAGGTCATCAAAAGGAATGCTGGCTTGCCCATGAACTGGACCTGCACAATTGAAAGCTTCTTACCTCATCTCCTATCCTTGGAATATATGTTCTGCCTCTTGGTCCCATATCAGCAGCTGTTTCAGGATGTAGCCTTGAGAGAGTAAGGTATTGTTGAGACCATCTGGATTGAATAAGTGACTGAACCTAGTTAAAGCCTCTACACCAGCGGTTCTCAACCTGTGGGTCGCGACCCCTTTGGGGGTCGAACGACCCTTTCACAGGGGTCGCCTAAGACCATCGGAAAACACATATATAATTACATATTGTTTTTGTGATTAATCACTATGCTTTAATTATATTCAATTTGTAACAATGAAATTGGGGGTCACCACAAGATGAGGAACTGTATTAAAGGGTCGTGGCATTAGGAAGGTTGAGAACCACTGCTCTACACAGACATACCTAATTTTACTGAAATCACTTCATTGTGCCTCACAGGTATTGTGTATATTTTTAAAGAAATTGAAGGCAAGACCCTCCAACAGCAAAAAGGTTATGACTCGCTTAATTGCAGTAATCTGGCACCAAACTTTTTAAAGATTTTGGTGGGCTGGTGCGGAGATTTACTTGTCTTGCAGTTGGTTGTAAGTTTTCATGTTTATTAAATTTGCCATCTACCAACCTGAAGTGTTCTGTCTCTTTCGTAGGCATCTTCTTACCCTCTGGGTACAAGGGCTATTTTACAAACCAGAAATAATCTCTAATTGAAAATTGGGCGTTAGGGAAAAAGTGTAGGTATTTTGGTATTTCTATTATTTATATCACTGCTGTTGTAAAGTAACCTATTTTACAGATTAAATGAAGCATATAAAATGAGAATTTTAATGTCGTTAACTAATAATTAAAGTCATATCATAATTAAATGAAAAGTACATTAAAATTAAAGGCCTGGTCTCCAAAAGGGCCAGTAACATGCTAACTCAAAGAAGGTAACTGTATAAAGGTAAATACTATTAAAATGTGAATTTTAGCCGAAACTGGTTTGGCTCAGTGGATAGAGCGTCAGCCTGTGGACTGAAGGGTCCCAGGTTCGATTTCGGTCAAGGGCATGTACCTTGGTTGCGAGCATATCCCCAGTAGGAGATGTGCAGGAGGCAGCTGATCAATGTTTCTCTCTTATCGATGTTTCTAACGCTCTATCTCTCTCCCTTCCTCTCTGTAAAAAATCAATAAAATATATTTTTAAAAAATGTGAATTTTAACAATATACTAATTGAAGCTACTTCTTCAATTTTAATTTAAAATTAGAATATTTAAGAATTTCATCACTTGTTCATGTTTTATAAATAAATGTTATTAGGTAGAATTATCAATTCATTTTGCATATAAATGACAAATATAAAAGAAAAGTAAATTCTATCAAATTTTAAAAGAATAAAAGGAATAATTATCTTGAGTCTGATCTTAAATTTGATCACAGTAATTTAAAGAAAACAGTTATCACACTTTATAAAATTGAAGTTTATTTTGTGTACTTTTTGAATGATCTTGAAATAAGAATTTAAAATTTACAGCTTGGTACAGTGGGTGGCAAGATATATTCTGTTGTCTTTTTTTATTTTAAAATATATATCTTATTGATTTTTTACAGAGAGGAAGGGAGAGGGATAGAGAGAAACATCGGTGAGAAAGAAACATCGATCAGCTGCCTCCTGCACACCCCCCACTGGGGATGTGCCTGCAACCAAGGTACATGCTCTTGACCAGAATCGAACCTGGGACCCTTCAGTCCACAGGCGACGCTCTATCCACTGAGGCAAACTGGTTAGGGCCTGTTGTCTGGGTTTTAAAAACAATTGCTTATTTTAACTAGGTTCATATATGAGAAGGTTATTCCCTTATACCCGTGGTTGGCAGACTGTGGCTCGCGAGCCACATGTGGCTCTTTGGCACCTTGAGTGTGGCTCTTCCTAAGCCTTAGGAGTACCCTAATTAAGTTAATAACAATGTACCTACCTATATAGTTTAAGTTTAAAAAATTTGGCTCTCAAAAGAAATTTCAATCGTTGTACTGTTGATATTTGGCTCTGTTGACTAATGAGTTTGCCGACTACTGCCGTATACCATAAGAGCTGTAGTTTATATTACAAGAAATATTGAAATGCTATGAATATCCAATTTGTAATATTAAGAATAACATATAAAAACCATTGAAAGTGTGTGTGTGTGCGTGCATGTGTGTGTGCATGTGTGTGTGTATGAGAGAGGAAGGAGATAGTAGAGAGGAAGAGAGAATTGTTAGCCAGCAGTAACTTTAATTAAAGGAAAATATTATGGGAGTCACATATTTTAAGGCAGTAGGTAATTTGCAGACACCTTTTAAAATATGCTATTTATAATTTCTACCTTTTACAGTAACTTCCTTTAAAAAGCACCCTCATTGTGTTCATTAAGATTTAGAAATGACAAGACAGAAAGCAAGTCAAAGTTTTGTCATGTTTATGGGTTCCAAGAAAAGCATTTTAAGAGACATAAAAAGTGAATGACATCCTAAGTTCCATGAATTTGGGAATGCAAATAAGTGTAATCAGTGTTACCTATGAAACAAGGGAACATTATGTGAATCATTTTGATACCAGGAAAATTAAGCCTCTTAAAAGACATGATGGAGTGAGTAGTCAGAAACAACAAAGAAGGGGGAAGGATTATATTTTTACACATGACTATATTAATTTTTTAATATTATCTAAAATGTTTTAGCATAATTTTACATCTAAAAGGTAATATAATCATTGCTTGTGAATCTTATTTTTCCAGATTGTTTTTCAGGAGCATTGAACTGACCAGTTACATTTATATCTGGGAGAACTACAGGCTCATCATTTTGCCTTGGGATTCTCCATGGACTTGGTATTTAACTTTCTTAGGAGTTGACCTTGGCTACTATTGGTTCCATCGCATGGCCCACGGTAAGTTTCAAATCAAGGCTTTTATTGATAATTTATGTTAAACTGTGCTTGGTTCATGGTTGGTGTTTAGTAAGCATTTATTGAACTAATGAATAAATGAATAACTGTTTATTTTGCAGTATGTAAAGATTAATAATTCAATTTTTTCAAATTAAATGGAAACCATCTGAAGTCACTTTTTAAAAAGAAATTATTAGAGGTGCATTTTTCATACTTTTTTAACATTACTTTTTATACAGGGTGTCCCAAAAAATGTATGCACACTTTAACAACTGATAGCTCAATTTGAAACTAAAATGTATTTTAATAAATACTACCTTTATAATTATTCAAAATGTATGCATACATTTTTGGGACACCTTATATATTGCCTTACATTGTTCTTATTATGGTGAGCTTGCTGGAGTCCACAGACACTTGCACTCAAATTCAAACTTCACATCCCAATTATCCAGGGCCATTCAGAAGAGCTCTGTAATTGCATGGAATCCCAGGTAATGTGTGCTGTTATATGTAAGCTCGATTGAAATTCTTGGCAGCACTTCCTCATTACAAATGAAAATACAATCAGCTAGGCGTTCACCATAGTGCACTTTAGTATTACCAAAGCTTTGCAAAATTACTCATCTAATTCAAAGCCCTTGTTGCTGCACTGGTTCTCAGAATTTACTTTTTGGGAGTATTTGCTGCCCCTCCAAAGAAATATTTTGTTATGGAGAGGGAAATGGAAGTGCAAGAAACGGTCTAAACCTCTGTAGGGGTAAGTAGAGGTTGGAGAATGATTGCAGAGCTGAGGTGAGCAAGTGGTCTCCAAGGAGGAATAAGGCATGCAGAAGTCTTTCTGAAGGGAAATGGGGGAAAGGGCTGATTTTGAAAAACTACCTAAGAGCAGAACTCAGGATTTCAGTGGGTGGTTGAGTTGTGTGGGTGGGAAGGAAGGAAGGAAGAGGAAGAGACCTGGAATAATAATAATAAAAAAATAGATGGGAGATGGAAAGAAGAGTCCCGAGATCAGAGTGAATAACTGAGCTGTGTGTGTAGGAGTATGTGTGACCAAATATCCTTCCTAAGTGAGGATAAAGGAAATAGGAGTAGCATCCACAGGCGTCTGCTTAAGGCGGCTAAACTAAATACAGCGTTACTTTTGCTAAAAAGTTTAAACATATACATTTCAGGAAACTATAAAAAGTGTTAATTCATTAAAATAATTTGAATTGAACATGTAAACTAGAAAAAGTAATTTATTTTGTGTGTGATAACTTTTGTCTTTGAAAATAATAGGTCAGCTCCTGACATCATTTCCTTTTATTTAAATGCAAGAGGATACTCCCAAATTGAATGTGATTAAGAATAAAATATGGTCTGGGTAGTAAACTTTGTATTTTATTTCAAAACAGTCGTTTTTCTCCCTAAAATTAACCCATTGGCAATCTTTCTCATTTTCTATGCAGCAAATGGGTAATGTACAAAGCATTTACATTCTATTAGTTAATTTCAGGAATCTCCTAATATCACACTGTCGTACCCGGATGTGTTGGGAAATCTGCAAATTTGCTTAATTTTTGAAAGCCCCTTATACAGGAAACAAAGAACCAACAAAATATTACCAAATATAAAACTTCTAAAAAATAAGTTGATAGTAAGTGCTCTCAGTGAAGAGCAATAAAGTAAAATAATGTATTAAAAACATGAAATCAAGGCTGTTTAAAGTATGCTTCCCATTAGAAAAAATTGAACTGAGTCCAGTAGAGGGAGGCATTTAAAAAAATCTGAAAACCTTCTGGAAAAATACTCACCACCTTCAGGGTATGAAGCCTAATCATAAGTTCAAAGACTTTTGACTTGTGATGGAAAGCTAGTAGGAAAAAAATAAAATATGGAGCTGAATGTGTCAAACTTCAAAATGACAGTCAATTTTTAAAATCTATATGATAAAAATATTAAAATAGCTTTTTAGAAACCCAGTAATTCATAGGAATAAGAAAAACTTCTAATATCAAATTTCTTGAGCCTCTTGGATTACTAAGCTCATACTGGTTAATTGGTTAAATTTATTCAACTGAAAAGTTTTAACAGTTCTAAAATCCAAATATTTTAAAATATGAGAAACGACTGCTTCTATTTAATGTGTTACTCTCACTGTTTGCAATAAAATGATGTATCTATATTCCAAATTTGTTAATGTTAAATGCTATGAGTTTTGAAGAAATATACTTAAATTTCTGTTTTGACATGTATTTAAATTATTTCTTTAATAACCCAAATTATTGCTAGGTATCTGTTATGTTGTTATTTGTTTGCATACATGGAGACTTTTCTCACCTTAATTAAGGGGACAGTTTGGTATTAGTGAAAAAGAATTTATTCTCAAAAACTTCATTTTCATCTTCATTTTTATGCAAAAGAGAGAGGGGTATTTAAGGCTGTATGTGTTATTTTATTTAATTTTTCTTCGAAGTAATGAGAAAATTGCTAATTATTATTAACTTAATGGTGTGGCAAATTGCTCTACAGGGCATAGTAATTTCTACAGAGTACTTTTACAACTTAAGAAAGAAATGTAGAATGATAAAATTAGATAGGTTTTTAATGAAAAGTAACATTGCATGCATAGTTTCCATTAAAAAAAAGGATGCATTATTTTTCTTTATACTTTCTATTAGTTATACTAAACATGTAAAACAGTGAGTAAAGATTTTTTAAGGAACATTTAAAATATAAATGATTACTGCTTTGCAAGAACAAGAGTGAGCCTTTCAGCGTGCTGGTAATAGACTTTAACTTGTCTTAGTTGGTAGTCACATGAGTGTATATGTTTGTAAAAGTTTATTAAGTTGTACACTTAAAGTTTATGTACTTTATGTCTCAATAAAACATTAAGTTAAGTAATATCACCTACATGATTTCTTGGTAAATAGTTTGAAGTGAGACTAATATAATAGGGAACCATATTTAGAAAAAAGAACCAAGAAATTATTATTTATGACTGTAAGCATACTTGTGTGACCTTGCACATTTACCATTATTGGTTTCCACAGCAAGGATGGGGGAAGGAGCAGCAGACAAGTTGTTAATTTTATTGCCTTTCTTCTCCAAATGCTTCTTTGCCATTTCTGTGCTACCAGAGGTGGGCCTAACTCCTCTTTGCCAGTTGAATTGATGTTAGACTTGGCCAATTTAAGGGACTGTGGGGATGCTCAAAGCCAGAACAGCAGAAGAAACTTAGCTTCCATTTTCCAGAGTGCTGCTTTCCCTGTCTTCACAACAGACTAAGTATATGGAGAGCCTGGTAAGCATTTGGTTCATGGCTAAGCTCTAGCCTAAACCTTCTGATAAGATCCCGTGTCCTCCAGGGAACAAGATCGGAGCACTACCTGTAACCCTCACCCTCTGGGGCCTATGCATTCTCGAAGTACCTCAGTCACCAGCAGAGTTCCTGTGTAGTCACAGCCTCTCCAAAGATATCTGACTATTAGACTTGGAGTGGGAGGCTCTGCCAGTTCCCTCTCCCTCAGCTCTATGGGCAATAGCTGTGTTCCGCAGTTGCTGCTCTGTATCGCTTAACTACTTGTTTACTTCTTTTAGTAGTTAACACTTTTTAAAATAGTTAATCATTATTCTTTTAATTAAATTTATTGGGGTGGCATTAGCTAATAAAATTATGTAGGTTCCAAGTGTACAATTCTATAACACATTACCTGTATATTGCGTTGTGTGTTTACCACCCAAAGTCAGATATCCTTCTGTTACCATATATTTAATCCCCTCTAGTAACCACCATACTATTGTCTGTGTCTATGAGTTTTTGTTTGTTGGTTCGTCTTGCCTAAAAATTTGTTGCTTTCAGTTTTATATCCCATATATGAGTGAAATCATATAATTCCTACTTTTTCTGACTTATTTCCTTTAGCATGATATTCTCAAGATCCATCCATGCTGTTGCAAATGTCAGTATATCATATTTCCTTATGGCTTAGTAGCATTCCATTGTATGTATATACCACATATTCTTTATCAAATCATCTATCAGAGGATACTTTGGTTGTTTCCATGTCTTGTCCACCATGACTAATGCTGCAATGAACATAGGGGCACATATATCTTTACGAATAAATCTTTTCAAAAATTTCAGGTAGATACCCAAAAGAGGGGGTGCTGGGTCATATGGTAACTCTATTCTTAATTTTTTAGGAATCCCCATACTGTTTACCATAGTGGTTGTATCAGTTTGCGTTATTACCGGTTTACATTCACGGCCTCTCCAGCGCTTGTTCCTTATTCGAATTACAGGCATGGTTTCTGTCTCCTAATTGGACCCTGACTGATATAGCCAGCATCCTCACATATTCTATAAGAGTTGTAAATTAGAATTCACCTAACTGTCTTTTATTATTATTTTATTCTGAGTCATTGATTATACATTCAGGCTACAAAACAATTTAGTGTAGTTCTGAAATAAAGTTTTCATCTGTAAAACTTTTAAAATAAACAAACTATAAAATCCCCTCAAAACTCCTATTCTTTTAGTCAATAAGTAAACTGTTTAGTGTATTTTCTATTCCTCTTTTTCTGTATTTAAGCAAGGTGGATGATAATTTTATGTAATCAGTTATAAACACTTGTCCCATAGTTTGTGATTGAGCCTTCGTATATGACTATTAAACTTCATTTTTATGTTTTTCCTGACTTCTAAGGGAGTTAAATTTAGATCATCCTAATTTCTATTGTTGTTTAAACAAAGAACATAAGCAGAAGCATTAATTTGAAGTTATTTTATTTTGTAATGATACCAGGATTATGCTCTACATTGAAGAATAGATCACTAAACATTCAGTTACATTTGTGTTTCTCATTTAAATACCAGAATATACCTATTTTTATAACTCTTTGCCATATATTATGCCTAACTCCTTATTTTAAAAATACTGGTATAGTGTTGATTATATTCTTATTTGACCACTCATGTGAAGTCTACTCATATCTGCCATTCCCCTTGTTTAGTCCTATGATTTCTCACTTTCTCTCAGCCCTTGGAGAAGTCATCATTTAGAATATATATGAGGGATGCGTTGCAACTCCCACTAACTTGCCTATGACCTCCAGTTTCTCATCATCACTCTCTATTAAAAAACATGGCACCTGTGTTAACCATTTTCCTCTAAGTCTAACTCATCTCAATGACAGAGGCTATGTTATGTTTACTGTTAAACATCTGTCCATTAAAACACTTAAAATGTGTATGGACTGAAAGGTTACCATTGTTTTCCCTCACAGAGCCCCATTTGAGGGAGTCTTCTTCCTAAAAATAATTTATTCTTATCTCCGGCAGCTGTAGTCCTCCTTAAAGCCATGGTCTAAATTTCCTTTGGTGTTCTTAGGTTCTATATGTAGGTAATGTATAGAAAACACATTTGAAACAAAGGTTCTGGACATCATCTAGGTGTTAAAGGTATAGATGCATTGAGATATCAAGCAGGGAAGTTACACACTTAATGATGAAGAATAAGATTTTTAGGAATCTCCATAAGCCTACTTTTTTAACATTGATACTAATGTGTAGAAGTATTTTCAGGAATCTTTGGGAGCATTTGAGATGGATATGGCAATATTTTCCAGAGATTAAAAAAGCTGGGAAATGAGTAATTAAAATGAAACTGGAAGGCATTGATAAAATTAACTTATGAGCGCTGTCTGACTGTGACTCTCCCTGAGATAGAGCACATGCCTGTTTTTCTTTTAGTACAAGGACCTAGTACCCTTGCTGGCTATATAGCAGAGAGAACATTGAAATTGGTTTCAAGAGATCTAGGTGTGTAACGTGTGTGTGTGTGTGTGTGTGTGTGTGTGTGTGTGTGTGTGTGTGTAAGTATAACTATTTAGCACACATGTAACTTTGGGATTAATGTCTCTCAGAAAGATTTTGTTGATTTTATTTACCTCCCACTTTTGTAAGGAAGTCTAAATAAAAAAAAATGCCTTAAGAGTATAGGAACTGAGTAAAATTGAATGAATGAGTGAGTGAATGAATGAATGAACGAATAGATAAACTCTAAGCAAGCTAGATGGAGGCTTCTTTGAAGATTTAGGGGTGTTAAAATGGGCACGGGAGGGAAAAACATTAGAGAATAATAATTTTACACCTCAAAAATTCAAACCAAGTGGAATTCTATTCTTTTTCATTTAGTAAATAATTATAATTATGCCTGAATTTAATGTTAGCATATTAAAATAACATAATGAGCAAGACTTCTCTGTGAAGTACTAAGAGAATACACTAAGTGAAGATTCCTGGAGAAATCATCACCTAACTTAAAAACTTATTTCCACAGTTATAAACTTGTCATTCATACATAGCTCATTCATGAGTTATTTTTTTCAGCAAAGATTTAATGACCACCTATCTTATACCAGCCCTTTACTGGGCACCTGAAATAGCTTGGCTAATAACAGATCAGGACATTGATTATTCATTCTACTATAGATATTAGACATTATCAATTAGTTACAATAATGACAGAGAAAATACAAAGATGTTTATAAAGTGAATTCTAAAACTGACAATAGAAACTCCCCTCATTGTCACTAATTTGTAAATTTACAAATCTTTTAATATGCTAATCAATTTTTCTCAAAGTAGTGTGTATAAAAGCCAAATGGAGTTCTGTTTAAAATTCATTATATCTGAGATGATGATACTAGTAATAGTATTAATAGTAATACTATTAATTAAAAGTCACCTATTAATGAGAGCCATTGGAGAAGCAACAATATAGTGATTAACAAAACATATATTCTGGAGCCAGGTTACTGAGTTCAACTCCTAGTATTGCCACTTATTACCTGAGATTTGGGGCAGGTTAATTTCTGTCTTATTATTCTACTTAATTGATGAGGGAACTAATAACATTACACATCTCATAGGATTTTTACTAAAACTTAAATGAGTCAAAACTTAAGAAAGTGACTGGTATATTGATAATACTATTTAAGTATTTCTACTATTGAATTAATGCTTATTTTTATTGCTTGGTACTCCACTAAGTGATAACATAACACATTATAATATTTAAATCCCAGAACAACACTATTGAGTAGGCATTCTGGTTTTTATCAGATATTGAGTATCTACTATATTCTAGGAATTCTAATTTCTGGGAATGTGGCAGTAAACAAATAAAAGTTGCTGCCCTGATGGAGTTCACATTTTTATTGAGAAGGAAATCTATTAGAATTTTTACATTTTATCTATATTTTAAAGTTTGTTGCCTTCTCATCTTAATTAAATGTAATTTTTCTAAATGTTTTTCAGTTTACAAATTGAAATCTCTTTTCCAGAACCTAGAAAATTACTTGAAAAAAATCACTGTAACAGCCCAGCTGGCATGGCTCAGTGGTTGAGCATCTACCTATGGACCAGGCAGTCATAGTTCAATTCCTGGTCAGGGCACATGCCCAGATTGCAGGCTCCATCCCCAGTAGAAAGCATGCAGAGGTAGCCAATCAATGATTCTCTCTCATCATTGACTAGAGGCCCGGTGCATGAAATTTTTGCACTGGTGGGGGGTGTCCCTCAGCCCAGCCTGCACCCTCTCCAATCTGGTACCCCCTTGGGGGATGTCCAACTGCCAGTTTAGGCCCAATTGGGTTAGGCCCAATCCCTGTGACAGTCAGACATCCCTCTTGCAATCCAGGACTTCTGGCTCCCAACCACTCGCCTGCCTGCCAGCCTGATTGCCCCTAACTCCTTCTGCCTGCCTGCCTGATCACCCTCTAACCTGCCTGATTGATGCCTAACTAGTCCCCTGCAGGCCTGGTCCCCCTCAACTGCCTCCCCTGCTGGCCTGGTCACCCCCAACTGCCCTCCCCTGCTGGCCTGATCCCCCACAACTGCTCTCCCCTGCCAGCCATCTTGTGACTACATGAGGGTGGCCATCTTGTGCGAGGGCACCCTCGCAGTCAATTTGCATATTGCCTTTTTATTATATAGGATGTTTCTCTCTCTTCCTCTCCCTCTCTGAAATCAATAAAAATATATTTAAACAATTTTTAAAAATCACTGAAACAGAGTTTTTTCTTCTCTTTAATATATAATTTAACTTTGGCCTTTTTTAATAGTTTAAATCCTTGTACTTCATAGAATGCTTTCCAACATGTAATTTTGTGTGGTAGGCATTTCCTCTCAAAATTCACAAATCTTAATTAAAAAAAAACCACACACACTGCTATATATTTTCACAATATAAAGCTTATGCTGCATCAAGTTTTAAAAGAAATGTTCAGTGCCTACTCTGTGCCTTGGAGCTGTTTGAAGCATATTCTGGAGCATATTCCAGTTTTCAACTGATATGTAGTCAGAATTTGATGGGTTCCACCATGGTGATAAAATTGCTTAGGAAAAACAAACAAATTGACTAAGTTAAAGGACATAGTGAACTGCAGGTAGAGCATAAATGCAAACAAGTAGGAAGTAGAAAATAATGTAAATGAATCTGAGAGAGGATATTTAGCAGAGGCAGTAATATATAAATCACATGTGTAGCAAAGACCTGTAAAACAAATTTTAAAATTTTACTACAAAGGAATAATGAAAGCAGTTGTATAATTTAAGAATAAAACCACATGGTTAAATAAGCACATTAAGTTACCATCATAGCTTAATTGTTTTGACTACATATCAGTTGAAAACTGGAATATGAAAAAGGATAGATACAATTATATGAAAAAAGTTAGATGCAATTATTATTGTCAAGGAAAGGAATTGATTATGAGAATGGAATATTTCAATGTAAAAAAAATATATAATGACAACATAAGGGTAAATCCTTTTAATGTCAATATATATTACTAGGATCTTAAGTACCCACCACCTTTTTAGTGACTTGAAAGGCATACTTCAGTGTGTACACCGATCAAAACCTTCAGCA
>NW_006383016.1:10240641-10250027 GCF_000327345.1 Myotis davidii
TTCCCAGATGAACACTGAATTCACTAAAATTTAAGGAGGTGTTTATAGGCAATAGGAAGTCTTCTTGCCATCTTTAAATTCTATAGGATTCCAGATTTTATATCTACTCTATCTGAACTAGATATAGTAAACAAACAAACAATCCCCCCCCCACACACACACACACAAACAAAACATTTGTTAATCTGTTAAGGCCCAATAAGTACCAGAACTTCTTATCCTATTAGGCATAGAAAACCTGTCACTTTTTGAAATAATATTAATAAAGACTAACATTTACTGAGTTCGTTCTCAGTGCTTCTAAGTGTTTCTCATAGATTTTTGTATTTAATTAAAACAGCCAGGTGATGATTTCTGTCACAGCCTTTTTATAAAAGAAGAAACTAAAACAAAGTTTAAGTAACTTGTCCAACTTTCAGACTGTTGTGCCAGAGCCTGGATAGTTTGATGCAAGGCTGTTGATCTCAGAGTCTATGGGCTTTGCCAATTTCTAGGCTCTTCATGAAATTTAATTTTTTCATTAAATACAGCATATATTAATACATATATCCAATGTACATATTTTAGCTTGTATTAACATGTACAAATCCTCAAATATTTTGGTAAGAAAAAATAAATTTAGTGATTTGGTTGTTAAGGTGTGAAATTTTTTAAAATATATTTTTATTGACTTCAGAGAGGAAGGGACAGGGAGAGAGAGAGATAAAAGCATTAATGATGAGAATCACTGATTGTCTGCCTCCTGCACTGGGGATTGAACCCACAACCCGGGCATGTGCCTTGATGAGGGATCTGGAATGGAACCATGACATCCTGGTTCATAAGTCGATTCTCAACCTCTGAGCAAAGCTGGTGCTTTTTGAATGTAATGCTTAAGCTACATAAGGATAAAGTGGGGCTCCCCCACCTTCCCAATGCAATATTATTCTCATATCGTAGTCCTCTCAAGCACCATGATTCTTCATTGATTGATTTGTATTGAAAGTTAGATCTAGATTTTAGATTGATTAGACTTAGAGTAAATATTTTTGGCAATAACAGTTCATAAGTTATGTTAGGTACTTCTGATCAGGATGCCCTGTAGAGCAATTTGCCACATCATTAAGAAAGATAGAGAAAGATTAGAATTCCTTTAGCCAAAACCCATAAAGATACATTTCCCCCTTTGTAGTTAATAAGAAATCAATACATAAATATATGGATGTAATTGTGTATATAGTATATGTGTATATCTGTGTATGTGAAATAAATACAATACATTTCTAGAAAAAAGTTTGCATATCCAAACTGACACAATAACTTAAGGAAAATACAAATTTTCCTATAGACCACTAAAATTTAGTTGTCTAAAATGGCAATTTTTGTAAGTAATTAGCAATTAACCTATACTGTGACACATGGATATGTCTCATTCCCACCAAACCAGTCATAGAATAATTTTAGCCTCTGTTTTTGAATATTGTCTAAGTAAGTTATTATGGGGGTTACAAAATGATGATTTTTTAAAAAATATATATTATGCATTAGCTGGCATTTCTCTGTCTCATAGTGGACAGTCGTAGAACATATGTATATATAATTTCCTATTGATATCTCAAATTCAAATTTAATATTATAGTGTTTTGCTCTTAACTTTCCATACCTGCATTTGTTTTTTTCCACTGAAAATTTTGACTTGTAAGAACATTCATGTATTTAATTATTTGCTATGTCATATAGTACACAATAAATTTTTAGAGTCAGAATATCAAACAAAACATTTACTGATTGATAGAAGGTTCAGATTTTCCTTTCAGTTTCTTTTTTTTCCCCTTTAAAGCACATTCCCACTATGCATCTAATTAGAGGACTGTTTCAAAAGTTACTTGAAATAATTATTTGTGTGGTTATGGTAACAATTTGACATATTTAAATTAATTTGTTTATTGTACTTCATTTTAGTTTTATTTTCTTGGCTATCTACATAAAACAATGCTCAAGGATAAAACTATATCCTGAGAGATAGTGTTCCCATCCTTCTTCTACTTTATTGCAACCACACTGTATAGTTAACCATTTTTGTAGCTTCACTTTATTTTTCTTGTGTGCTTTAATAAAAGCATAAATATATTCACATACACATACACACAGACACACACATGCACATAGGCATACAACAACATATATAAAACATTTATAAATGCATTTAAATATGAAATAATCTAGTACATGCATGTATTGTTAATTATAACACACAATACACACACACCATTAGGTTAAATTTATTAACAACAATAATTCTCTTCTATTTTTTAAAAAATATATTTTATTGATTTTTTACAGAGAGGAAGGGAGAGGAATAGAGAGTTAGAAACATCGATGAGAGAGAAACATCTATCAGCTGCCTCCTGCACACCCCCTACTGGGGATGTGCCCGCAACCAAGGTACATGCCTTGACTGGAATCGAACCCGGGGCCCTTCAGTCCGCAGGCTGACACTTTATCCACTGAGCCAAACCAGTCAGGCATCTTCTATTTTATTGTATTTATTTTATTCATTTGATGATGTGTTAAACTCTTGAAGTATAATTATAACATTTTAAATTCTAGTGATTCAATGAAATTTGAATTAATGATTGTGAGGCTAATCATATTTTTTTGTTGAGCAGTTGAATATTTTAATGTTATGGAGTGTCATAGACTTATGTTTTGAAAGCACATATATGCCTCATTGGTGCTCAAGCTTCCTGCTTCCTATATTCAAATTGTATTTACTTTGCAAAAAACAAAAAAAAGCTTGTTTTATAACTGTGTGGACAGTCAGTGTCTGCTCTTCCATATAAAGGCTTTGTTCTTCATTCTATAAAAGCAAATATTAATGAAGCACTTGGCCCTGGTCACCCTGGGCTCCTTTCTCCAGAGCCAGATGGAATTCAGACTGCTTATTTTTATACTTACTGATATCCTGGGGAAAAGGTAAAGAAGAGTTTATAAAACCAGGACCAAAAAGGGATGTAACTTTTTCAGTTCTCTCCAGGGCTGAATCTCGTCTGAAATGACTGACAGGTTTTGGACATACAGAAGGAAATGATGAGTTGGGCTAAAAGTCCAGATGTGTGCTCAACAAAAGTATAAGGTTACATTTTAAAAGAAATGGAATGCAATATCTGTATCTTTAGGGGAAGTTGTAAATAGTAAACATAACTTAGCTATCAACTGCAGTCTGAGTTTTAAAGATTTTCAAAGAAAGAAATACTTTTCCATCTCTCTAGACTATTCAGCAATGCTTTAAAAATCCTTATATGTGTAAAGCCAATTCATAAAAGATAATAATTTGAATTAAATCAAATGATTACTCAATATGATAATTCTTTATCATCCTTAAAATGTTAATGCTTGAATGTTTTTGATGAATTTATTTCTACCATAAAATGGAAATAGACTGCTTTTTATCTTATCTATACTGGGACTAATAAATAGCTTGTGAATATTCCAAGTTACTGCAGGCCGAAAAATACAATTGAAGAAAAATAGCAAAATTACTTGTAAAATTGCTTCTAAATCCTACAGAACAATGCCATCATTTAGCAGTATATTTCTTTTTTAAAAAATATATTTTATTGATTTTTTTACTGAAAAGAAGGGAGAGGGATAGAGAGTTAGAAACATCGATGAGAGAGACACATCGATCAGCTGCTTCCTGCACACTCCCTACTGGGTATTTGCCCGCAACCAAGGTACATGCCCTTGACTGGAATCGAACCTGGGACCCTTGAGTCCACAGGCCGACGCTCTATCCACTGAGCCAAACTGGTTAGGGCTTAGCAGTATATTTCTTAATTCTCCTATGAACTAATCTTAATAATATCTTTAAATATAAAGCAAGAAGAGTGGAGTTTTTTCTACATGAGAAAGCCATGGTAGTGCAATATTGGAATATTCCAGTTTAGGATAGATATTGCCCTCATTCAAATATTCATTCATATACAACAAAATGTTCTTTTATGTTCTACATGGTTACCATGCTTTGTGTGCTACTTAGAATCCAAATTATACATCCATGGGAATGACAACAAAACACATCCTAATTTGGGAATTTTAAAGGGCTCTGGGATTTGAAGTTGACGTTTCGTTGGCTGAATTCCAACATACAACTGAACCCAGGAGAGGAAAGAAGCTATTTGGATTTTGTGTTTCTCTGAATCTCATGTAGTTCCGGAGAGAAAAATGATGTCCAAAGATAAAAGTGTGAGAACTTGCTCAGATAATAAGTAAATTCAAAATGAACTCAGTAGCCAAACTTTAATAAAGAGAAAGTTGTCAGTGGAAATGCATGAGAGCTGGACCCCAGGGTGAAGCCTGGTAATAGTCTCCAGAGCATAAGCAGACAGCAAGTGAGTCCTTGTGTTGGAAGAGAAATGTAAAAAGTCACAGCACTTCCTTTTTTCATCCTTTGTAAATGCACCCAAGGGAGGAACTACTTCTGTAGGGATTGCATTTCTCCTGTTATAGACAGGTGGGAGGAAGTTGTGAGTGAGGCAACAGCAGAAAGAGGAGTCCAACACTGAATAAAGTGTTCAGGCATCATGGAGGGCAGCAATGCCTCCCTCCTCTCCCAGAATAGCCTCCCCCTCTTAACGGAAGGGTGATGGGTGGGGTGGGAGGGAGAGTGAGCAAGATGACAAAACTTGACATACCTCAGGAAAAGTATCTATATTTCATCCAATGCCTCTAAAGGCCATTAGGGAGAGATGTTGGGTAGAAGGGTTAATTTAGTTATTCTTGCAGAATATACCATCAGCACTGTTTCCTTTCTTATCTCTGACATTAAGTAGCTCTGCATGTGACAGTTATTTCTTCAAAATGTAAAAGCATTTTTACATACTCCTGTACATTTTAAGACACTCATTTATTCCCTTTACTAGTTTTTATTTATTTTCTTTTTAATATATTTTTACTGATTTCAGAGAGGAAGGGAGAGATAGAAACATCATTGCTGAGAGAGAATCATTGATTCGTTGCCTCCTGCACATCCCCTACTGGGGATTGAACCAGCAACCTGGGCATGTGCCCTGACTGGGAATCAAACTGTGACCCTCTGGTTCATAGATTGACACTCAATCACTGAGCGACACTGGCCAGGCCTGTTCCTAGTTTTTAGATGCCCTTCCTTTTCATAAAGACTGTTTCACACAGAGGATAAAAGGAGATATTTTAAGGACAGTTACCTCTGATTTCAAATTCTGATTCTGCCATCTATTAATTACTGTGACCTTATAATAACACTTAGTTTCCCTGAATCACAATTTATTTTTCTGTAAAGTGGGTATTATTATATACTTTTCAAAGTGTTGTGGGATTAAATGAAATAATTATGTGTTCAATTTATGGCACACAATAAACCCCATAACCATGATAGTTGTTTTAATTATTCTTGTTCATATATATATAACAAGGATGTGATGATATTCTAGGAACCCCAGAATTGCAGACTGTCAGGGGCTTTGTCTCACTGAAACCATACCATCTTTCTTAACAGAGTGCTCTAAATAACTTCTTCCGGAATGAAACATATATTCCTTCTCTTTATGACCGTGATTTCAACTGGTGTGCTGTTGAAATCACAGTTGTTTTTACTACTGAATATGTCGTCAAGAGAAGCAGAGTCAGTAGGGTTAAGGAGCCAGGTGGAGTTCATGAATTCCATTTTCAACATGTCAAAGTTGAGATACTTATTGGAGCAAGTGAAAATGTCAAGGAGGAAGTTGGGTAAAAGGCACTTCAGAGAAAAAGCCCAGGCTAGAGACACAAATGAGTACATCTTTAGTGTATTGATAGTATTTAAAGCTGTGGAAGTGATTGGGATTTAAAGGAACAAGTCTACAGGGCGAGGACACTGTAAAACCTGAGCCCTGCGCTGTTTTATTATTTGTGTTTGGTTTACCAGGAAGAAGCAGCAAATTAGACTGGGAAACTCACAGGAGGGTGTGGTGCAGGGTCCCTAAGGAGAATGAAGAAAGTGTTTCAAGAAGGGCGTGATCAATGATTTCCAGTTCTGCTGAGATTCCTGCTTTATTAATAATAGGCCAGGTTACTGGACTAACTTCCTCTCTGAGGGAAACTAAAACTGCTGAATGAAATATAAAAACTGTCTTCCTAGCTTCAGAGAGTTGCCAAAATAATGAGGAATCACCAAGCTAAATCTTGAAGACAGTAAGGATATGGAAAATTAAAGTAATACTCTAATCCACTTTCAAAGTGTGGGCATGTGGCAGTCCTGTAGAAATTGCTGTGAAAATGAGTGTTATTTTTGGTTGCCTTCAGAAACAAGGGGATAGAAGTAAGAAGCCAGGGTCTGCCAAAGATGGGGACCCTATCAATTAGGCTGAAATCTCCAAAGGTAAGGTAGATTTCATCTCTTCACCAACATTCCTGCCAGAATGTGGGGGAAATTGTCTGATACTGGATAAACAGGAAAAAAAATAAAAAGAGATAAAAACAAAATTGGTTCCTAATTGTTTATAAGTTAAACTCCAGCCCAAACAGATAATTATAGCCAAAACGTAGAGGTTTATTTAAGACATTTCAAGCCATAAATGTAGGTTAGAAAGGTGTAGGCTAAAATGGCAAAACTAAATACTACTGGAAAAATTAGGAGGTTATTTGTGTCTCAACTGCTTTTTTCAACAGCAATGACCAGAATACATCAAAGAAAATCAGGTACATAAGGAAACAAACAGTTTTATTTTACAACCAGCAAAAAAAATTTTTTAAATGGACAAATTCATTTCACCTGCAGAGTTGTGAGATACCAATAATATTAACACAGATTTTTAACAATGCTTAATATATTTAAAGATATAAAATCTTACAAATAAACAGTAGGAAAAGAATTTTAAGTTACACTGAAGATTTATAAAATAAATAGAAGTTCTTAAAATGTTTAAAAATTAAAATTAAAATTCAGTACCTAGACTTGATAGCAGATTGTATAAAGCAGAAGAGAAAATTTTTCAATAGTGTATTAAGAGAAACTACACAGAATATAGCCAATGTGGTTGGGGGTGTGAGGGGGTTGGGGGGCGAGGGAGGATGGAAACTATAAAAGAAAGGATAAAATAAACTGATAATAGAATAGTCTCCAGTTTGTTGAAGATTATTATTTCTCTAAGATGTCATAGTCTTTGCAGACACTCCTAATATTACTCCTGCAAAATTCTAAATAGATGAAAATTATTGAAATAGAAAAAATCTTAGAAAACATTGTCTGGGGACACGGACCTCAGTGTGTAGGCAGATCTCTAGTTAATATAATTCCCAGTTGAAAAGTAAATATCAAAGTTCATCATAGTGATTTGTAATGAGAGACATTAGTCATTTGCTAATTTTCTTTTAAAAGACAACACAAGAGATTGGTAAATTCAAAAAGCATTAAGTACTGAGTCATTCTGAGTGTGAGACATTTGGATGACGGATGCATATGGCAATAAAATACGTTCTATTTAGCTTATTTAAATTATTTGTATGTTCACTTCCTTTTCTTAATCAGTAGTATGTCTTTGCCCATAAGTAAGTTACTTATTCTTTCAAAGCCTCTAAATTTGATATAATAACACTATCCCCCTTTTACCTCCTTAGATTGTCATGAGGCTCAAATAAGGTCATTTCTGTGTTAAAGTCTGCAATTGCACTGCAATTAAAAGCAGTGCAATTATAACCATCCTTACATGCTTGCCTTCTAAAGTTCCCACATAAGCTAAGTTGTTATGCCAGTTTTTAGCATTAGTGTCTGTTTGTTATTCATCCATGTTCATGAAAGAAACTAAATTATCTAGAAACTTTCTTCCAGATCTAATTTCATTTACCTGAATGGAATGCAGTGAGCTATATTTGTATGTTAAATGATCATTATTATTTACATGACACAAAGAATTAGAAATAAGCCAAAAAATTGTCAATTTTTAACAAACATTTCTAGACTAAGTTGAGCCTAATATGGGTGAGGGGTCAAAGTGAAAAGAATCTGCTCTTGGTTGGGGTGTGCATGGGTTTCCTTCAGTCTTGTGTTGGCGTTCTTAGATGGCTTTCATTGGCATTTGTAACTCTTCCCTTGTTTATGGGGTTGAGTTCAACCTTGTTACGTATTCTTTATCTCTTCAGTTTTAGTTTCCTATGTTTGTTTATAACTCATCCCAAATGGACATACCAGCAAGACAAAAGAGGGTGTTTATTGCAAGGAGCAGCTGCCTCAAAGGAATGCATTTCAATAGTTTGTTTATAAATACAAACAAATAAATCAGTCACCATTGTCTCTAATCTTCCAAAGATAAGAAGTTACTCTACAGATGCACTTACATCCTTGATTCATCACAGTTAAATATAAATTAGTGCTTTTACTACTTCCCAGACAATGCAAGGATCACAGACGATTTCCATTAATTCTTTTCCAAACATTTGTTCAGGTTTTGTCAGGTATTTTAACTCTATATGTAATTCAACCCACAAGACAATTATTATTATCTTAAACAGTATTCATTTAGATTTATCCACTAATTTACCTTTTCTAGGGACTTTCCTTCCTGCATTATTGTGTGTTTATCTGTGATAATTTTTCCTTCTTGAAAACTTATTTTGTGCTACTTTTAACACAGATCTGTAGGTAATGAATTCTACTAACTTTTGTTTCTTTGAAAATGTCTTTATTTCATTTTAATTTCCATTATGGTGAGTTTTTAGCAAAGACAAAAATAGGCACCTATGGCCCATCATTTACTCCAACACATTACCCCATGACTTATCCTACCCGTTTCACACCCACATCCACACCCACAAAATCTGTGTGATGCAAGACTCACATTATGTCAATGCATTCATTTGATCTGTTAATAATTTCGTATATCTTAAGAATAAGCCTTTCCCCTGTCTTTTATTTTTTAAAATATATTTTTATTGACTTCAGAGAGGAAAGGAGAGGAAGAGGGAGAGATAGAAACATCGATGATGAGAGAGGATCATTGATTGGCTGCCTCCTGCATGCCCCATACTGGGGATTGTGTCCAAAACCCCAGGCATATGCCCTGATCAGGAATCAAACTGTGACCTCCTGGTTCATAGGTCGATGCTCAACCACTGAGCTATGTCAACCAGGCTCCCCTTTCTTTTATATATTTACCTGACTAATGTCATATATAAAAAATGGTTAAAAGAATTGCTCATTATCATGGGCTAGCCATTTAATAATTAAATTTCTCATTGTCTCACAAATGTCATAACATTTTTGCACCTTGGATTATTAATAAGGTGCAATAAGTCCTTACATTGCAATGGTTGCTTTATTAAAATGTTAAATCTCCTTTTACCACAAGTGCCACTTCTTTCTTGTTTTTTTTTTTTTTCTTGCAATTTGC
>NW_006383016.1:10250059-10250994 GCF_000327345.1 Myotis davidii
AAGAAATCATTCCTTTCCTTAACACACACACACACACACACACACACACACACACACACACACACCCCTATCTTGGTTTTGCTGATTGTAGCTCTGTAGCATAGCTTAACATACTAGTATTTTGCCATCCTCTACTTTCTATTAATTATTGGTATGCTTTAGAGTATAGATAAGATTCAAGTTTGATTTGGGGGACAAGATCACTTTATAAGTGGTATTGTATTTTTTTGTCAGGAGTGGTATACCTTTATACATTTGCTATTTTTTGTGAGGTTAGCACTGCTGTTTATGCAGCCAGTCCTTTAATCAATGTCTCTCCAATCATTATGGTTTTATGAAGATTGTTCTTTAGTAGATTCCTCTGGGAACAATATTTCTTGACTTTCTGTATGCTGATAACAGTTTGTCCTTGGCTTTTATTCTTGGAAGTCAGTTTAGCTACATATAAAATCCTTGGCACACATTTTCTTTCCTTGAGTGTCTGAAATGTTATCTTTTTCTTTTTTTTGTTTCTTTTTTAAGGAGCATTGTTTTAATAAATCTGGCAGAAATTTGATTTCCTTTTTAAGTGATCCAGTCAAATCTCTGTTATATGAGACCATCATCCTTTTACTCATTTTATGGAAAGTTAGTTTTTCTTAACTTTAGGAGGAAGTGTGTGCTATGATATATTGCCTAGCTTCATAGTATAAGAGTTCTCACTCTTTTGTTTTTTAATGAAATATTAATGTAATATGTCTACTATATTACATATCTACACTAATAAAAGAGAAAAATGGTAATTGGCGTATGACGCTACCCTTTTCATTGGCTAATCAGGGCTATATGCAAATTAACTGCCAACTAAGATTGGCAGTTAACTGCCAACAAGATGGCAGTTAATTTGCATATGTAGGCACAATGCAGGGAGGCGAAAGGGAAAGCAGGAAGAAGCC
>NW_006383016.1:10251556-10287863 GCF_000327345.1 Myotis davidii
GTTAGGCGGTGAGCAGGCTGGCAGGCAGGCAAGCAGTTGGGAGCCAGCAGACCCGGATTATGAGAGGGATGTCCGACTGATTGTTTAGACCCGATCCCGCAGGAGTCAGGGGATCCCCCAAGGGGTCCCATATGTGAGAGGGGGCAGGCTGGGCTGAGGGACACCCCTCCACACACACACACACACACACACACACCCAGTGCACGAATTTCGTGCACTGGGCCCCTAGTCTATTATAATACTAGAGGACCAGTGCATGGAATTCATGCACAAGTAGGTTCCCTAGGCCTGGCCAGTGATCAAGTTCCCCACCTCTCCACCTCCTCCTTCCCTCACTGCCCATGTGTCATCACCACACGGTTCCCCACCTCCCGCCACCAAGCCTCCTCCTTCCCTTGCTCCCTCAGTGCCCCGCTGCCACTGCTGGTCACCTGCCATGTTCTGCACCACCCCTTGCTGGTAAGCGCACATCATAGCAAGCGATCGAACTCCCGGTGTCCTGGTCAAACTCCCGAGGGGACAATTTGCATATTAGCCTTTTATTATATAGAATTTATTTCTATCTATATCTAGACTCATAGGTTCTGAGATTTGGCTCTATTTTCTTCTCCCAATATTATCTGATTTTTTTTATTTTTTATGCTCTCTAGAAGTTTCTGTAACTAGTGATATTGTAGTTAACATACAGATAAAGGATATTATTTAAGGTCAATATTATGGCCAAATATTGTTTGTGAAACTTGCCTTCATTTTTTTTTTTTTTTTGTTACACAAACAAAGACATGGAAGTAAATAGCAAACAAGCGTTCGGAACAATAACAGACTAAACATGCCTCAGAGCATTATCTATAGTTTTCCATCAGTGCTCTAGGAATAATGCAGATGACTGGAACACAGACATATGGACACTGGAGATAGCAGTGCCATAAACACTGTCATAGAGAGCCAGTATAGTACTGGTTACAAGCATAGACTGGAATCTGGCTCCTGGAGTTTGAATCCCATCTCTATCACATAGAATTTGTGCTACTTGGGCAAGTTTCTTAACCTCTTTTTGCCTCAGTTTCCTCATTTATAAAGTGAAAATCATAGTGATTGCCTTCCTTTATATCATTTATACTAGAGGCCTGATGCACGAAATTCATGCACTTGGGGGGGTCCCTCCACCTGTCCTGCGCCCTCTCGCAGTCTGGGAGCCCTCGGGGGATGTCCAACTGACGGCTTAGGCCTGCTCTGCCAGGAGCCCCTGTGGGCGCTCACTGACCACCAGGGGGCAGCTCCTGCATTAAGCATCTGCCCTCTGGTGGTTAGTGCGCATCATAGTGACCAGTTGTTCCGCCATTAGGTCAATTTGCATATTAGCCTTTATTATATAGGATTCAGTTCCTGGGACAGAAATGCTTAACTACTATAACTTCACTCAGTTCATCCTTAGAAATTTTGAGGTAAATTCAAGTCATTGAGCTCAAAGTGTCTTTTTTAAGTAACTTTAGTTAATATAATTTTAATTTTGAATTTAATAAAAGTGAAGCAAATCACAGTTTAAATGAAAACAAGTATTCCTTCTAGATAATGTTGATCTTCATAAGACTAAATTGTGTTTTTCCAGTTCTTTTTAAAATATGCCATTGTGGCAGTCTAGATTTTGGCAGCTTACCAAGTATGTAGGTGGACACTTCATTTTAAAATACCGAATTTTGTATCATGCTGAAGCTATTAAGCTTTAAAAAGTCATCAGAAAGCTCATCTGATAGTCATTTTTGTTTTACTTTTCTTCTTTGAAAACAGATATAAAGAGTCTATTTGGACTTCTAAGACTGTCTCTGTTATTAATAATTTAAGCAAGAAAAATATTTCCGAAAATCATGAAGAGATGGGAATTATCCCAAATATTTTAAAGTTACAACTGCATAGGGATTTGACATCAGTTAATTTTTATAGAAGTAGTTATAGGTATTATGTTCGCATTAACTCCTCTTTGTCCCCAGGAACAAAAACTCAAGGCCTTGATGCTCTATAGCACAATCAGACACCTGCTGTCTGTTTTTATTTGTTTTAGTTACATACAAACGCACACACATAATTGGAAAGAAGAGTGACATAATCCTTGTGTTCATTGAACGATATAGAAATAACATCCTCCTGCTTGGTTGAAGTCACAGAGAGTAATTTTAGTTGTAGTCTTGAGTAAGCACAGATATCTATAAATTCTCCTAAATTATTGACTGCATTTCAACCAGACAGACACATGTTAGCTTTATATTATCTTATATGAATACCAGGTCTGTGTCTTACTCTCACTTGATTGTATGGTCCATCATCTCTGCTGCTCATAAATCCCAGTGACCTCGAGAAGAACAAAAAGAAAAGTGAATAGTCCTTCCTGTTATTTAAATAGACACTCTTATTTTGAGTATAATGAAAGGTTTCCATTCACTGGTATCTTCATTATTACATAAAAATATGTAGCGGTCGAGCAGTAGGGGGTTTGGTTTGGAGCATGCATAAACCCAGAGGTGCAGGTCTGTGCCCACTGGAGATCATACTTGGGAACTGGATTAATGCCATGTATAATCATGAAATTAGAACTGACATTATAAAATTGAGGACTTGGAACACATAATAATCCTAAAAAAACACTTCTGAGTAGAATGAAAAGTGATTACAAATAGTACTAAAAATTTGATCATCTTTTTAAAAAGATAAATATTGAACTGAGTATTTTGCATTTGTTGAGGCAATATTTAAAAAAAAAAAAGATTACATCTCCAGTTCCAGGTTGGGGATTTTTTTCTGGGACCTATGACAGGATGTTTTCTCATACTTTTTTTTTCCATTTTAACTAGAAAAGGAAAAATCTTTCTTGCCAATTTTTTTTAACTCTGTCTAAGTGATATACTTGTATTCAAGAATGTAGTTGTTAGAAAGTACTGTTATCTATTTAAAACTTACGGAAACACTTAATTTTTAAGGCAACATTAACTAGGGTTGAATTATGGAGCAATTCCTCCGGAAGTTCATGTCAGAGGAATGTTATTGCCAAATAAATCCACTATGGTCAGTTGAGCGACAGTGAATAGGAAAAGCACTTAAAATAATTGGACACTCAGGGTTACCTTCCCAAAGTCTGTTGTGACATGTTATCTGTGTCACTCCCATTAAAACCAGTGGGGGTTTTGAGGTTGAAATTCATCTTTACAGATTAAAGCCTCCCTTATTAACACGTGGCTCTGTAGAAATCATCAGAGAAACCCAGGGTTGGAAAATATCAAATGTTCTTTGGAAGGTAGTGGCACTAACTCTTCTCCCCTCACCTTTGTCCTTATAAACTTTCTAGTTATAAATGTTGATGCATTCAACTGGGGATGGATAGAGAAGATATGATGTTTACACTAGAATTTATGCATTAAAGCATGATTTTTTGCAGTTACTGTGCTGGGTCAGAAAATTAGCTATTGCCTTGCCTATTTTTTTTTCTATTGCCTTTTAAAATGTCTTCTTATATTTCATCCCAAAAACATATTCTTCTTATATTTCCACTCCCTGTGCTGATACTCAGATAGATACCTATGTTTCTACTAGAAGGACTAGAGGACTTTTACATAAATTGAGTGGAATTGCCTCTATGAAGCTTTGGGAAGGACTTGAAAAAATCCTTTGTGATTTTTAAAACTATATCAGTTTCCATATGTAATATGAAAAATAAAAGCATGCTTATTATATTTATTACACAAGAAACTGTAATGTGACTTTTATTGATATTTTTAAATGGAAGCAAGAAATGTATTTCCCTTTGAATTAATGATTTTAGAGAAATTTTGTCATGTTGTCAGTTAGAGAATAGTAGTCAGTGTTTATATTAGTTGCATGCCCTGCTTCACATTGTATAAACCAGAAATGTTTTATTGTTATGTTAAGTCTATTTCTATAATATTCAAATGCAACATTTGAGTGATATTCTGAAAAATAATTCAATTATGAAATCAATAATAAATACTAGACAGAATAATCAAATCTGGCTTCAAATCCCTGTTCTGTCACAACAGTTGTATGTTCAAGGATAATTTTTAAACTTCTTTTATCCTATTTTTCTCCATCTGTCAAATCATAATAAATCCTCCCCATCAAGATGGCTGTGAGAGTAAATGACCCAGTGGATGTTTAGCACTGGCAGTTCGTTTGATGATGGTCTCGATCCCAGATTAACAGGTATACCTTCCAACTGGCTGCAGATAATTGAATGAATACCAGTAAATAAGTTGAGAGAATAAATGAGTGTCTTCAAAGTAATGGGCCAATTTAGCTCTAATTTGTTCTGTTTTTCTAAAGCAACACTTCGATTCCAAAAAGAATACCAATGATGGTGGGCCTAAGGCACTGGCATGGACAGGTAAAGGAAGGTTTGTCAAGGAAGTTTCTATTATTATCATGTTATGTCCCTAAATTTAAATCTATATTACTAGCACAGAGTCAGAAATATAACTCATGATGAGACAGTGTGAACACAGATCATGCATTGAATTTAGTGTTGTTTTTGCTCTGACTTGTCACTGTGACTACATATCAAAAGAAAAGAATTCTGTTTCTCTAAATAAATTTGCCTGATTTTCTTTCCACATTTTTGTTTCTGCCTATCTAACATCTCCTTACCTAAAGTATTGTTTTGCAACTTAGTTGTCAAACTGAAGTCTTCCTTTCTGCAGTACATCATCTATTCCTTGGAATGATTTGTCCTGGCATTTCCTAGGGTGGCCCTTACAGAATCCAGGGAAACAGATGAGAGGGAACTTTATGAGGAGGCAGCGCAGGATGCAAATGTTAGCCAGACCCTTGAAACCATCAGTGACTCTCTGGAGAACTGACCCTGGGAGCTGAGGACCACTGCTTTGATAATTTTAAGAGGTCCATTGTTTATTATAAATCGTCTCTCTCTGCGAGGTGACAGCAGCAGTATATATGATTATAAATTGCTTCCCAGTGTCCTGACTCTGGCACTCACCCATGTGGGCAGAATGTGTGTGTGATGGGGGAGGGTTAGTGAAAGAATGTTTGGAAATGGAGGAGGAGGGGCAGGGCTGGCTGCAGTTGATCTCTAGTCGCCAAAGGTGCAAAGGATCAGGGAATTTGGGAGAGGTGAGAAAAAATAAACTTGGGCCATCTAATTACAGAATAGCGAATTTAGAACATTTAGATCATTTGATTTAAAACCCTCAGTTAGCCAAGGAGAAAATGCATGCCCAGAGAGGATAAGTGGATTAAATCAGTCATCCCAAACCTGAGACTTGAACTTCGATTTGTGAACTACAAGACTTCAAACACTGTACTGCCTCTCATGTGTTCTTTACATTTTATTCTTACTGAGTAGTTTTGATAAAATTTATTTTAAATGAAAAATGAAATGCTAAATATAGAATTAATCTAATCACCAGTATAGGAAAAACTCCTGGAAACCAGTTTTGTCCTTTGTATATATTCCATTAGGTATAAACACTCAAACGTTTTTGTTTAAAATCTCTAGAAATAAGACTTCTTTGCTATTTTTATTAATAGAGTTTTGAGTTAAGTGAAAACACTTGTTAATTGTTTTCAGTTTCTTAGCTTTGATTTTCACAATTTTAACTTTGTTTCTTTTTTTTGCATTTACTCTTTATTTATTTATTTTTTTTTAATTTTTTTATTACAAAGGGTGTTACATATGTGTCCATTCCCCCCGCCCCCCGCCCTAGACAGTCCCCTAGCCTCCCCTATCCCTTGATCTCTTACCCCCCTACCTCCTGCCCCCCAACCCTCCCCGGCCTTCCCGCTGCAGTTTGACAGTCTGTTTGAGGCAGCTCTGCCTCTGTATCTATTATTGTTCAAAAGTTTATAATGGTCTCAATTGAGACCATTAACTTTGATTCTTAATTATATGAAACATTTCCATCCAAAGTCAAAACTATAAGGCCAAGTATATTCAGAGAGAATTTGCTTTCATATATCCCACATGTCTATACACCTACATCTGTCCTTCCCCATCTGCATAAACTTTTTACTAATTATTATTTCAAATTCAATTGCTTCTTTAAAATTTTTTAAACTTTATTTATTTGTTTATTTATTTATTTATTTATTTAAAGGTTAGAGATTCACCCCATTTTCCCCTCTTAGCCCCCCTCCCCTAGCCTGGTTCTCTCTCTACCCCAGGCCTTCACCACACTATTTATTTTTGAGTGGGGGAGTAAAAAAGCAAATGTGTGTATGTGTGTGTACATATAATTATATTTTTTATTCCTTTCCACAAAAATTTCATATGATAAGAATAATCTTGTACATTTGTACATTACTTTTTTTACTTGGTAATATATCTTGGAGACATTTTGAAGAAACTTATAGAGATCTGCCTTGTCTGATTACATTTGAACAGTACATTGTGGGATGTATCATGGTTTATTCAGACAGTTCACTATTGTTGGACATTTGGATTATCTCAATCTTTGGCAGCAATAAATAGCCTTGTCTATGTATTCTTTATTATTTTTTGGCAGTGGATATCTAAGAGTTTTTCAAAGGATACTGCAATGGGAAAATGAATATATATTTTTTATAGTTATTGCAAAATTCCCTTTCAGTGGCGTTGATCCATTTTGAACACACATCAGCCATTAATGAGAGCACAGGTTTTTTCAAAGCCTCTCCAAGAACGGTGTATTGTGAAACTTCTAAATACTGGCCAAAATGAGAGGTGAAAATAGTATCTTAGAGTAATTTCAATGGCATAGTAACCCATTTGGAGCATCTCTGGTTCACAGAATAAGTGATCACCATATTAATGATTTTTTATGCACATGTACCTCTCAATAAACCCTTTCTGAGGTAGGCATTGGCTTCAAAGCAGTGCACAGTTCTGTGCAATGCAGAGGGTACACATGAGGGAAAGCCTGGGTTGGACTCGTATAGGTAGATAGGTCAGTGGGATGAGAGTCTCATCTACATTGTTCTTGAACCTACCACCAGAAAAGAAGGATCCAAATGTTTTGCATTTAAGTTTTTATCACTCCTTAAATAGTCACTCAATAGGATCTTCTTCAAAAAGATCTAAAAGCCATGAACTCTCAGCATTGTTCATTTTTAAAATATATTTTATTGATTTTTATAGAGAGGAAGGGAGAGGGATAGAGAGTTAGAAACATCAATAAGAGAGAAACATTGATCAGCTGCCTCTTGCACACCCCCTACTGGGGATGTGCCTGCAACCAAGGTACATGCCCTTGACTGGAATCAAACCTGGGACCATTCAGTCTGCAGGCCGATGCTCTATCCACTGAGCCAAACCGGTTAGGGCGCATTGTTCATTTTTAAGCGTAAGAACAGGAGAATATTTGTGACTCAACACACCTTCATATTTTCTACTTTAAACACTCATGAATCATGCACTTTTATAACCTCTTTGTGGATGATGTGACTTTCATATGTCAGATAATTTTTTTCATATTCTGATATAAAAACTTTCTTATATTTTAGAGACTGCTGCAAAAGAGTTTGAAATTTATAAACACTTCTGGGGAAATATACAATATATGTCTTTTGAAAGTGCATTTCTCACTGTTTCTCATTTAAATTCGGAAAACACAGTGAAACAAGAACCAGATACCATTTACATGTTTGTACCTCTGATTAAATTAGACACTTGTGGTAAATCAAAATGTATTTTCTAAGTGAAGGAATAAGAAGCCAAATTGCTATTTGGGCTGCAGATTTTCTAGAGAGAAAAGTAAGCACATTGTTTTGATTTGGTCAATGCATCAGTAAGTTTAATTTTCCATCACTAGAGAGATGCTGTAATACCTTATACAAACATGATTTGTAACCTTCTAACCTCTTTTATTCTGAGCACACAAAATTAAACTATTTTTCATCCATAACAAACTGCAGAAACATAAGCACGGAAAAGTCATTCTTTGCTTTCTCTATGTATACAAGTGACTTAAACAATATAAATAAGCAGAATAATGTCTCCCCCCAGAAAAGCATTCATCGGTTTTCTAATGCAAAAATTGTACAGTTATACTTGGAACCATTAAATAGTTCTGTTAACTACCCTCTTTTGTTAGTATACAAAGTAAATTATCACCATCACATTTTTTCACAGAAAAAAAACTTTTCAAGGAGTCATATCAACTTCTTTTTTGAGTGATAAGTCATTTTAACTATTTCTTTTTTAAAAGTATCATTTTGGACAGCTTATAGTTTATGTTGTTTTCTGTAATAGTAGATACAATTAACTTTTGGATAGCCAAACTAATGGTTTCATAAGAATTTGACATATTATTTTTAATTACTGTGATTTAATTCACTGAGAGGAACCGAGCTAAGTTTCCACATAGACTGTGTATGTGTGTGTGGGGGGTGGAGAGGGGGAGAGGGGGTTTACATAGCTACATAATATAATTTGAAAATCCTTCTTACCACAAATATTTCTCCCATCAAATATTATGTGGTGTCCAAAATAAAAGTTTTATTACAAACATATTGTTTGATTAAGGCATTGGTCTCTAAATATGCTGTTTATCAAAATCTCTTAGTAGAGTTTCTGAAAACTGGATTGCTCAAGTCTTATCAACCCACTCTTTAATAGTCTCTTAGAGGTAGACCCCAAACCTAAAAATCTCTTAAGTTTGTTTTTTTTTAATATTCATTTTGACAGGCTTTCAGTTTGGGAAACCACTGAGCTAAGGAACTATAGTCTCTATGTTCCTCTATTATATTGCAGTTGTCTTAGGAGTAGAAACAATATATGAAATTCACAAGTCAGGTGAGTCTTAGGCTGTGTTATTAGTGTGGCAAAGATGTTTTTATTGCAGTTCTGGCTTCTCTTTACTTCTATATGTGTCCTTTCTCTCCATCATCAAAACGTGGTAAAAAGAATCTAATAATTGTGTTCACACCTGATTTTTAAAATTAATGTGACTCAATGTATATGCACACTACCACTATTGGTAATTATCAAAAGAATAGATTTCTAATGCTTAAATAAAAATAGATTCATCTAAGGCTTTCCTATTATGAGATGCTATGCCTTATTTAACTTGTCAAAGCCAGCTCAAAGATTCTTTATTCCTTGATAATATTTGTATCTGCATTTATGGAACTCTTTACAATTTAAAACACTTTCTAAACTATGTTTTTTATTTGATGATGAAAAGAAATCCATGTGAAATACCCTTGCTATAGACATAAGGACTCAATGAAGTAACAAGGCTCGGGAGACACTTGGATAGGAGTGGTTGCAGCCCACGGCAGGGCTTTAATCTCAACTACATCATGTAACCCTGAGCAAGATATTTAACTTCTCTGACTCACCTTGCCTCATCTGTAAGATAGAAACAATAGGATTGTTATGTAGGTGAAATGCATTAAAATTATCAGCGCTCAAGAAACTGGTTATATGAACAAATAGGTGGAACAACTAAGATGAGGGCTCCCGTTCTCTGAATTAGACTTTATTGCTCTTTCCCCTCAGACATACCTTAAATGCTTCTCATCTGATCCATTTCAGGTGTTACAGCTAGTAGAGAGCTAGGCAAGAATGCAGTATAGGTTCAAAGGTAGGGGCATTGTGAGGGACAGCAAGCCACTGAGGTTTTGGGTTAACTGAGAACATGCTCAATAATTATCAAGAAACTGAAATACTATGAATGAATGAATATTACACAGGGCTGAGATAACTCAAAGTCATTGTTAATTTCATTAGAAAGTTCTGATCTAATTTTGAAGTCAGACTTTTAAAATACATATTTAATCAGTATTTTATGCATATTTTCAGTCAACTAGCAAAGTTGACAAAACCACCAGTGGACATTCTCATCACCATTGACCACCTAAATCCTGCACTGGACTGTTTGTTATGTTTGCTTTATCACAATATCTGCCTGTCCATCCTTCTCTCAGCAATTGCAGTAGGCAGAGAATTCGCATTTTCACGGCCACCTCCCGCCTTGATTCCTACAAGCCAACAGCAAGAGACAGTCAAGTGACATCAGCGGGTTACATTGCAGGAAGAAACTTTGATCTTAGAGAACCAAAGTCTTTTATTAGGCATCTCTACCCTCTGCTCTAAAGAAAACCTCTATCTGAAATGCAGTAATTTGCCACTTTGTTGTATATAATTTTGATAGACTCTTAACATGTTCTACAAGGCTGATGTCCAAAGCCAGTCATTTATTTAGTGGCAAAACTGGCTGGATGCTGATCAGGCACATGTCAGTTCTGCTTTGTCAAATGCTTCTCTCACTGCTGTGTTATTGTCCTCTCAATACAGTAGGATAGTCACCTGAGAGTTTAAGTCTTTCCATTTACCTTCAGGATAGATATGATATTTGCAGTACTGCTCATTCTGACAATATCCAATAAGAACGTGTCTTTAGTATTTTGTAGATATCATGGATTGAATGTTGGTATTCTACCAAAATTTGTATTTTTATGCTCTAATCCTAATACAATGGCATTTGAAGGTGGAGCCTTTGGGAGGTTTACATTAGGTCATGGGATTAGAGCCTTTAAGAAGAGAAAGAGAGAGACTCCCCTCTCTCCATGTGCATGCACCTAGGAAAGGGCATGTGAGTACACAGGGACAGGCAGTTGTCTACAAGACAGGAAGAGGGCTTTCACCAAGAACTTAATCAGCCAGCTCCCTGATCTTTGGTTTCCCAGTCTCCAGGATTGTAAGAGATAAAGGTCTGTTGTTTGAGCCACCCAGTCTATCATATTTTGTTATAGCAGCTCAAGCAGTCTTAAGGCAGTAGGTAGATGTGCTTAAAAATAGAGGTATAGGAAACTACGAACTGTAGGAATTTAAAATTAAAACCATTTTTTCTCCTTAGTTACTGTGTAAAGCTTACAAAAGCCCTTCTTCTATTTTAAAGAAAAATGGTATATAAATTAGTTTGGTAAAACTACTTGAGCATCAAGTAATTCTAAGCAAACAATATTCTGATGACATAAGGGTAAACGAATCATGAACATATGGACTGAATTATGTCTGAAATACACTGGAGCATAAACATGAAGGGGAAGGGCTAGTGTTTGGAAGGATGCCAAATCCAATTGGGCACTGCCAAGCCCAAGTTAGTTTGAGAAGAGGTGGGGGACTTTAGAACTAAAGGAAAGCAATCCAAGCCTTCTGAGTCCTAGAATTTAAGGTGATGGAATCTTTTTTTTAAAATATATTTTATTGACTTTTTACAGAGAGGAAGGGAGAGGGATAGAGAGTTAGAAACATCGATGAGAGAGAAACATCGATCAGCTGCCTCCTGCACACCCCCCACTAGGGATGAGCCCGCAACTCAGGTACATGCCCTTGACCGGAATCAAACCCGGGACCCTTCAGTCCGCAGACCGACGCTCCATCCACCGAGCCAAACCGGTTAGGGCGATGTGATGGAATCTTAAAAATATTGAAGCTCAGGGCCAAATGCTATAAGGCAAGTGTGTACTAACAAAAGTATCAATGGTGGGGGACTGTATTTTTGCTTATGAGAGTTGTATTTAACAAAAGTTTTATTTACTAAAATAACAAAACAAAACAAATTCAAATTATACTGGCATGGTAAAATTTCTAATGCCAAGGCAATGTGAATTAGAGTTTATTTATAATTAGTTACAGCTGTCCATTCATGCAATTTGCAAATCTTGGTCAGTAGACTCGCAAAAGTGATTGCAGCAGTGTCACAGTTTCTTCAGAACACTGTATTTAGAATGGTAGGTTGCAGCTATATTTCAATGATCCTTTAAAATGGAGCTTTCAAGATCTTTTTCATAATAGTTAATGGAATATTCATGCATTGAGCATTTTGTATAAGCTTTCCACTTAACTAATTTTCAAGGCTATTGAGGGAAAAAGGCAGCTTCTTCTCTGCTCAAACCCTCAAGTGGAGTGAGCAGGCTTCTCCCACGTGACACTTGGTCCAGGAGAACCTTTGCTAGATGGGCTGTGAATAGCTTCACTGGGCACTTAGCAAAGTGTTCACTAAAGCTGTTTCAGCTGACACATGGTAATTAGTATAAACCCACTGCAACATAATTTCAAGTATTTATACTATAATTGCACATTTTAATTTCAGTCATTAAACATATTTAGAGTGCATTAATTTTAAAATTAAGTAATTACTTTAATTGTAGCATGAATATAATCAACCATAATGCACTCGATCTGGTACTCAATTCAGTTTTAGCATATGCTAAAACTTGTACATAGCTGCTCTCCAATATCCTTTACCCCTTATTTTTTAATTTTGATAAGCCTCTTCTCAAATTAGAACTTTGTAGAGGGTGCCTCCTGAAAGCCCCTTTCTCTTTGTCTTAGGGAAGTTATCAGGAGATACTTTATAAACTTGGTCCTCACTATGTGTAGTATATCTGAAGGTGTATGGTGCTGGGGGACTCATTCATGGAACTTAAGAACCTTAATTTAGTGTGGAGGAAATAAGAAACATACATTACAGATAAATATCTGTAAAACCATATCCTAATCCTGATCATTGTACTGGAATTATGTGACTACTGGTCTTAGGAAATATACAGGAAAAGATTTAGGGATAAAGGATCTCCAGTTACTAAGAAATTGTAAAAAGTAATCAGTAATGTGTGTGTATGAGTGTATGTGTAGAAGAGAGAAAGTGGAGAAGAGAATAATAAACAAATGGAGCTAAATGCCAAAAAAATTTGGTGAATTTGGTTAATGATTATATGGGAGTTCCTTGTACTTTGTCTGCAACCCTTAAGTAAGCTTGAAGTTAAGTAAAAATAAAACTAAAGCTTTGATATAAACCTTTATTAGAGAAATTTGGCAATGTCAATCTAGATCAGATGTTTCTACCTGAAATTTGAAGCAAAATTTATTTTCACTCTTAGGGATCTCTCCTAGAGAAATAATTGGAAAACTGCTTATTACATCATTGTTTGTAATAACAAACACTTATAAAACATCCTAAATAGCCCATAGTAAGGGAAAAAAGTGGTGAGGTCAAAAATGGCAAACTGCATTTAAGATGTAGGAGAAGGCAAAGGAGCTGGCAAAAACCAAACAAACAAGCAAAAAACAAAGTAGGACTAAAGAAAGGGCTTTTGTTAAAAGGAAAAAAATTTGTTTATTACATCTTCTACTTTATGGAAAATAGAAAATAATTTGATAAAGTTAAGACTTCCTATGTTCTCCATTTGCAAAGGTATTTTCTTTTTTCTAATAAAGGAACCCCAAGAAGCCACTTACTAAGAAATTTAGATATTTTTTTTTTTCTGGAATGGAAGTTTCCAAACTTTCTTGGCTTAGGATGCTCATAGTGTCTCAATTACTTTTTCATAGCATCCACAGGCTGAAAAAACTAACAGTTCTCTTTATTAGATAGACTGAAACAAGTTAAAGTATTTGAAAAAATAAGGCATATACATTGAAAAATGGCTATTTTATTCTTAAACAACTACAGTGACCTCCTAATGGGATCTGTGTGTCTATTGGAATATGTGTGCATATCTGGGAATCAGATTGTACACTCATGCTCTTATCCCCTTACTTGCATTAGATTATGCATGGTTCTTACGTTTTATGAAAACCTCACATCAGAAAGACACGGTATCCTAAAAAGAAATGTAGTCCAATGTGATGTTGAAACTGTGAACACTTTGAGCTAGTAATTTGTGTAGTATCAGACAGATGTCAAGTATAATTCTGAGAGGCCCTGGGGTACCTAGGGACACAATCTGGAAACCTCAATTCTAGAAGATTCAATTTCTGGCCTCCACAGAACTTGTGTAGCCCTGTGGAAAATCAGGACATATCCAATATTATTGTTTTTGTTGTTACTTCTACTACTACTATTTGTATTGGACCACAAAAGGACCTGCTAGAGCTTGCAGTAAGTTGCATTTATCCATCCTAGTGGCTCAGCAGAAGGACTTTGTCTTATCTCCAGGGGGAGAGCTGTACTAACCCTGGTATGGAATAGAGTGAAAAAAGAACTGACATCTTTGACAGTAGAATTCTAGCTGTGAATTAAGGTAGTCATTTCACTTCATATAGATTGAGTTTCCCCAAAGCAAAAACACATCTTGCTCTATTTATAATCCTAATATGAGTATCAAATAAGATGTTATGCTTGAATACACTGTGGAACACAGGAAATTCTCCATAGTATAATGTTTTAATACTGCCATCACTGTTGAGGTTGCCAATATGCAAAGTCTTAGTGAGCTAGATCCTTTATTGTAGATCTGTGTTAAGTTAGTACTGATACCTAGTCTCATCAATATAGCTAATTACTTATTGCCTTCAAGCATCTTATAAAATTTGATTTTTAAATTCTGAAACTTTTTTTTTAAACACGGGTTTCTGATTAGCTCAAGGTCTGCAGCAGACAACAGGTATTCTGTTCTACCCTCCCCCCATTTATTTTGTCTATGAAATGGTGAGATTATTTTTTATTTTCTTGTATTGATTTCCATCTTCACTTGATTTAAATTCCTTATGCTTTCTGCATTTGGAATTGTCTATTACTAAAATGTTCCTTGCAGATTGCTCAGTTTATGGTGCACAATATTACTTTTTCATTGGTAATTGCACTGCAGATTATTATATGAAAAAAGATCCATTCTTTTCTTGAGGCATAAAACCAAGTTCCTGTCTGTGTTGCGGATGTTAAAACTCCCAAGACACTTAAGGAAGAGGAGTGGGAGTATTAACTCTACAAAAAATCCTCTGGCCAAATACCCATGAAAAGCTTCTCTCATCACAGCACAGGGGACTAAGGTTGTTAAGAATGATCTCTCTGAGAGAACTACTTTATGCAATTACAGTAAAATATTGAGCATTTCTTTGGATCTTGTGCACATTCCTTTCCAAGAGGAAATCCCGAAACATTTTATAAAATCTTACAAATTTATATTACCAGAGAACAAAATTAATGATTTAAATAAATTATGAACATTTCAGGAACAATACCTTAGTTGATTCATAAGCTATCCTCAATACTAAATTGCTAAAAATGAGCGAGTTTTTTTCCATCTAAAACTATGTAATGTTTACCACCATTCTGGAGTCCATTTTCATATAAATCTAATATTTTAAAATAGCTTAGGGAAGTCTCCTAAAAGCAAAACAAATATTACAGTGCAGTAACTTATTGATCAGTCTCCTCAAATCAGACACCTTTCAATTCAAAATGCTATGTACATGGAGAAGTATACGTTCAAAAAACAAACTCATTTAAATATGTTTTAATTTTTTAATTTAGTTACTTGTAATATTTTCATTTATCTCCATTGTGTTTGGGGTCATTTAATAATCTCCCCATTTCATATGCCGAGATACATTTGCTTTTGCAAATTGTTCTTCTTAAAGCTCACTATTTTCATCTCAAAATGCAAATCCTATCAACCTTTTGAAGTGCGCAGACACTGACCTATTCATTACCTTAGATGACATAGGGTTGACAGAACACAGGAGTCTGGGCTACTGTGCCCAGTAGAATTGATGACTGCACTCATTGCAACTGGGGGCTTTGAGTGTACACTGGTTGTTAAGATAAACACAAAATGTTGGTGCCAAGAGAATAGGCTCAACAGAGCTGAGATGGATGTTATTATTTTTACGAAGAAGGCCTCTGGTGATAAAACAGGGTTGACCCTGTTAGTGGGAGCTCCATAAATCTTTCCTGGCTGAAGGTTCCTGGCTGAGGAGGTTGGAGGGTAGACAAAAGAATCAAAAGATCCAGGATGTACTGTACATGTGAGGATTGCCTAGGGGACTCTGCAATAATACAACAATAGCCAAGACTGCAAGGCTCAGCTTCAGTTCCTGCCTGCTTTCCACTGCTTCTAATAACAGTTTTAATTTTAGAGTCTTCTTATTCTTCTGAATTAAAGAAGATTCTTAGTTATACCAGTGTTATTATCATTTAGGTTCTTTTCCCCCAAAGAAGGCTTTCCCATGTATCTGCACAGCCTTATAATAAAAATTTGTTATTTTACTGTTATTTTATGGCTCAATATTTATCAGTTATTTTATATTGAACATGTCTGAGAGCCTTTCCTAAATTAAAAAAAACTATCATTAAAAACCATAGATTTCACTATTTAAGATAGTGGTCATAATTTGAGGACATTAGTATGTAACTTATTTGAATCTTTATCATTTTTCTTACAAATGAAAGTGGGATAAACTGATTATATTTATTTTCCAAACTGACCTATTTGAATAGAAATATTTAGCTTTAATAAACCAACTGATTACATAATTGGTCATTTGGACATTGTCATTTTTCTATTAATATTTTTAAATAACAAGGAGAAGAACTTACCACAAATTCTATTTCTATTGTTTACTTATAGTTTGAGGATCACAATAGAATGTGTTTTATATACATATTGTTGGGCTAAACATGTTAAAAATATCCTTTGTTGCTAGCAGTCTAAACTATACTGGAAATAGCTTGTAGGATCCCAAATTTAATAATCTTAAAATATTTGTTAAGTACCTACTACTGTTCAGCACTAGTAGTAGGTGCTTTTGGCTTAAATAAAATGTATGATACGATCTTTAATAATTTTGTGAGGTTATATCAAAGCCCAGTAATTTCCCATGCTTTGTCAAATAGATAATAAAAACTATTACATGACCCATGGTAATTTTAATAATAGACTATTTAAAATTTGTTGAGTCTGAGTGCTTAAAATCCTTTTCAAATGTTACCATGAAGGTAGAGTGTATAACAGAGATGAACTTCCTTTAGTATCTTTACATTAAAAGCAAAACTCCTCTTCTTTTGCACTAAGGTAAATCAAATCAAGTTTATGATTTTTAAGTCTATTTTTTTTAAAAAATAATCATATATCTAAGTAAATGGCCTTGTGCACTAAGTACACATTGTTAACAATCAAAGAGTCAAAATTGTGTGTGTGTTTTTAAATAATTTGCCTGGGAAACCAGAATTCCAAAGAGCATCTTTAATGCCACAGCTAAACAGAGTCACTAGGAGTATACTATTTTAAAAGCTACTTTCTACCTTCTGTTAAGCTGAAGCTCTGGTCGAATAGCTCTTGAATAATTGGGGGAAATGTGTTCCACATTTCAATAAACTTAGTGGCTTTATGCCTTGCTCTCTGCTTTTGGGCCAGCAATAAAATGTGCCGCTTCCTTCCCTTTTTAGAAAGAGTTTCATTCTAAATAGATCTTGGGGAAAATTATATGCACATTGTTAAAGTGAAAAACCATTAAGGTCTTAAGTCTCAGTCCTTGCTGATTTTTAAATAAAAGATGTTTAATTGGTTAGGTCATTATTCTCCCAAGCTGATTCCTTGTGTCTGTTCTAATCACATTATAGGTGAAGATATATTTTAACTGAATTTATATTTTAACCAAGAATTTATAAAAAAAAATTTTAAATAGTTCAAAGGGTTCTGAATATAGTTTTCACTACTTTGAAAAGTCATGTCCATTACATGAACTCCTTTTCTCAGAACGTCCAACAGTTGGCAAAATTGTTTGAATGTAAAATATAAGAAGTGATTAAGAAAAATGTTTAAATAGAGTAAATTTCCTTATTGGCTTTTATAATATGTAAGAAGAGAGTGGACTTTGGCATGATTAGGAAGTTTGTAATTTTTAAGTGTACTTTAAAAAAAAATCATATATCTAAGTAAATTGCCTAAACAGAGCATGCTATATAAACAGAATCGCTGCTCGGTTGCTCAGCTACCAAAATTGCTATGAAAGTGAAATTTTCATCTTTATCTTTACCAATTTAAGTATGTATTCAATTTTATCTAACATATTTACTTATCCCCCAAATTGAATTTGCTAGCACAAGGAAGTCATAAGATGTTGCAGTCAGAAAGCTTATGTGACTGCATATATGGCTTTTGAACTGCTTATCTGTATTGTATTCCATGGGTAGGCTATTCTCATTTATTATTACTTACATTTTCTTTTTAAAAAATATTTTATTTTTGAAAAATTACATTTTACATTGGATATTACTTTGTATTAGTTTCAGGTAGTGGTTAGACAATCACATACTCTACAAAGTGGTCCCCCTGATAATTCCAGTACCCACTTGGCACCATACATAGTTATTGAAATATTATTGACTATATTTCCTATGCTCTATTTTATATCCATATGACTGTTTTGTAACTACCAATCTTTAATTCTCCATCCTTTCACCTTTTTCACCCAGTCTCCAACTCTCTGCCCATCTGACATCCATTAGTCTGTTGTCTGTATCTATGAGTCTGTTTCTATTTTGTTTGTTCATTTATATTGCTCTTTAGATCCCACGTATAAGTGAAATCATATGATGTTTGTCTTTTCTTGACTAACATTTCACTTAGCATAATACACTCTAGGTCCATTCACGCTGTCAGAAATGGTAAGATTTTATTTTTTTATGACTCAATAATATTCCACTGTATATATGCACCACTGTGTTTTTATCCACTCATTTATGTATAGTCAATTAGGTTGCTTCTATATCTGAGCTATTATAAATAATGTTGCAATGGACATAAGGGTACATATATTCTTTTGAATTAGTGTTTTGGGTTTCTTTGGATATATACCCAGAAGTGGAATCACTGGATTATAATATAGTTCCATTTTTATTTTTTTTTGAGGAACCTCCATACAGTTTTTTCCATAGTGGCTGCACCAGTCTGCTTTCCCACCACTAGTGCATGAGGGTTGTCTTTTCACCACATCCTTGCCAACACTTGTTGTTTGTTGATTTATTGATGATAGCCATCCTGACAGATGTAAGGTGATATTTCATTGTGGTTTCAATTTGCATTTCTCTGATGATTAGTGACGTTGAGCATTTTTCAACATGTCTATTGGCCACCTACATTTCTTCTTTGGGGAAGTGTCTATGCAGAGCCATTGCCCATTTTTATAGTTGGACTGTTTTTTTTTTTTCCTTGGTGTTGCATTTTATAAGTTCTTTATAAATTTTGCATGTTAACTCCTTATCAGATGTATCATTGGTGAATATGTACTCCCATTCACTGGGTTGTCTTTTAAATGATTCTATTTGGTTTCACATTTATTTTTCCAATTTTAATTATTTTTTACAATTCATATTGAGTCTTTTTTTCACCAAGTTGGAGCATAAAATAGAACTTTTTACTTAAAAATTTTGTTAAAAATATTTAACCCACTCAACCATTATTTTAAATACTAGTGGCCTAGTGCACAAAATTCGTGCACAGGGGGGTATCCTTCAGTCCGGCCTGCACCCTCTCCAATCTGGGACCCCTCAGGGGATGTCCCACTGCCAGTTTAGGCCCGATCCCAGATGTCCAACTGTGGGATCAGGACTCACCCCTAACTGCCCCACACTGCTGCAACTGCCCCCCACCCCGGCCAGCCTGCTCACCCTCAATTACCCCCCCTCCAGCCTCATCACCCCCAACTTTCCTCCCCTCCTGGCCTGATCACTCCTAACCAGCTCTGCCGTGGCCCTGCCACCATGGCTTTGTCCAGAAGGACATCCGGAAAGTCTTCCGGAAGGTCTCCTGGTCTAATTAGCATATCACCCTTTTATTAGTATCGATGATACGTTAGAGCAGTGATTCTTACCTTTCTGGCCCTTTAAATACAGTTCCTCATGTGGTGAGCCAACCATAAAATTGTTTTCATTGCTACTTCATAACTGTAATGTTGCTATTGTTATGAATCATAATGTAAATATCTGATATGAAGGATGGTCTTAGCCGACCCCTGTGAAAGGGTTGTTCGACTGCCAAAGGGGTCTTGACCCATAAGTTGAGAACCGCTGCATTAGAGGCAATTTTAGAAAAGCTAGTTCTATATCCTTTTATACTTAACTTTTTTTCATGTACTCAAGGCTTAGTGGGATTTGACAGGTTTTTCATAGAGAATGGAAGGGCTGAAGCAGGCGCATTGTGGTTGTCAAGAAATCAGGGCAGCAAGGAAAGACACTATTGCCAATGGTTCTTCATTTTTGTCTTATTTGCATATTTATAAACAGAGGTAGAGAAAACAGTTACTTAAAGCAAAATAATTATTCCCATTTTTTCCCAGTGAGTAAGAAGTTTTTCATATAATGGGCATATTGTAGTGAAAAGAATAATTCTTTTTTGAGATATAATATAAAGAGGTATTTTTGGAAATCTAAGTGAACATTACTAATTTTATTTGCCATGACAATAAAGTTGCTATTACATTGCAGGATGTATTATCATAGGGTTCTTATAATTTAGCTCTAGTTTCTTTAAATTAATTACAGCACTATTTTTAAGCTACCCCATTTTGTCAGTCTCTCTATATTTAGCTTTTTTTTCTTTTTTACAAAACAAATTTTTTTTCCTTAGGTATTTATTTAGGCTCATTCACAAAAAATCAGGAGTCATTAAAATGTTTGTTCTGTCAAGTAAAATCTCTATTTGTTCATGTTCACTAGGTATTGTCATTTTCTCAAATATTTTATTTCAATTTCTGAGAAAATGTTTTTTCATAAACACAGAGTCACAGGTTTGAACTACACAGAGTCCACACCACTTTCTAGAAATGATATTCTGCCTCCTAAATCCAAATTCTACCCAACCTCTGGTGGTTTTGTGTTGATATACTCCTGAAGACTGCTGAGCTTGGGTGAGAGAGTCTAGACACTGAACTGCACACTAACAGCATGCCTGCTTGCAAATATTTAATAGCAACACATCTGCACATATGGAGGATGGTTTGTGTTGTCTCCAAATAATTTAGCAAGAATCCAATGCATGGTATATTGGAGAAAGCATTTGCATTGCAGTCATACAATTCTGAAGTTTATAAAATTCAGAACTGCTGCTGACAAGTATTTCTTAACCCCACAGAAATTGTAAAAATGCTATAAAGTAGAATTGAGCTTTTCTTAATAAGACTACCAATAAATGACTCTGTAACTATACCAATAGCTTTAGCATATTTTAGACTCACGTACCCCAAATATGTCTATTTATGAAGGCTAGGTTGATAAAATAAAATAAAACATTTCTCATTGAGAAGGTAGCTTTGTTTGTCAATAAAAAAAATGACTCCTCATTGATTACAACATAGGAGTAACACGATTCTGGTAATGATCATGTGAAGAGTGTGAAGCCTATAATTTGTCATCTACGTTTTCTTCCAAGGGTGCCATTAATCTCCATCAGGCCCCAACTTTTTCACATGCCCCCCATTAAAGTAGGAGAAATATCTCTGTTTTGCTTTAAGAAGTGAGTTACAATGTGCATTTGTTAACACTGAGCAGGGTTCCCTGACCACCAAAGCACAAACTACCCCAGAGACACAACTGAATTTGAGAAAATTGATGAAGCCTGTTAAAAACTCATGATCACAAATCCAGGTAATTTGAATTTCTTGGTTTTGTTTTTATCTTCTGAGCTTATGTTGTTGACAATCACACTTGTATCTCGTTTTTACTCTTCTCTCTTCTTCCAGTACTTAAGAAGAAAACGTTGTTTTTTATCACCATCTTCTTTGTGTCTCTCTGTATGCATATTAATTCATCTTAGACCCCTATTTCATTTACTTCTTTGGTGTTCTCAGCCCTTTAGAACTTGTTGTTTACCCCTCTACATATTTCATTGATGTATAAATCCAGCTGAACAGAAATCATAAGACCTTTTAAACAGGTTGGTCTTCAATAAAATTTTTAATTTCGTGGTATTTTTTTTCCTCCAGCTATGAGACAACTTCTACTTCAGTGTTTTTATCTATTTTCACAGATACCACCCTATCATTTTCATTTTTTATAATTTCATTTTCAGGATTTGGTACAAAAAAAAGTGAGAAGTGTTTCTGCTTTTTCTAGTATATGGCACTGTTTAAATTTGGCACTAGGTCTGACTTTTTGGTTGGAAAAATTCATCCACAAAAATATCTGAGGCTGGAAATATACCACTCTACAGATTTTATAATGATTGTTTCCTTTTTTCTTATATTTTGTTTGTTGATACTTGTTTAATTTATCTAAATTTTTACATTGGCATGAAAATTTTCATATTGTCATCCTATCAAGTTTTTCTTAGGTTTGTAGGACTTATAGTGATATCTTATTTTTATTCCCTATGTAGGTAATAGGTGACTTTCTTAATATGGATATTTGTATTATTGATTTTTAACCTTTTTCTTTGTTAATAGGTGTGCTAAGACTACAAATTACCCACACATCACAGCTTTATATGAACCCACAATTGTGATTTATCTTTTTATTATTATTTAGTTCATTGTGACTTGTTCTGGACCATCATGTTACTTATAGGTGTATTACTTAATTTCCAAACAGTTGGAAGTTTACCAGTTAGATTTTTATTATTAATTTCTAGCTTAATCCCATTGTGTTCAGAGAATATACTCTGAACTCTTTTAATGTGTTGAAAATCATTAAACTTGCTGAAACCGGTTTGGCTCAGTGGATAGAGCGTCGGCCTGCGGACTGAGGGGTCCCGGGTTCGATTCCGGTCAAGGGCATGTACCTTGGCTGTGGGCACATCCCCAGTAGGGAATGTGCAGGAGGCAGCTGATCGATGTTTCTCTCTCATCGATGTTTCTAACTCTCTATCTCTCTCCCTTCCACTCTGTGAAAAATCAATAAAATATATTTTTTTAAAAAGAAAAGAAAAGAAAATCATTAAACTGGATTATGGTCCAGTACTTAGTCCAAAAATTGAAATAAGATCACTAGAAAAGAATAAAATTCTGTATGAGTGGATCTTAAAAAATACAATGAATGAAGTTAACATAATTTCTCTACTCTTACTAAGTTTTTTTTTTTGGGGGGGGGCGCTATTTGTCTTATCAGTTGTTGAGAGATACATGAAGCCTCCTCATTTCAATAGGAATTTATTTGTTTATCCTCTAGTTGTCCTTTCTTTTTGTATAACAATTATGAAGCTATGTTGTTATGCACATACAACTAATGCAGAGTTTTCTCATGGATTGTTCTTATCATTATGAAATATTTCTCTTTATTGATAGAGATATTCTGTCCCTTTCTCAATCAAGGAAAATGTCTAATTCTTCTTCATGTTAAGCTTTGATATCTTTGGCAATGATTCAAGGTCTGGGTGGTAATTCCCAACACTTATGTCACTCTAAAAGTGTTCTTGAAGTCCTTCCCTGCTGACAAAGATTCCTTTTCACTTTTCCAGTCCTTTCCAACATTAGCAACTGTGGATGGAATCCCTGCAATAATATATCTTATATTAAGAACCATCATCTCTTAGATTTTCCTCCTATTTTATTTTTCTTTTATAAGCCACTATTTCTACTTAAAGCATGGAAGAGAGAGCCTAGTAGTAATTTTTCTTCAACCCCATGGTCCTATAATGATGTGGCAATATATATATATATATATTAATGCTGTAGCTGCTTCCATTTCTCTCTGACACCTATGAACCTATAGCTGTGAGGGTTTCTTATTCATTAGTCAGTCATCATGGCCAACACATACTTAGTTCTCACTTAACTTTCACCTTGACTGGAGCTTGACTAAGGTTTCAACCAACAGTCATCACTTTCCTGTGTCACTAACTGGTGACTTTCCCAATTTTCTTTATATAATACTACAGAATTTGAAAAATATAAACTGTGAGATTAAACCTATGAAAATAGACACAGAAAATTCCATCCAAAGTAATTTATAGTTTGATACTAAAGTCTTCAGCTAATCTTAGGAGGTGTTTGAATGAATATGAAGGCAGAAGGAGAATTTCAACCAAAATTGGGGTACTTTACACAGTCAATTTAATCTTACTCTGATTAGAATATCCTGTTATGGAGTTGCTACTAAGTAGTAGGAAAGCAATAATTCCTTGTTCTATGACATTTGTGATTCTGTCCTTATCTATCTCATATTTTTTTAGAGCTCTCCTTTACCCTGATGCCATAAACTATATTCTGAAGGTTATTCAGTCCCACATTTCTACTACTCCATCCCTCTCTCCAAACTTTAGGAGGTTAATTACAGTAACTCAAGACCTTCTCTTAGATTTTTATTGATTTCAGAGAGAAGAAGGGAGAGGGAGAGAGATAGAAGCATCAGTGATGAGAGAGAATTATTGATCAACCAGCTGCCCCCTGCACTCCTACTGGGGATTGAGCCTGCAACCTGAGCATGTGCCCTGATCAAGACTGGGACCATGATCTCCTGGTTCATGGGTCAATGTTCAACCACTGAGCCACACTGGCAGGGCAAGAGCTTTCTTATAGACCTCAAGCTAAAGATGCCCTGAAGAGAATGTCTCTAAACTTCGGATAGTTATATTTTTTCCCACATGACTGAAACCCCCATACTCTAATGTGGAAAACTGAATTTTGTGCTATCTCACCTGTCCATTTATCTCAACAAGCCAGTGCAATTTCCTTAAATTCACCTCTTCGTGTAGCTTTTTTTGTGTAAAGTTATCTACAGACTCTTGGCTGTCCAAACATTGTTTCAAATCCTAACCAAGGACACATTCTTCATATCTGGCACCTTCTTATAATCCCAGTCCTATTAATAACTTCTCATCACCATCCCTGTTCTATACCTTTTTTGTACCCTTCTATTTATATGTCTGTCTCCTTTATTAGAGAAAAAACACCCTGGCACATGGTAGGCTCACAGTATACATGGAAATGCAAGAATGCATGATGCAATGCAAGAGAAGAAATGCCAATTTTTATTTAAATAACTCTTACTAAATTATGTTTGCAAGTGTTAATCCAAACTACCACTGTGGCTTCTTCATTTTCATCCCATGATAGTCCATGAAAAAAGATGATAATCTCCTTCAAATTTGAACCACCTATATTCAGTAAAAATATTGAAATAATCTAAAACCGTAGCTATGTGATATATTGGAAAGAACATTGTCTCAGGAGTCTGGAGCCCCTAATTCTAGTCCTGGGAATTTAGGCAGTTCATCTAATCTCTTAGTGACTCATTTTCTTCTAGGACTTATTTCTCCTGTCTTTTCAACTCTAGAATTCTGTGGACTTACATGATTTTCACATCATCTGCCTTTATATCAGATCAGTTCTGTTTTTCTGAACTCTCACTGACTTCTCTTTTCTGGCCCGGCCTCATTTCACTTTTGTTACTTTAATCTCTGTTTACACACATTTAAAAGCACTTCTTATTTTGTGATAGCCCCTCTTTTTCAGACTAATTAAATGTGGTGTTTTTACATCTATCATTTCGGTCTAGAGAATGATGATATAAAACAATGCATCTTTGCTTTGTCTATACACATTTTTAGTTTATTTTAATGAAAACTGTGCATGAGCAATTGTGTGTCTAAATTCTTCAGGCCCAGAGCTGTACCTCTCACAGGCGTAATGTTTATGAGTTCATTTGTCTGACATAACAGGATATAAAGTTACTGTACAAGATTACGTCCCCAGTACCTAACCCAGATAATGAACAGCATGACAGATTAGGGTTCTAGGGCAAAAATTTTAGGATAAAGCTGGTGATCTGGGGTGTGTATTTTTTAAAAACCAAATCATTAACTTGAAAATAAAAGAGGTCTTGATTAAGTCAAAATAATTGCTTAAGATCTGATCTGATCTGAACAGTATTTACTTTAATATCAATAACAGACTCTCTGGCTGGCCCTGGAGTGAGAACAGGAACAGGATCAGCGATGACAACATATGACATGGCTGGTGTCTGAGGTTCCCATGGTTATGTGTGGTGTCCTGTTCAGTTCAGCAAATTCCACAGGATTTTGCACCCCATTGACTGTACTAGTGACAAGATCTGATGTCTGTCAGCAGACAGAAAAGTCACAGCCAGGTTGTATGCATGTGCTGGGCTTACTCTTCTGGTTTTTGTAAAGTGTATTGGCTGGTTTGCTTCAGTGATCACTTTGCAGTCTGATCCACAGTGAGTTGGGGAAGGAAAACGCAGTGAAATGTTTCCCCCATACTTCAGGGTGTTTTCAATAATATTTGAGAGAAAGGCTTGAGAAGAAGAGATATTTCCTCTTACAAAAGGACCCTTGGAGATTACCAAGTCTTACCTTCTCATGTTATAGAAAAGGGGATTAAAGGCTGATGGAATTAAGCGACATGCTCAAGGCCATTTACCAAATTAGGGAATGCAGTAGGGACATGAATTCAACTTCTAACTCCTTGTCCAGGGCTTTCCCACTTTTCCATGCTCATTTTCCAATTAATACTAGAGCTCTGTTACCTCACAAGTATGATTAAGCTATCAGCACAAATAGGCTTTCTTTTTCCTTACCTGAGAGTGGATGGTTGCTGGTCAAGTATGGAGCATTTCTTTGGAGGGGGTGTATCCCTTTAATATGCACTAGGTAAAGGTACATGGGTTCAACCTCATATTTTGTGATTCTCTACAAATGAGAAAACTTCTATAATGTTTCGTTTACATTTCACTGATACTCCACAGGATCATGACAGCAACAGAAGCAGAAACTCTGTGGTGAGATCAAGGAGTCTGTGTTGGTTTAATGTTCTGGTGATTCTGACTTGCAGTCAGGTTTTGGACTTACAGCCTTTGCGGAAGGAGCTCTCAGCTGTTTGTGGTTTTCTGCTCTAGTGTAAGCCTCTCTAACTCTGTGCACTCCAACTGGAAATGTTTAGGTCATGTAACACCTTTCAATAAAGTTGGGAAAGCTTGCTTCACATTGACAAGTCCATATATTTAGGTAATAATGCGTTCCTGGTCTTTTCATAAGGTATTATTATCTCTATAATATGGAGCTAAACAGCCACCAGCAATGGACAAGCCTATTTTGGTATTAAATCATGCCTTGGAAATTTAGAATATCTTTTTTCTCTACTCGCCTTCTCTCCCTAAACTAAGTGATACATCATTTGGAACTGATTTAACATTTTAAAAGTATATGTAAAGAAAAAAAAGGAGGGATATTAAGAGTGCATGTAGGAGGTAATTTCAAACAAAGTATGTACTACAAAGAAATTCTGGGGAAATAAAGCTCTAGGTTATTATCTACAAAAAATTGCCTTTATGTATTACTCATAATGCCTACATTTCACCCAAATTTCAAGCATGGGTTCAGGCTAAAATTCTAGTTTCCAAATAAGAGGGAGTGAAAGAGTTGAGTAGACCAATGTGCTCATTATTTTTAAAATGGGGATGACTGAGGGAAAATGTTGACATTTGGGTAAACAACTTAAAATTGTTAGTTATAAATTAGTAACCTCTTGGTAACACTGCCTTTTTATTCTGTTACACTTTTGACTTAAAAGAAATTGGCTTAATCATCCTATATAATAAAGAGGTAATATGCAAATTGGCCATCACTCCAACACACAAGATGGCCAACCCCATGTGGATACAAGATGGCTGGCAGGGGATGGCAGTTGGGAAGGACCAGGCCTGCAAGGGAGGGCAGTTGCGGGCGATCAGGCCTGCAGGGGATGGCAGTTAGGGGTGACTGGGTTGGCAGAGGAGGGCAGTTGGGGGTGACCAGGCCTGCAGGGGAGGGCAGTTAGGGGCAATTGGGCTGGCAGGAGAGCAGTTAGGCATTGATCAGGCTGGCAGGGGAGTGTTTAGGGGGTGATCAGGCTGGCAGGCAGAAGTGTTAGGGGCAATCAGGCAGGCAGGCAGGCGAGCCATTGGGAGCCAGCAGTCCTGGATTGTGAGAGGGGTGTCCAACTGGGATCAGCCCTAAATGGGCATATATATGTGTATGTGTGTGTGTGTGTGTGTTTATATTCATAATATTATTTGAGAACATCAGTTTCAAAGCAGTGATTCTGAATAGACATAAAATTAGAAAAGAAAGGAAGGATAACTTTCGAATGTCTGGAATATCAAGGAAATATTCTGTCTTGTGATAACTAATGCTAACAAATTGGGATGCAAAAAGGAAAAAATGTTAGCCCTGGCTGGTGTGGCTCAATTGGCTGGTGTGTCATCCTGTTCCTCAAAAGTTTGCCAGTTCAATTTCCAGTCAGGCCACATACCTAGGTTTTGGGTTCGATCTCCAGTGGGGGTGCTGAAGGGAGGCAACCAATCAATGTTTCTCTCTCATATTCATGTTTCTCTCACTCTACTTTCCCCTGTCTCTAAAAATAAATAAGTAAATAAGTAAAAATAAAATAAATAAAATGAAAAAAATGTTATTTTACTGGTTCCCTGAGTATCAGTGAACTATTTGTTTTCTGTTGATATTTTAGTTAGAAATATTAGGGAGCCCACAGGAATTGCCAAATTTTTCTTCTCAATGTTTGGAAAGGAAAAACCTTTTGTAAAAGTGTACTGACAAAGATACAATTTTTTTCACATTTCCCTGCCCCAAGTTTTTATTCATGTATATTCATCATATGCAGCTTTACTATACATAGATACATCTTGACACATGGTAGGATTATACAAGAAGACTGAGTGAATGTGTATGCAAGAGTTCTTGGATTAAAACATTTACTATTGGGTGGAGAAGATTCTATATATAATCTGATTTAGTTATGTTTCACTGGCATCCAGCTACTGCAGTCAAAAGATGCGTTTTTAAAAAATATATATTTTTATTGATTTCAAAGAGGAAAGGAGAGGGAGAGAGAGATTGAAACATCAGTGATGATAAAGAATCATTGATTGGCTACCTCCTGCATGCTCCACACTGGGGATCAAGCCTGCAACCCAGGCATGTGCCTGGACTGGGAATTGAACTGTGACCTCCTGGTTCATAGATCAATGCTCAACCACTGAACCACACCAGCGGGGCTGCTTTCTTATTCATATACTAGAGGCCTGATGCACGAAATACATGAAAGAGTAGGCCTTCCTTCTCCTGGCTGCTGGCACCAGCTTCCCTCTGGCACCCGCAACCCGGGCTTCCTCGCATCCCCAGCTTCGTTCGGAAGGTTGTCCAGAAGGACATCTGGAGAGACATCGGTCTAATTAGCATGTTACGCTTTTATTATTATAGATTGCTCTATGTTTTGTTTTGGTTTTTGTTCTTCAAAGTTTCATTCATTTAATTTGAGACTGTCAACTTCACTTAACACATAAAGCAGTTTTGAGAATTTGTCTTTTCTTAAAAAGGCATTTTCTAGAATCGATATTCAATGATAGTCTAATGATTTTGCTGTAGATACATAATTTGTATACCACAATTTGATGTAATTCAACTTTTAATAAGCATTCTCAGGTTATTGGGGGCGGGTGCTTTGTGAAGGTATACACTCAGGTAAGAAGTAGATCATGATGGTTAAGAGGTGGTCTCTAGACTCAGAATGTTGGAGTTCAAATCTTGCTCAACTGGCAAGTTCCTTTAACTGGGTTTCCATTTCCTTATTCCATAAAATTGGGAAGAGGATAATAAAATTAACCTTGGAAAAGGCTGTTGTGTAAACCTTCATCTGTTTTGTTTTACATATGTTTCACAATGCTAGTATTTGGAGATGTGTTTCAAATCTTTTAAAGTCCAGCAGACATAATCTTAGTCGCAACTTTCAAAGTTTGATAGAAGGGCTCCTTGATAACTTTGCACTTCATCCTCCTCTCAAAGACCACAAACCAACAGCTAGACAGAAAGCCCTCTTTACAAAAAAAAAAAAAAGATAAAACCACCTAGTATTTTAAATTCCCTTAATTTTAAAAAGAGTCTAATTTAAAGTAGAAAGCTGTAGTGATAAAAACTTATTTTATGCCACTGAAATATGAAGACAAAACAACAGCAACAATCTCCTTTATCCACGTCTTGCCCACCCTCAAACTTCTTGTTGACTAAACACACATTGGGGCATGAAGAAGCATTCCATAGAAAGAATATCTTCAGAGACTGAATTTTTCATGAAAGTTGTAGCTTACTACTTTCAGTGAAATGTCAAGAATGATGTAATCCATATGTGGATTAATGTAACCTTACAGAAATCTTTGAAATCTGAGATTCTGTTTTGGAAAACTGTTACCTTGGTTTCTACAATACTTTCTTAATAGTCGCTGCCTATTTAAACAGCAATGTTCTTGATAATTGAGGCCATCTTTCAGTCCTTAAGGATAAAGGCAAAACAAAAGAGAAATTAGAATTCTACTTCAAAATGTATTCCTACTTTGTACATATTTATATCAATAAGCTCCCATTTAAAGTGACACCCTAAAACTTACTCGCCCAAAGGTTTTGCCTGGGTCCAATTTGAACACAGCATTCCACTTACCTTGGTTATTAAACTAAAATACATTTCTAGTGCTGATGGTTTGGAAGCATTTTTACTGCAGAGAAAATTAAGGCTCACAAAACTTTTGCATTTCTTTTTGCTTAGATCTCATGTGGGAAATCAACCATTTATACTTAAAACTCATCTAAATCCTATTTAAGTCATGCTGCTCAAATAATTTTACTTCATCTTTTATGGCCTCCAGTCATGTCTAGCTGAGTTATATTCAAAATTCAAATAAGGTGGAAAGGCATGCTTAGATTTACATTTAATAAACCTAAATTCTTTCTTAGTAAGTATATGGTAATTGTAGATTTATAGATTCTTGATATTTTACATTGAGGAAAATTAGGTTTGGCCATATTAATTAAATATGTACATTACAAATATGTGAAGAATTTAGTGTGAAACTGTAAAAATAGAATGTGAGATTTCCTGTTTTTGTGTGTTCCATATATATGGTCAAAAGTGACTTTTAGTCCAGTTGGTATGGGTCAGTGGTTGAGCATTGACCCAGGAACCAACAGGTCGTTGATTCATTTCTGGTCAGGGCTCATGCCCAGTGTGGAGCATGCAGCAGACAGCCAATGATGATGTTTCTCTTCATCAATGTTTTTATTTCTCTAGCCCTCCCCTTCCTCTCTCTCTAAAATGTATATGATCTAACCAAAATATCCCAATTTTCTAGTTAATGAACTCTCTTAGAAGTTAATTAAGTCTTTGAAAAGTCATTATGAGTAGACCTACAAGTCACTTTTTTAAAAATAGGCCATGACAAACTTTTTTTTAATTGCCCTGACAAACTTCCTTTAAATATTGTCAAGAAATATGATAATATTAATGTTATTAGAATGTCAAACAAACCCTATTTTTCAGAATAAATATATGTTTAAATCAATTGTGACATCATGGCCTTTCAACAATTTTACAGTAGAACTGTGTGACCTTTTTCAAGTCAGCACTACATTTTACTTATGTTTAAAATGTATGGTTTAGACTAGGTGACATCTAAGGTTATTTCAGTTCTAAAATATGATAGTAGAGGTTTCAGTGTGTTAGAAAGGATCTCCCGTATTTAGTTCTATATTTTTATTTCACAGGAGGGAATGGGTAAAAATAATTTGATAATTGCATACATCTGAATGGAGATCCTTCCATTTAAGAAATATATTTCCTCTGAAACCGGTTTGGCTCAGTGGATAGAGCGTCGGCCTGCGGACTGAGAGGTCCCAGGTTCGATTCCGGTCAAGGGCATGTACCTTGGTTGCGGGCAAATCCCCAGTGGGGAGGGTGCAGGAGGCAGCTGGTCGATGTTTCTAACTCTCTATCTCTCTCCTTTCCTCTCTGTAAAAAACTCAATAAAATATATTTTAAAAAAAAAGAAATATATTTCCATTCTGCTTTTTGAAAATGTTTTGGTAATAGATTACAAGTATTCTCTATAATGAATTAATGAGAAAGTCAATTATAGTGAGAGACTTTATGACACTATGATTATTATTGACATAAATGTCTTTTCTCTGAGCTAGAACTTCACTCCAAAAGGCTGAGAGTGGCCCACAGCACTGAACACTAGGTTCTGTGAAGTTCAGATATAGGAGGAGTCATGGTCCTTAACCTCAGAGTTGAAAGTCTACCACGAGCTGCTAAAATTGAATACATCTTTCAAAACCTTTTCATCAAAAGTGTAGCCTTCAGCATTTTGAACAGCTAAATCATTCAGAATTAGCTCCCATTTATTGTTAGGATTCTTCTTAATACAAAATTATTTATTTTTGTGCTCTGGGCCAAGTCACCCTGCTAATCAGTCTATATACTTCCACAGCTTCGAGAACTGCAAATAGATCTGCTGCTCTTCCTCCTTAGAGATTTGCTGTCCCATTTGTTTTTAAGCTTTTTGAAAGAAAAAAAATCTTGGCTTTACATAAGAGCTGTGCTTTGTGGAAGTTTTGGAAATTTTAAATTGCAGTCAAGAGCCCCACTCACAGGTGAAACATTATCTGGTCATCTTGTCATTAGTGCTGACAGTTTTGGCTGAGGTTGAAGTTAAGGAAAATGCTGGAATGGACCTGGAAACAGTCATATGTTCCTCATCCCTCACCTCATTAATCACAAAGTTAACATTGTCTCTGAAACAATGCTGTTTTATTGTGTGGTAATCCTCATTTATAGCTAGAGCTACTAAACAATATGCAAGAGTCCAGATTCTGCTCTCTGCCCTGCCAAGTATAGCTGAGACATGACAATCATGACATTATTCATTCATAATTAAAGCAGAAAGAAGGATCCTGGGCAATGACCTCATTCTTATAGTTATCCAGGATGGAATATGCTCATAAGAGGTTCCATGTAGACCCATAATTATTGTCCTTCCTTTCTTTTTTCTTTTTTTTAAATGTTTGGTAGCATAGCTTATGACTAGATATACAATGAAGTCAGAAAATGTTAAATTTAAAATCCTATACTTCAGTGTATTATCTCTGCCCACTAATGGCCAAGGTATTTAATTTTTCATCTCTAGCTTACAAAATTGTGAAATCATACCAGTGTGTAATAGTCATACAAATATTATGGAGGAAATAGAGAAATGATAATGATGACAATTGGGTACAATTCTGATTTATGTGCACACTATTCTAAAGGTATATATAAACCACATAGGGAGATGTGTTCATCTTAATGTGTTTGAGTTGCTATATATCATTTAGTCCAGAGAGCAAATGTATCTCTGTGGACTAAATGATATATTAATTTTTACTTAGAAGTAGCCGATTGTCCCAGAAGAACCTGCTTCTTGTTCTGGAAAACAACACACTCACCAATTTAGATTGAATAAGGTTATGAATACACTTAATTATTCATAAAAACATTTATGTGCCATACAACAGAGAAAGAGAAATGTGTTACCCATGTACTCCCCACAAAGAAAAGGATACATTTAAATAAATATTTATATTTATGGGTATTCTAAAAAAGGATGACAACATTTATCTCACCTTTTTGTCTTTCAAGCGCTGTAAGTACGTACAATTAAATGCTTATGTTCTATAGTTTGCTGTCCTTAAGAATTTTAAAAACATAATTTGAGAATGCCAAAACCGGTTTGGCTCAGTGGATAGAGCGTCGGCCTGCAGACTGGAGGGTCCCTGGTTCGATTCCGGTCAAGGGCATGTGCCTGGGTTGTGGGCACATCCCCAGTGGGAGACGTGCAGGAGGCAACTGATCGATGTTTCTCTCTCATCGATGTTTCTAACTCTCTATCTCTCTCCCTTCCTCTCTGTAAAAATTCAATAAAATATATTTTTACAAAAAACAAACAACAAAAAAAAACATAATTTGAAAAAATAGCAAAGTCTTTAAGTGACCAGAGATCACACCTAAGTTGAATTTTGGTAGTAAACAGGTTCAAGAAAAGAACTTAGGTCAAGAGAGAATATTCTGGACTTTTTTCATCTTTTATACGACTCAAATTGAGATTTAATTTGTGGAATTCAATCTATTAAGATAATAATCATGGATAGCAAAGTTGCAAAATTTTGGAAACAGGTTGAATCTATTACTTCTTACTGTTAAAAAACTGACAAGCCCATGTAACAGGTAAATATATTAAAAGTTGAAAAAAATTGAAGTCACAGTAACACAATATGGTTATTTTGACTATTAATATTGTGTTGCCTGCACTTTCAAATTTCTTGTTCTTTATTCCTCAAAGCTGTTTCATCTAGTTTCTGCTTCCAACACTTGACCAAAACTCTTCCTAAGAAAGTTAAATATAATCTCCTAATGTTTAAATTATATATTTCTAGACCTTATTTTTTCTCTACATACTAGCCCATCTTTCTTGAATGTCTGCCTTCTATTTTATTAAACCTACTAGAGGCCTGGTGCACAAATTCACGCATGGGTGGGGTTCCTTGGGGAGGCCTGCAGGGATCGTCCCTGTTCAAGCCCCCAGCCTGGCAGCCCCCTGGTGCTGCCCCCTCACCTGCTCCACCATTCAGCCTGCACAGTGATCAACTCGGGGGAGGGGGCGTGCCCAGCTCCCTCAGCTCCTAGGAGCCAGGCAGAGGCCTCTCCCCCTGCCACCTCAGCTGATCGCAGTCTGCAGGGCAATTGGTCGAGACCAGGACCCCCGCCCCTTGCTGCTGGTTGCTGGTCGCTGTCTACAGGGCGATCAGTTGGGCAGGGCTCCCCACCCAACTCCCTCAGTGTCTAGGAGCCAGGCAGCAGCCCCACCTCCCCGCTGCAGCTGCTGGTTGCTGTCTGGGGGGCAATCGGGCCTCTGCTCATACCTGCCTTGGCCTGGCACTGCCTGCTCACCTGCTCCTCCAGTCCACCCTGGTCCCACTCTCTTCAGGTCCCATCAGAGCCAGCAGCACGTCCACTGCTGCCTGCTGCCTGCTGCCAGTGTCGTGTTGCCGACGCCCACCATGTTCCGCGCCGCCCCCTGATGCTCAGTGCTTGTCATAGCGAGTGGTCAAACTTCCAGTAAAACTTCCAGTCAAACAATTTGCATATTAGGCTTTTATTATATAGGATTCTTACTCTCCTACATTTTGACCATCCTTTCTCAGTCATTCAGCCATTCTTCTTTTTTAGCTTAGACCTTAAAAATTGTTTCCATTAGATATTTATTATTAGGTCCTTTTATCTATAAATGAGCTATTCCCAAATGAGCTATTCCCAAATGAAATATACTTGCCTTTCCAAGTATGACAGATGTGACTTTCATCCAAATCCTCACCTGGCCTTTCTCTCCTGATATCGAGGCTTGTATTTCCAACTGTATCTACTAAACATTTCTTCCTTAACTTGTGTTAAGATTAAATCCTATCTTATCCTGACTCTACATTAACAATATTGCCATCTCAAAGCTATCTCATGCATCAAAAAACACTAATGCTTTAATTCCCTTTTATATTCAGGCATTCATAAAATCCTGTCAATTTACTATTAAGACCACATTGTATCTCCCCTTCCCTTTTCAACTCTACTGTCCTGTTCAGACTCTCTCTTGTCACTGGGCTTAAGGAGCTCAGTTGAACTACCAAGGTTACGTAGCCAGCCAGGTGGCTGGAAGGAATACCAGTGTGTCTCCTGACTCCAGCTTTTCTTCAGCCAGACAGTATAATCCATTCGTTTATTTTGTTAAAATTGGTTTCATAGTTGTCGGTGTGGTTGTCTTTGTTTTTACATATGCTTTTACTTATTAACACCTGTGTTAGACATTATGGATAAAATATTAACTGACTTTCTTCAGTTATCATCTGTGAAGATAATGTGTATCAATGTATTATTTCAGTTGATGGTCTATCTCCCTAGCTTTTTACAAGAACAACTATGCATTTACACATGAGATTTTCAAGCCAGTCTTTCACAGACACAGTAAAAGTCAGAAGATATTAAAATAGCTAGTGAAAGGGAACTTTTAAAGCTCTCATTTCAAAAATAAGGTCAAAAGAGGAAATTTGAAAGAAAATATTATTTTGCATAACAACAGTGGTCTTATTACTGCCAAAAGTACTTTCCAAAAGCAGACAGCAGCTCTAGAACATGCATGAGACTTTGTCTAGGTCATCAGAGCTCTATATTGTGGTGAATTCTCAAACCAATCAAGTAACTGTATTCTTTATAACATTCAAAGAAAACAACTCATAAATATACTTGAAAAGTATACTCCTTAAGTATGTTCTGTTTACATTAACACAAATAAAGAAGAAAAGGAAAACAAAAATCAGCCTGTAATGCAGAGAATCTTTGTTTCTGAGTTATTATTGACATAGTTTATTGATATAAAAATAGATATTGAATTTATATTAGTTATCCCCTATTCATGGTTTTATTTTCTGAGGTTTCAGTTACCATCAGTCCAACAATATTAAATGGTAAGTTCCAGAAATAAACAATTCATAAGTTTTAAATTGTGTGCCGTTCTGAGTAGCATGATGCAATCTTCCAAGTCCTGCTCCTTCCCACCTAGGATGTGAGTTATCCCTTTGTCCAGTGTCTCCATACCATGTACACTACTTCTCCTTAGTCTCTTAGTAGCCGTCTTGGTTATCAGATAGGCTGCATGGTATATCAGAGCTGTGTTCAAGTCACCCTTATCTAATCTAATAAAAGAAAAACATGCAAATT
>NW_006383016.1:10288195-10324487 GCF_000327345.1 Myotis davidii
AGTCACTATGACACACACTAACTACCAGGGGGCAGAAGCTCAATGCAGGAGCTACCCCCTTGTGGTCTACCAGTAGAGCAGTGATGGTAGCAGCCTCTCTCGCCTCCTCAGCAGCACTAAGGATGTCCGACTGAAGCTTAGGCCTGTTCCCCACTGGCAAGTGGACATCCCCCGAGGGCTCCCAGGTTGCCAGAGGGATGTCTGACTGCCAGCTTAGGCCCAATCCCCCGGTGAGCGGGCCTACGCCAGCAGGTGGACACCGCCCGAGGGGTCCCAGACTATGAGAGGGCACAGACTGGGCCGAGGGACCCCTGCAAGTGCACAATTTTTTGTGCACTGGGCCTCTAATTTTACTTAATGCCCCAAACACAAGAATAGTAATGGATAGGCAATGGGAAACCAAAAAGTGCTTCTCTTAAGTGAAAAAGTTTAAGTTCTTGACTTAAGGAAAGAAAAAAGTCATATTCTAAAGTTGCTCAGATCTAAGGTAAGAAGGAATCTTCTATCTGTGAACTTGTGAAGAAGAAAAAAATGCACACTAGTTTTGCTGTTATACCTCACACTGCAAAAGTTATGGCCACAGTGCATAAGTGCTCAGTTAAGTTATATATATTCTGTTTATATCTTGTACCCACAAATGGTTCGTTACTACTGGAGTATTGGGACCTATCCCTCGGGGATGATGGCAGACTACTGTATACCAAAGGACAGTGTGGCTCTGTGAAATCTCTGTGAGCAGATCTGCTAGAACATCTTGTTAAGTGAGGGAAAGGAGGATGTAAAAGTAAGAAACTGACTATTAAGTCTACTGAGGTCAAAGGAGAAGTTAAGTTTGTGAGGGACGTGGTGGGGGCTTTGCAGGGGTGAGTGGTAGGACATACCCTTCACCCAGCATCGTAGGATCACACTGTAATGAATTATGGGCATTTTCCTAAAACAGGAACATATAAAATCATTCTTCAAAAAGGATTAAATATATTCTTCTTCAATTATGTGTTCTTAAAATTATAGAATTATGAATAAAACTAATTTAACAAATCTCATACTGCATCAGAAAATAATATCCCAAAACTAAAGATACCTGTTATTTAATATGGTGCAAATACCCTGTGTAAAATTCTGGATTTTATATTTGCCTGGAAGAGCCATTATGGACACAGTGTTGGGGCGTAAATATTTGCAGAAATCCTGCTATTATTAAATTTCCATGCACTATGGTGAAGTTTTACTACTTTTGTATATATTTGAAATGCTTTTGACTCTGTTTCTTTTGTTTGTTTGTTTGAAAAGGAAGAGCACTACAATGCCTTCAATTAAAACAAGGATAATTAAGAAACACCTATGTCCAAACAAGTTATAATACTGTGTCCATTTATATTGTCAGGACAGATATTATAGCTGCCTTCCTTTCCCACGAATTACTAGTAAGCCTTATATGATCAGCCAAGTTTTCTTCCAACAACAGAATCCCCTTGCTCTTAGGCCTTTTATGTTTTTTAAACGTACCATTTTGCTTGCTCAATATGTTCCACATGTCCGCATGATATGGGGGAGCCATAGTAAACTCAACACTCCTGTTAGGGCAAGTAAGATACAACCTTTCATTGTTGTCTGGATGATGCTTTTTGTGTAAAATCCCCAGAGAGAATATTATATTAAATAGGATTTACATTCTTCCACCCTTTGTTATATATTATTAAGTTTAGTAGAACAGTAAAACTGTATTATCCATATTTGAGAATATTATAGAAGTGGTATTTAAGAATCAACAAGTCCATGCCACAAATATTGTTTTATACCTTTTTTTAAAAAAATATATTTTATTGATTTTTTACAGAGAGGAAGGGAGAGAGACAGAGAGTCAGAAACATCGATGAGAGAGAAACATCGACCAGCATCGACCAGCCGCCTCCTGCACACCCCCCACTGGGGATGTGCCCGCAGCCCAGGTACATGCCCTTGACCGGAATCGAACCTGGGACCTTTCAGTCCGCAGGCCGACGCTCTATCCACTGAGCCAAACCGGTTTCGGCTGTTTCTCTCCTTTAAATTGTACTTACCTTGCCAAGTTATTACTAATCGTTGTTGTTTACATAATTAAAGACAGAATAGCCCTGGCAGTGTGGCTCAATTAGTTGGTCATCCTCCCAGGCACCAAAGGGTCTCAGATTCCATTCCTAGTCAGGGCACATGCCCAGATTTCAGGTTCAATCCTCAGTGGGGGCATGGTGGAGGCAGCCTATCAATGTTTGTCTCTTACACCCATGTTTCTCTCTCTCTCTCTCTCTCTCTCTCTCTCTCTCTCTCTCTCTTTTTCTTCTCCTCCCTCTATCTCTCTCTCTCTCCCTCCCTTCCTCTCTCTCTAAAACTCATTAAAAACATATTTTAAGAAAAGTCAGAATAATGCTTATGAAGCATGGGATCTGGACCCAGAATTTTGCTTGAAACTGACTTTACCCTTTTTTAATTTTAAATATATTTTATTGATTTTTACAGAGAGAGGAAGGTAGAGGGAGAGATAGAAACATCCATGAGAGAGAAACGTTGATTGGCTGCCTCCTGCAAGTCCCCCACTGGGAATAGAGCTCACAACCAGGGCATCAAACTGGCAACCTCTTGGTGCGTGGGTCGATGCTCAACCAATGAGCCATACCAGCCTGGCTGACTTTATTCTTTCTTAAACAGCTACACAATACTTAATATGTGAGCACTTAAAACTGCTTGAAAGTCTTTACAAACACTTACCTAATTCTATAGCAATTCTATGAGGGAGATAATGATTATTAGTCCATTTAACTGATGAAGCAATTGCATCCCAGAGAGTTCAGTCACATAACTGGTAAGTAGCAGAGCAGAAATCCAAACCCAGGCAGTATAGTATTCAAGTCTGTGTTCTCAAATTCTATGGCACCACTCCATTTACACAACCTTGGGCAATTCCAGTAACCTTTCTCTGCCTTTCTTCATCTATAAAATGGGACCACTAATGGGACCTAGTTCAGAGACTTGTGACAATTAGATGTGATAATAGCTGTAAAATGCTTAGAGCAGTACTTGGCATGTAGTGTTAGCTGTTAGTTTTTTCATATAATTTTCCCTACTGACCTACTTTTATTTCTTTCAAAGCACTATACCCCTGCCCTAACCAGGACTTTGCACATGCAAGTTGGAATTATCTCCTTCCCAACTCCAGCCCTCCTTACTGCAATCTGCAATTTATCTGTGGCCCTGAGGATGTCAGTACCCTTGTAGCTTTCTCAGGGAAGTCTATCCTGACCCTCACAGTAGATGAGTACAGCCCACCCCTTAGCCTTGGTTCCCCAGGAAATAAAGCCTGGGGCAAAGCATATGCCTTTTCTATTTGGCCGGGCATTTTCTCCGGAAGTACTAGTATAGCCCCAGGGAATAGGGAATGAGGAAAATGAAAGCCAGGCATTTAAGAAGAGAGAGAGAAATGCAAAGAGAGCACAGTACTCAGCTGGCCCCAGCTTCTTGACTAGCTGATTGTTCCTTCTCCAAGAGTCTTGATAAACTCTCCAAGGGTTATCATCAGGGTTAGAAAGGGATTCAAAATTCTTCCACTGGTTCTGGTTCCCATTAGTCAAAGGTGCTCCATGAGCCTCTAACTCCTCCACACTTTTGTGTACATCCCTGGGGGCCTCACAGGTCCACCATAGTATTTGCTTTAAAAAACAACATCAGATTCACAAGGTAAAAGGTTAGAGGTATTCGCAAAGCCCGGAGGTAGGACATGGTCCATGTGTGACTTGGAGTCACATGACGACTGAGAAAACCCTCCCTGCAGGCTCCTGGGTGTGTAATGCAGTTGGTAGTTGCAATGGTAGCAATTTGGTCTCACAATTTCAGGAAGAGCAGAGGTAGAATATCTCAGGGTATAAAGAAAGTCTAGTGCACAGGTTGAGTGGGGGTGGTGGGAAATTCCAGCCAGTGTGTCTGTCCTGTTGTACACATTTACTATAAATCCAGGCCTCTTTTCCTTTTTATTATTTATCTCTACATTGACAATCATGTTATAATATTCATAATCATATAATGAATATATCAAAGTAACATACTACACACCTTCAATTTGCACAATGATTACATGTCAAATATATTCAAGAAAAAAAATCACAGTGAAGTCTTTAAGCTCTTCTGGTGTTATATTACTAATACAATAAATTTTTCCAACAAAAGGTAATGTTTCTTGGGCTACTTTATTTAATAGAAAAAAAAGATAACAATGTGCACTCAAGGACGTGTCAAGCAGTCATCGACTTCCAGTCTGTGCTTGCAAATTGCAACAAACATAGGGCACCACTTCCAACCTTGCCTTATTTTATGTTATTAATTATAAATATTGGGTTATTATTTTCTATTCAAGAGTTACTGTCCTAGAGATCAATTAGTTTCATAACTGCTTTTGTTGTCCTTGTCTTTAGCATTTATTCTTTTGTAATCATACTTGGTGACTGCGTTTAAGAAAAAGACCGCTTATTATTACAGCACAATGCGCAATACTTGTAACTACTTGTCTACCAGCAATACTATTATCTAATACCCTAAAACAACCACAAACTTCAGCCTAGATTTTTCTAGGTTCATTTCACTGAATGTTTTTTTATATATATACATATTTTTATTGATTTCAGAGAGAGAGAGGGAAATTGAAACATCAGTGATGAAAATCATTGATCAGCTGCCTCCCGTATGCACCCTCCTGGGGATCTAGCCTGCAACATGGGCATGTGCCCTGACCTGGAATCAAACTGTGACCTCCTGGTTCATAGGTCGATGCTCGCTCAACCACTGAGCCACACTGGCTGGGCCACTGAATGTGTTTATATTAGAAGATATTCCTCTTAAACTAATCAACTGACTCTTTTTGAGAATGTATTGGCCAGTATCTTTCATGGGTTGTGTAGGAACTTTACTAGTAGGGAATCTACCAGAGGAATTAAGTATTTCATGAACATTGATTGGTCTGATTTATTTATTTAAAAAATTTTTATGAGGAATTCTTTATTTTCAAATGTACCATGTCATATGCAGCACACTAGAGATTTATTTTGCCTAAAAGGATTAGCTAAAGTCTAGATTTTTAAGCAATAGAATTATTTTAATTTTTAAAAGACCATCAACAGCCAAATATCTAGTTTACTATGTCAAGTGACCAAGTAACTCAGGCTAAGATTTCATGTTTTCATGGAGGGAGGAGCTAAACTCCTACCTGGTTCTGTTCCAATTCTGCCAGAACAGTACACAAACAGGAACTCTAATGGGTGTGCATTAGTTTTGTTTGAAGAATTTGTAAAGAGTCCTATATCTGAATGTTGAAATGACAGTTTTTTCCATTACCTTTCTGTAGACTTCAGAGAAACATAATTATTTTAATTTTTCTGAATATTTTCTTTGCTTTTTAATTGACCATTTTTCTCCCCATCTGATACACCCACCTTCCCTTTCAACCTGATAAAAAGGCTCAACTCAAATTTTTTTAAAATATATTTTTATTGATTTCAGAGAGGAAGGTAGAAGGACAGAGAAACATCAATGATGAGAGAGAATCATTGATTGGCTGCCTCCTGCACACCCCACACTGGGGATTGAGCCCCCAACCCAGGCATGTGCCTTGACCAGGGTTGAACCCAGGGCCCTTCATCCTTCCAGCCAATGCTCTAGTCACTGAGCCAACCAACTAGGGCTCAACTCAGATTTTATCACTGATCTAGTCCTTCTCAGAAAGGTATTGCATTGTCCAGTTTCACACTAGATAGAGGTACTGACTGAAACAGTTCATTGAAAACATCCCCAGATGAACTTGTTGAGGAAGAAAAGGGACCCTATCGATATTTTTTCCTTGGCTCCCCAGCGTTGAACCTGCTATGTGTTCAAGAGATGCTTGTTAATTCTTCTTTTGAAAGTAAATAGATGGAAGTAAAATTATAGAATCTTAAGGAGCACCCAATTTATCATTATTAGTGTGTGTGTGTGTGTGTGTGTGAGAGAGAGAGAGAGAGAGAGAGAGAGAGAGAGAGAGAGAGAGAGAGAGATGCCAGTAGAAGTAAGGGTAGAAGGAAGCTCTGGTCTTTCCCTTCAAGCAGCTATTGTGAAGTGACTATGGTTGAGCTTATGGGACTATAGTAGGAAGGGAAGAGGAGTACCCATCAAGTATTATTGTGTAAGAAAAGTCATGTAAAAAAAATTCTAGTATGTTCTCACTGTGTCTAGTATGCTTTCTTACTGAGAGCCACCCATTGCCTCTACTTACAAAAAGATTAGCCCTGCTTAAAATATAGTCTTTTACACCTGTTTTGTGTGCTTTAGTACTGCGTACTGATAAATCATCACATCCCTAATGGGCACACCAACATTTTATCCCATGATTCAGTAATAAAGGAAAGTGGAATGTACTTTCATTTCATAACTTAGTCCAGTGATCTAATCCATAGTAATCTGATACCCCAGGTGATCCCATTCAGTTAACTTCATTCACATCCTATAGTAAAACTCAGTGAAAGGGACCTTTTCAGGGAACTAGTCAGCCTGTCATCCCACAGATTATGCCTATTGACTGCTCCTATCTGCTAGTAACATTGGTCAATGACCCTTAGAATATGTCTTTAGAGACAGGGTTGACTGCACTTTGTAGAAATTTATTTTTACTCTTTATCTCCCTATTTTACATGGATTCATTTATAAAATATTATTATTCTATTAAATTGATTGGATATATGAAATGTTTGTTAGGACATTTTGGCCAATCACACAATAGGGCTTAATTTATCCCTATTCCTGTGATAGCAAGTTCCATAACAGAAATTTATAACTTCTACAGTTAGTGAACCAGAACTGTAGACAGATTAAGATAGAGGTAACATAGATCTAGAGTTCCTACATAGCTTGCAATTCGAATGACTGTGATTTAGCCATGCCTATTAACTTTTATTTGTTAGTGTTCAGTAGTCAAGGCTTATATCATTTTGCTACAGGAAATATGTTTTTTAAAGTTATTTCTTTTCTATATTTTAGCACTTAATTTGATATTTTAATTCATAGAACTTTCTCAATGTTTTATACTATAGGAATAAAATGTCTATGACATAAGTAGGATATTCAGGCTGACATAAATTATCTCAATGACATATTTGATGGAACAATTATATAAACACTTGTTTGATTTCTGTAGGCTTGAAATCTTTCATTATTTTCAGAATATGAAATAAATTAGAATAGAATAATTTCACTTTACCAAAATTTTGCAATATATCCATATCAACTGGTATTTATTGAGCTTGCTTGGTATGTTAGGCATAATTTAGGATACTGGGGAATAAATACAATGAAATTTGTTTTCTGATATTCTCTAAAACCTATTTTACTTAGAATTCTATGTTGATGTAGGTGATAAAATAGACCACAGGACTTAAGTTACTTAGAAATTGTACATGGATGTAGGTGATAAAATGGACCTTCAGTATCATACATATTTTGTGTCTTGTTTTTATTTTACAACATTTTTTACTTTTCTCTAGGATTCTTCTGAGTCCAACTTAATATCATTCAATCTTAAGTTTGTGGACCTGTATTCATTTGCAAAACTATTATGAATTATTTGAAACATTTGTGGTGCATAAATAAGATAAATGTCTTATTTCATTTATTTCAGTGTTTATAATATTTGTCTGTCATAACATTGAATCTCTAGTCCTTCTGCCAAATATAACCACAAAACAGCATTCTTATTTTCCTAGGAGTCCTGGGAATTTGCACCACACTTCTTCAAGTAAATACATGTGTAAATATGTGAGCTTCTCAGTCCTCCAAAGACTCTGGTTTTCCTTTCTTGGCAAGGGAAATGAATTCTAAAACCCTGAATCACTTACTGAGTATGCTTTTTTCCTGATCTCCCAGTGGTCTGATCAACAAAGTGCCAAAAGACGTGCTCATTCTAGAGAGACCAGCAGCCCAGGTCTCTCTGCAGGAGGATTTGATAAATGTTAATGAAAACCCCTAAGGCTCAGATATAGACAAGTTAGTGCTCTGGTAAAATAGGTCCTTTGTGGTTATGCTAATATCTAAATAGATCACCATGGCATATAGTTTTTACTGAAGCTCCTTATGCTTGACCTTAAGTATAATCTATTATGGTTATTATTATCTAGAGGTAGTAAAGATGAAATTGTAACATTGAGAAGTAATACAAATGAAGCTATTTCTCTAAAACTTTTATTTATTAAATGTGTCTATTTTTTTGAAAATAGAAAGTGTGGGGATCAAGGTTGGACAAGCAAGTTTAATTAAAAATATATATATAAATAGCCACTTTGGAAGCTCATGTACCCCTTCTGTTCAGCATTATATTCACAGGGCTGTAAAGTACCTGAGTAAGCTTGCTATACCTACAATTTGCACTCAATAGCTATTTATTTATGAACATATACAAATATAATTAGTGAATGCCTGAAATAATGAAAATTCTTAATTATTAATCATATCATAGTATAGCTTACAATTAAATTTTGACTCTGCACTATAAAACATACTATCCATCTGATAGAACCCAGTATGACTGAGGAATCTGACTATGTCTTAAATGATAATTGTGATAGCATGCCTTGTCAAATGCTTGACATATGGGTATCTCTCTCTTCTTACTCTTATTTTTCTCTCTCAGTTTAAACCGAGTAAAGTCTATGATTTTTTTTTTAAAGGAGCATACTGTACTTTGCTTAAAAACATTGTAAAATCTATGAACACAAGTTATTAAATTCATGGTTTGGGCAGTGTGATTGTTCTTTTTAAATGACTGCCAATCTTTTTTTTTTTTTTTTTAAATGGAAAGACCAAACCGAAATTTTGCCCATCCTTAAAAGTTAAAAAGGAATTATTTTAAGATCCAGAAAAGTTCATTTCAGGACCTTTTATGATATCTATGCCTCCCTGGGGAGAGGGCAGGAAATGAGAGCATTCTGAACATGACCACCCTCCCCCCTCTCAGCATCCTGAGGCCTCGCAGAAGGGCTTCTGTCATCTGAGAACCCCCTTGAACCCCTGACCACAAGCACCTTTTCTCACTGCATCACTGACACTGCTTCTACACAAACGAACCCTTTTGAGCCATCTTTATTGGTGTATACAATAAAACAAAAACAAATAGTTTCGTCAAACTAACTCACTGTAAGATTTTAGTTGCATAGGCTTAACTGACTCAATCAAATTGATGAAACCAGTGTGTGTACACAGACACAGCTTCAAGTGCTAGAACTGATGTTTTAAAACAAGAAGAAACACTAAATATTTTATGATATTGTTTTAAGACAGGACATTTCGATATGAGTAGTCCTGCAAATTACCAAATATCTTCACAGGGGGTCTGTATATATTAAATTGGACTATTTGGTATTGCTGATATTTGCATGCTTCTGTCCTGAAAAATAAAGTCATTTTGTGAGCTTCAATCTAAAACAGGATGGAACATAACTCCCTAATATAGCCTGACATTTTGTAAAGTCGGAGCTATGCTAAATTAATTAAAAGGAGGAAGAACATATCACAAGGGTGGAGGCGCAGTGTCCTCTTTGGATTTGGAAGCAGAAGTTTAGGGTACCACACGCAGTTTTATCATTTAGTGGTTTTGTAAGTATTAGGCAATTCACTAATCCCTTTTGATCATCAGTTTTCTCTTAGATAAGGCAGAAATATCAATAACACTCTTGGTAGTTGTTGCAAGGATTAAAAGAAGCAATGTATGTGAAAGTAGTTTGCAAACCATAGAGAGCCATAAAACCCAAGATAATATGCAGACTTCTGTTTAATGCTGTCTAGCAAAAGTAAGATGAATAATGAGAAAAGCAAGAAAACTTTTCTCTTGTATAATAACTGGTTTCTATCATAAAATGAAAAAAATGTAAAATATTATACTTGTTGCTTTATAAGACAGGCATCCCATGTGAATTTTTAAGCTATGATATCTGCCAATAAAATTCCCATGCTAGGCCATTCCTTTCCTATGAAGGCAAGTCACACCACTCCTAAGCTTCGTGCAAACTGTCAGGACTGTCTAAAAATACTCCTGCATATTTGAGTTAATGCTTCCCACTTTGACATTACAATATTGTTTTTATATACTCTCTCAGTGCTTTCCTCTAAGCATGCTTTTATTAATGCTCATTTTTGGTACAAGACAAAAATCTGCAAATATTTGTTCTTGTTTTCCTTTGGAAGTGTGGAAGGAGACTGCTGGCTGTGGAAGGAGGGACAGGATGTCTTTTCAGGGCTGGAGTTGTATTTGGCTTGATTTGCTGAAGGAGAGACACTGCTCTTAGGTGCCAATATTTGGTTAAGAGCTAACAGCAGAAAAATAGCTATTTTGGTCATTCAAGTGACATTTTCTTGTAGGCAAGTGAAAGAATAAATAGTCCTATGAGCTAAACAATCTTTTTTTTGCTTCCTAGTTCTGAATCATTTTTATGTAAATTTACCCCAATTTACCTCATTATATAGTATATCATTGAAATAACAATTTAAGCATCTCAGGTTGGTTGTTTTTTTCAACGTATGTGTGTCTGTACCAAAGAATAAAACATGGCAAGTCTGGGACTTCTCATTAACTATGGAACCAGATAAAGTGCACAGATAGCAGGAGTAATGGCTTCTTTATATTAGTATTTCTGTATAAAATATAACTATTACACCTGATAGAGTCCAAATATTAATGATACTACTATATTAATATATCCTATAAAAGGCATTTACATTTTTTGCCCTAGCCTGTGTTGCTCAGAGGTTAGAGCACAGCTTGCACACTGAAGTGTCACAGGTTCCATTCCTGGTCAAGGGATTAACAACAACAAAAAATGACATTTTTATTTTTTAATCCTCACCTGAGTATATGCTTAATGATTTTTGAGAGAGGGGAAAGGAGAGAGAGAGAGAACCGGCAACCTTTCCGGTATACGGACCTGCGACAAACTGAGCCACCCAAGGCAGGGCAACATTGGATTTTAAAGAACTAATTGCATAGTCTTATCCTTGCAAACATATCAACCAAATCTGAGTCAAGTAGTATCGTTATCATGGCAAGCTAACCCCCTATAGCTCTTTTCTAAAACATTTAAGAGTTGATGATAATTGCAATAAAAATTAATTACATATTACATACAGTCTGCAAACTGTGTCAGGGTTAATATTAAACCCACAGCAGAGTTTCAAAGAATGTATTGCACAGAAAAAATATTCTACTGTATATTGATAGAAATTTATAGGGAAATTGTCACATTTTTAAGTGTTTAGAAAACCCAAATTTAAACAAAGTTAAATTTTCTTTACTCTGAACTTTTATCTTTTTCTTTCAGTTCTTTTTTTTATATATTTTTACTTGATTAATTAAGGTATTACATATGTGTTCTTATCTCTCCATTGCCCGCCTCCCTGAACCCCCTTCTCATGCCCTCACCCCCCTGGTGTCTGTGTCCATTGGTTAGGCTTATATGCATACATAAAGTCCTTTGGTTGATCTCTCCCCCTTACCCTTACACTCCCCTTACTTCCCTCTGATGTTTGACAGTCTGATTGATGCTTCTCTGTCTCTGGATCTGTTTTTGTTCATCAGTTTTATGTTGTTTATTATATTCCACAAATGAGTGAGATCATGTGATATTTATCTTTCTTTGACTGGCTTATTTTGCTTAGCATAATGCTCTCCAGTTCCATTAATGCTGTTGCAAATGGTAAGAATTCCTTGTTTTTTACCGCAGCGTAGTATTCCATTGTGTAGATATACCACAGTTTTTTAATCCACTCATCTGCTGCATATTATGTTTCAAAATCAGTGTTTTTCATATTTCATAACTGATGAATAGTTATTCATCAGTTAAATAATTTTAATAAATGTAGGTCCTCCTCTTAGAGATACATGATACTTACTAAGATAAAAGTTTAAAATTTACCATAGCAAAGATTTGAACTTTTACCTTAATAAGTACCATGTATCTCTAAGAAGAGGACCTACATTTATTAAAATTATTTAACTGATGAATAACTATTATATTTTAGAAAACACTGATTTGAAACATAATATGCAGTATGAATCATTACAAGGTATGGCACAGGTAGGTTTACAGGTTGAGTACACAAAAACCAGTTTATTCTTATATTATTACTAGAGGCCCAGTGCACGACATTCATGTACTGAGGGGTGGTGGGGGGTGTTCCTCAGCCCAGCCTGCGCCCTCTCACAGTCCGGGACCCCAAGGGGTCCTTAGCGCAGCCATGAGTGGGGGGAGAGGCTCCCACCACCTCCGCTGCACTCGCTAGCTGTGAGCCTGGCTTCTGGCTGAGCAGCACTCCCCCTGTGGGAACACACTGACCACCAGAGGACACCTCTTGCATTAAGCATCTGCCCCCTTGTGATCAGTGTGTGTCATAGCAACCAGTAATTCGGCCGTTACGTAGATTTGCATATTAGGGTTTTATTATATAGGATTTATTAAATTATTTTCCATAAGAGCACATATAAACCTACTTTTGTACCAACCTGCATTTCCAATTCTTTGTTTAAAAAGTTGAGTCTTGATATTAAACTGTCAAAACTTCACTGAAAAATAAGTTTTTTCAAATGACTGAATATTTGTTACGTTATTAATATTATTAAAAGGTAACTCCATAGATTATTACATCAATTTACTATACAAAAACATGGTCATTTGCTTCCACTTAAACATGGCTGATGATCATTTGTATTCATCTCTGCTTCTTTGCGAAGCCTCAGGACAGTTATAGTAATGAGATTAACCTCATGACAGTTACAGTAACAAGAGGGAAAAAAAAGCCATAAACCTCCAGAATACTGACCAATAAATGGAGGGTACTGCAACAAAACTTGAAAGATGAAAGTTGATGTATAAGACTTACATTAAATAGGTGAATCAAAAAGAATGAAATCTAAGCTTACAAAGTTTTGTGCCAAGAACAATGATAATCTACACCAGAGAATCCATAAAAATCTCAAGAATTAAAGACAGTAGTATGCGTGGTTGGAGTTGAAAGCTGAAGGATCAATTAAAATTCTGTATAAGCATTAGTGATCCCCATAACCCTACATCAGCTGGACAAACTTAATTTACTACTTAAAGAGAATACAGAAAAGCTTACTTTCTGATCACAGTGGACTAGACGGTCTTGAATTTATGGATAGAAAGTAGAGCTGAGGGCAAGATGATTGAACTGAGGAAAACCCAGGAACACTGAGGAACCCAGGATAATAGGCAGATTTCTTACTGACCTATAAATATTCAAAATGCCTGAGAAAGATAGAGGTAAAAATTTCAAGAAATTAAAAAATAAGACAATAGCAACAAAAGAGACTTGGAGGAAACAGAGACAATCCATAGAGCACAAGAAAATAGTTTTTAGGAAGAGTAGGTACTGTATTTAGGAATCAAAAATAGAATGCTATATAAAAGAAATGTGCAGGAACAAAAATGGTATCTTACAAATTAAATATATGAGAACAAATAAAATAGCCCAAACAAAGGTTGGAAGGTAAAGTCAAGAAAATCTTCTAGAGAATAGAATACAAGAACAAAAGAAAAACAAACAAACCTGCAAATAAGTTAAAAAATTGTTAAACTTAAAACTTCATTTTTATAGAGCATTCGTAGGTTCACATAAATAATTAAGGGGAAGGTATATAGAGAGATTTCCCATGCATCCTTTGCTACCACACATGCATGGCCTTCCCCATTATCAACATCCCCCACCAGAGTGGTACATTAGTTACAAATGATGAACCTACATTGATGCATCATAAGTGCTCAAAGTCCATTGTTTACATTGTGGTTCACTCTTGGTATTGTATATTGAATGGGCTTGTACACAGGTATAACATGCATCCATGTTATGGTATCATGCAAAGTATTTTCATTTTCCTAAAAATCTTCTGTTCTCTACCTGTTCATCCCTCCCCTTGCTCCAAACCCTGGCAACCATTGATCTGTTTACTCCCTCCATAGTTTTACCTTTTCTGAAAAGTCATATAGTTGGAATCATACTGAATAGCTATGTGCAGGGTTTCATTTGAATATACAGAATGTCCCCCCAAAATGTATACACACTTTTAACAGCTGATAGCTCAATTTTGAAAATGAAATACATAGTTAATAAGCACTGCCTCTATAATTATTCAAAGTATGTGTATACATTTTGGGGACACCCTATATTTTCAACTTCTTTGGTTAAATACTCAAAGAGCACAATTGCTGTTTCATATGGTATGCTTATGTTTAGTTTTGTCCAAAATCACCCAAATGTCTTCAAACTATAATCTCAGCCTCCAGAATTTCATTTCTGTCTTTCCCATATACTATATTATTTTGTTAATTTGTTGAGAGTGTAGTTTTAATACATAAACTACAGTAAAGCATGCAGCTCACTGTAAATTGTTACACATATGTAAGAGGTGATTATTAGTAGTATTAGCCCAATTTTGTCACCAAATTACTTTGTTGCCCTTGGGCAAGTGTCACACTCTCTCTGCATCTCATTTTTCTTCTATGTGAAAACTTGTTAATGTCCAGGGATTGCATATATTGTAGTGAAAAGAATAAAGAAATAAATGCAGCTTTGGCTGGTGTGGCTCAATTGTCCTGTGAACAGAAAGGTTGCCGATTCAATTCCCAGTCAGGGCACATGACTAAATTGCTGGTTCCATCCCCTGTCAGGGTGGTATAGAAGGCAGCCAATCAGTGTCTCTCTCTCTCTCTCTCTCTCTCTCTCTCTCTCTCCCCTCCCCTCTCTCCCTCTTCCCTTCCCCTTCTCCTCCTCTCCCTCTCTCCCTCAAAATTGATTTAAAATCTTTTAAAAAAGAAATAAGTACAGAGCCTATGAAACAAGGACATATGTCATATGGATATTCTAAGGACAGCAAATAAGAAGTTATAGCAAGAAATAAGAGTATCCTAGAACTATCAGTCAGATGAGATAAGATACTGGAGGGCCAGAATATTTAATAACTGGGGAAGAAAAGAAAATTATATTAAAAACAAGTTTTATGCAATTTGCATATACACATCAAATGCAAAGGGACATAATTTAATTTTTGTGTTTGATATAGCAAAAGTAGCTTTGAGATCCATGTACAAAATTAAGCAGGATATTAATCTTTAACTGATAGTGAAAATTAGGAGTCAGGATACTATAGATAATACATTGTAATAACTCTATGACAGGTAATACTTGTTTACTATCTGGTTTCAATTTTTCTTTTCCTTCTCCCCTTCCTTCCTCCCTTCTTTTTTCTTTTCCCTCCCTCCCTCCCTCCCTCCCTATTCATTTCCTTTTTTCTTTGTTCAGATTTGTAATTTTTTAAAAAGAAATCTCAGTTTTACTGGCTAATGCTATTGTTGCCAGGCTCCAGCCCCGGGGGTCCAGGGGTTCCCAAAGGTGTGGACAGAGTCAAGAAGAATGTTTTACACGGAGACAGCCTTCAGAACTCTCTAGCTCTCTTTAGTCTCCGTGGATCTTCCTGTGCCTGGCTGAGGCCATAGAGAAAGATCCTGAAGCAAACTGAGCCTTTATTTTATAGTCGGAGGTAAATAAGGTAGTGGTTACCAAAGTTACACTGTTCTTGTGAGTTTCAGTTGTTTACACTGTTTGTGAGTTTACCTTGTTTTTGTTCTTGCTCTTGCTGCACTTCCCTCAGCCCATTAGCTTCCCAGATAAGATCTAGGGAGCATTATAAGGTCAAGCCTAATTATGCTTAAGAGGACTGTGCCCTCTAAACTGGGACTTGTTTGTGACTTTGCCAACAGGTCAGTCCTAGGCTTAATCCTGTATCGACTCCCCACAATTGCTAGCCACTTTTTGACTCTTCATACTATACCAAATAAGAACCAGCTCATTGAGAGGGTTTGTGCAAATGAATGTGATGTTTTATTGATACAATGTTCTGCAACAAATATCTGTCAAAATTTCATTGTCCTTCTAATGAAGAAACTGATTATATATATATATATATATTCCTAATGCAATGACTGGGATTAGTTTATACTAGAATTTGAAGCATTTGAAACTTTGTTCCTTTGACATTACTAGAAAAGTCCTCATTCTAGATTAGTGTTACGGTATACATATATTCTTTTTAAAAGTGAAAATAGTCCTTTATAATCATCTCTAAGAGCATAACATCAATAGGTCAGAGGTTATTATACAGGAGAAGAGTCCCCAGGAGGCTCTTGAGGAAACGAAGGACGGAAGGAAGGAAGGAAGGAAGGAAGGAAGGAAGGAAGGAAGGAAGGAAATATTAATGCCTTTAAACTATGTCAAAGTATTGAACAATATTTTGGTTTGAAGCAGCTCTGAATCAATAGCGTAAGGTCAATGTTCTGTTTCATTCAATGGTGCACAATAATCCCCAAAGCCACGCCTCCCTTTTCCCCCGTTGACCTCTCCCTGATTGTTCTCCCACCCCCCCAAGCACATGCCCTAACCCCCCTACTGTCTGTGTCCATGGCTTATGCTTATAAGCATGCATACAAGTCCTTTGGTTGATCTCTCACCCCCATTTACCGCCCCCTCCCACCTTCCCTCTGAGGTTGGATGGTCTGTTCGATGCTTCTGTGTCTCTGGATCTATTTTTGCTCATCAGTTTATGTTCATTATAATCCACAAATGAAAGAAATCATGTGATAATTATCCTTCTCTGACCGGTTTATTTCACTTAGCATAATGCTTGTTTTTCTTCCTGCTTCAGAGCTTTGCAGCCGTTCCTGGTGTGTCTTGCTTTGTCTCCACTTCAGTGGAATAGCAGGACTTTTTATCTGCATCCTCTTGAGCACGTGTTGTTTGTTGATTTGTTGATGATAGCCATTCTGACAAGAGTGAGGTGGTACCGTATAGTCCTTTTGATTTGCATTTCTTGGATGATTAGTGACTTTGAGTATGTTTTCAAAAGTGGTCTATTTAGGTCCTTTGTCCACCTTTTTTTATTGGATTGTTTATCTTCCTTTTGTTAAATTGTATGAGTTTCCTATAAATTTTGGAGCTTAAACTCTTATTGGATATAACATTGGCAAATATGTTCTCCCATGCAGTGGGCTCTCTTGTTGTTTTGCTGTGTAGAAACTTTTTATTTTGATGTAGTACCATTTGTTTATTTTCTCCTTAATTTTCATTGTCCTAGAAGCTGTATCGGTAAAGATATTGCTATGACATATGTCTGACATTTTGCAATGCTTCTTAAACACCTGTTTCGTGTCATCTTATATACATTCCTTTCATTTTATTTACATTGAAAAGGGTTCCCTCCTGTTGCTCTAGTCTCTGTGGGGGTGGAGGTAGAGCTGGATCATGTTAGACTGTGGAAAGTACTTATAAAACAGCACACTGACAATTGCTATTATTAACACAATTGATCACTAAACTCTCATGTCTGCAAAAAAAAAAGGGTCAAGGTTAAACAGACCCAGATTCTCCCAAGCTATCATAAGGATGATATTTTGGTGAAAAGTTTAATGGTAGAGGAAATTTTGAATCTCTTTTAGCACTGCTGCCTTTCAGCTAACATATTCATTTATTTCTTTCAGTAGTGCCATTCGGTGCCTCAGCCTCCAACCACTAAGTTTTGAGCATTGTGGGAAAGGTCTCATTGGCATCACTTTTTGCCATTAAAACACTTCCCATCTGAATGCTGGCTGCCAAAGTATGTGGTCTCCTGTGGAGCAAGAGGATGAGGACATAGATTGCAGTGAGGCTGAACAGTTTGCACTTCCTAACAGTGACACTAGACATCAATCTTTCATCAAGACAGCCCAGAACACAAGAACAAACGAGGCATTATCCAACCAAAAAAAGTGCAATCAAAGCATTTTCCTTGCAAGTTTCTCAAAGATGAAATTTACCGAGGTTGTCATGTTGGTTGTTTAAAGAAACAAATAAAAAGCAATTTATAGTTTATAAGGTATATATTTATGAGGCTGACATTATTTATAGCATAATGCTTGAGAATCATTTAGTTGCAGCTCAAAGAATGTGTGTTTCATGTTTTGCATGTGCATATCAGCTGGCCTTTAAAAGAATGCTAATTTGGTCACAGTTAATCTTCTTCACATGGTCTTCAGCATCAAACGTGACATCATTATAGGAAAACATGTTATGCAACTTTGAACACCAGGAGAATCGTTGATTTTTTTCCCTGTTTTTTGTTTTGTTGTTTGTTTTTGTCATTTGACAAGGTTTCACATAGGTTGATCTCAAGAAACGACCGAATTATTAGGATAAATCTGTTAATATCATTCTTTTGACCTATACTAATTTGTTGTGTTATCTACTAGTAGATTTGTGGCTACCAAATTCACATTGTACTGCAAAGCTCAGAGATAAGGCAAGTTATTGTGGACTCATGGCTGTTAGATTTGTAGAGAAATGTTCAATGTGAGCCTTATATTTTGATCATATTTTTCTTTGTGATCTTTACCTGAAACCAAGTTAATTGATCTCCATTGCATGCACAATAACTTTAAAAATAATAGTTCCTGATACTAATGATATTATAAATTATTTGCAACAACTTATTTTAGGAAATATAGTTAAATACAAAGATACTCTGATAGAGAATTTTTTCCCTAGTAAGATTGATGGTTCTTTATATTTGGCAGATTGAGTCCAGTTCAGAGTACAACCACTCATATTTGGAAAGGCAAAAAAGAGGGAGAGAGGGGGAGTGTTGAAGACTTGATTCACTTCCTTTGGATTTTACAAGCAAATAGGGTTAAACTGCAACAGAACTGCATGGGCAGCCCTATGTATTTTGATCATGTCTTTGTTTTTCACTTTGGAATTTTAAAATGCTTAGGGAGTTTTGTATACCCATATACTTTTTTTTTAATGTTGAAGCTTCTATTAAGAAAAGAAAATGATGTATCACATTTATATTTTCCTGACCTCAAAAATGTATCAGAATATATATCTATGTAAAGATTAATTTTATAATGGGATGAGCTAAATTACGAGCACCTGAGATAACTCTAGTCATGACAGCCTGAAAATCGTGACTAAATCTAAAAACAGCATCCAGGTGAATGGACTCCAAGTTTGATATGCTAATTTCAAGACCAGAGGAACAGCGGTATTTAAAATTTTAGAAAAATGTCCATTAATATGAAAACTACCCCATTATTTTAGAATTTGACTTGTCAAATACAGTTTTTCAGTTTTTTCATGTACTGTTCCTTACGAATTTCTCTAAAATACCAAATCTTTTAAAAAAGAATATGGTATTTTATTATTGACCTTCACTAATAATAATAATAATAATATTTTTCTGTTACCTTTGCCATTTCATATTTTTCTTCAGATTTTTTCATATCTAATTATTCCTTTAGTTACAAAACCAACTTTTAGACCTATTTGCTAGTCTAAGAGAAAACATTATCACAAACTAGTGTGAAGTCATTTTTAACAATTCATTCATTGGGAAATAAAGGGTTTGTCCTGATTATGTGCTAAGCACATCATAATTATCTAAAGAGAGTCAAAGGCATACAAAAAGTTTAAGATTTAGTTCCACTCAGGTCTTCCCTGTTACCTCCCTTGCCTGGGTGGCCAAGATGATGGTGATGCCAGTAAGAAAGAACACCAAGGGTACAGACAGCAAGACAATGAGATTGTTTCAGGGCACAACATGTATAGAATCCTCACAAGGTATTAGAGCCAGAGGTCAACGGAGACCTGTAGATGGGAAGTATTTGGAAGTCATCAACCTTTGGATAATTGGTTGTCAGAGTCACTTCAGTTGATGACATAAAGTAAAAACAATGAGAATGAGGAACAAAGGAAAACAAAAGTTGGTTTCTTTAAGGGGGGTGAGAATAAGGGAAAGTCGGGGAAGTGCACTGGCCTGAATGAAGAAGCAGGACTGGGAGCAAGGGTGTAATAAAGCCCAGAGCAAAGCCTTTCCAGACAGAAGCGGAGGTTAAGTGTTTCAGGAAGTTCAACTAGGATGATATCTAAAAAGAGGTCTTTAGTTTTGGCCAAAAAGAGGCCAATAGTGATTTTGGAAAGAATTAAGTGATTTTAACAATGAGTTTAAGAATGAATGGGAGGTAAGGAAGTAAATAATCTGCTCTTTTAAGACATTTGAGATAAAAACAAATTAAGGAAAGGGAAGGTCAGAGGATCATGTTTGCAAAGTGGAATGCTTGGATCTGACTGAAATAGAAGAAGTTAGTCCATGTAAGGAAAAAAAGAAAAATTAAAAAAGCATTGGTTTTACTAATTCAAATACATGTATTTAGCAAATTAAATAGTGTCACTTGTTTATTAACTATTCAAATGAACCAGTTTTATTTGATAATCATTGGTTAAATAAAGCAAAAATATATGAGTGTCTATTATGCAAAAACACAATGGTAGGTGCTGTGGAAATACAAAGATGGACAAGTTAATCTCTCATTAAGAAGCTAATAAAATAAGCAGGATGCAAAGTAGCAGGGAAATTGTGAGGTTCTCTGCTCAGAGTAATAAGCATTGCATAACTGTGGCTGCGGAGGACTAAATGTGATTTCCTGAAGAAAATGAAATATGCAGTGGTCCTTGAAAAGCGAAAAACATTTTGACAGGTTGTACAAAGACAGGGACCAAAGAAGTGTTGAGGGTGTTCACAAAGCACAGGTAGTAGAAGCTGCATGAGAAAGAGAAAGAGGCAGATACATATTTTCTTTGTGTAACATTCATGTATCATAAACTGTTACTCTTCTGATTTTACTTTAATCATTTAAATATGTAAAAACCGTGCTTAGCTTGCTGGCTGTATAAAGCATGCGGTGGGCTGGATTTGGCCCCTGACGGGCATTTGCTGACCCATGAACTAGCTTGTGAGCCATACAGGGCAGCACATCTGATACACAGACATCATGCAGTGAATATTTTCTGTTTATGCTGAAGCAGGTAGGCTTCAATCTAGGGAAGTGGTAATTGGATAGGAAAGGAAGGATACATAGAAGTGATTGATGGAAGCCCATAGTAGCATCTTGATCGAGATTAAAGGGAGAAAAAAGAGAGTGATCAAAGATACAATAGTCATATTACAAGATGGCGGGGCGGGGGGCGGGGGCGGGGAGACATGAAACATAGTCAAAAGATAATGAATTCTGTTCATAAATAGCATTTGGATTTAAAGGTCATATAGCAAGGGGGTCATAGTCAGGGCACCTATGAAGCAGAACATGAGCTGACCCCTATGAGAATTATGGGGGATATGTTCCTGCATAACCACTCCCATCTCTCAATGCCTAAAGGTCAAAGAATATTACATGAGAATGTTTTCTCCAGTGTTACTAAGACTTCATAGGCATTGGTACCTCTTCTTTCATACATTCAGATTTAAGGTTACCTGGGAGGGAAAGCAGTGCTAACCTATGGCAAAATGACACCATTCACAAAGGATAGACTGACTTACTCCAATGGAGACATTTAGTAATAGTGAATTCAGTAATATTGAATGTTGCTAACATGAAAGCCAGACTCATTTGCTGTGACGCAGTATCATTTAGTTTCAAAACACAAGGGCAAATGGCAAGAGCAAAAGAAAGTCCTTATTATTGGCAAAGAGATCCTGGTAGGTGTTTATGGTTGTTGACAAGGGTAATCTACATCCACGAGGTTAATTAGAGAGAGAATGAAAGCAGATTGCAGCCGCTTTCTAACTAATGGTTTTAGTGCAATTTTGCCCTGTTTCTCTTTTTCGGGACAATCCCTGGTGGTTTTGTTTCCCTGTTCACTTCCTGAGGTTAATTAGAGAGAGAATGAAAACAGATTGCAGCCGCTTTCTAAATAATGGTTTTAGTGCAATTTTGTCCTGTTTCTCTTTTTTGGAAACAAAATCCCTGGTGGTTTTGTTTCCCTGTTCACTTCCTTATGTAGCTCTCTTTTCAAACTTTGGAGGTTATTTGTTCTTGGATTCTGTGACTTGTGGAGACAAATTATAAAAATCATTGTTCTAGACATAATATAGCAGAAGTTCATTGTGTTTCCCTGCAGGCAAGTATGCCACACAGGAGTGTCGTAGGAGTGCTTGACAATCCTAGCTGCCTGTATTGACATAAAGACAGTTATTCTCCCAAGATTTCTGCCCCAAGATTGTGCTAGTAAGATCACTATGAATGCCAAATATGTGTCATTAAATACTCTGGAAGATTTCTTGCTTTTAATCTATTTAAACTCCTTAGAATCTAAATATATTATAAGATCAAATCACTAACTGCACCAAAACCTAAGTATTTCTTTAACTTTTTATAAGAGTTTTATTTATTAGAAATTTTAATGTGACACTATTACAAATGTCCCCAATTCCCCTCTTTACCCATCTCCACCCACCTCCACATCTGCCTCCCTTGGCCTTCACCACAGTATTGTCCGTGTCCATGGGGCATGCATACGTGTCCCTTAGCTAATTCCGTCCAGTCTTTATCCTGTCAACCCCAACCCCCTTTCTTTCTGGCACTCACCAGTCTCTTCATGTATCCATGATTCTTCCATCTTTCCTTCTGCCTTTGCATACTTCAGGGCCTCAGCGTCCTCCACTAAATATTCTGCATGTTGCTTGCAATTAGAGGGGAAAAGAGAGAGTTTGGAAGAGGCACACCAATTCCTTACCTCATCTTTTTAAAAAATATTTTATTGATTTTTTTTTTTTTTACAGAGAGGAAGGGAAAGGGATAGAGAGTTAGAAACATCGATAAGAGAGAAACATCGATCAGCTGCCTCCTGCCGACCCCTGTAAATCTTTATTACAGTAAAATTTTGTTAAATATAATTTTAATTCCTAGACTTAAACGGGATTTAAAATAGAATAAAACTGACATAAATATGGATATATCAAAATTCTGAAATTTTAAAATATTTTTAATTTTTGCATGCAAATGTGGTAGGTAGTAATAACATTCTTATATAGTTTTAATTTTAGTATTTGTCCAAATAACTCAATAATAAGCATTATATTACTTCTTGTTTTTGCATTGTATAGAAACAGGTTTTGATTGAAAAGATTATAAATTTTTTTAAAATATATTTTATTGATTTTTTACAGAGAGGAAAGGAGAGGGATAGACAGTTAGAAACATCAATGAGAGAGAAACATTGATCAGCTGCCTCCTGCACACTCCCCACTGGGGATGTGCCTGCAACCAAGGTACATGCCCTTGACCAGCATCGAACCTGGGACCCCCTGAGCCTGTAGGCCGATGCTCTATCCACTGATCCAAACCGGTTAGGGCAGATTATAAATTTTTATAGATTTTTTTGTATCATACTGAAAAGCTGTACCTTCTTTTATTTATTGGTTTAAATTTTGAAAGAATATAAATATGTAAATGGAGAATACTCATTTTAAAAATCTGCAGACCAGAATTTAAAAGCTTTTTAAAATGTAAATAAAAAATGTATTAAAGTTGTGATTACTGGAAAGAGTAGAGTGACAGTTTAGTATTTGTGACAATTTTAGAGCCACCATTTCTTACCTCCCCTAGAGAGGTGATTTAATATCTGCATGTTGCCAAACATACAGTTAAAAAGTGGAAATTTGGGGAGGGGGGAGGATGGTTGGGGAACAGGGTGAAAAAGGTGAGGGGATTGAGAAGTACAATTTTGTAGTTACAAAATAGTCCTGGGGCTGTAAAGAGCAGCAAAGGAAATATACTCAATGATACTGTAGTAACTATGTATTGTGCCAGGTGGGTACTGGGAATATCGGGGAACAATTGTCTAACCACTGTGCTGTACACCTGAAACTAATACGAAATAATATTGAACGTAAACTGTAATTTTAAAAAATTGATTTTAAAAAAGTTTAGTGAACATTTTGGTTAATCCTTCAGACGGCTGGTTTCCATGATGCTGAACATCTGGATATGTAGTGTGTTGAACAAAAATATGAACATCCAGCCACCTTATCGATTTTGTTCTCACTGAATCAACATTTTTAGATATATTTAGTAATTTGTGTTTTGGTATTAAGTGGACAAAGAACAGATTAGAAAAATATAACAATTCATTGCATAAATTAGCATATCAATTTATCATCACACTTCTATATGCTTCTATAGGAAGTGAATAAAATTGTGATGAAAGAATTGATGACATTGCTAATTTATTCTAAGAGTAGAGAGTAGGAAAATAATTGAGACTATATTCAATGTTATTCACATTCTCCAGTTAGAGATTATAAAGTTCGATAATTTGAGTATGTTACTTATTCTTTGTTTGCTTAACTCAACTTATTGACATCATTTATCAATCATACTCATCTGTTAGAAAAAGAAGGAACAAACTTTTAAAGGATTTACATATATAGTATCTTTTAATTCAAAGTGACAATTGTTTTCAATCAAAAGTTGAACAGTCCAGTCCAGTGTTTTTACAGTGTTGGATTTCTTGTAAAAGGCAATAAGGCAGTTGTTCCAATTCAAGAGGTTTAGCACCATCATTTAATAGGGTGTGTTGAGCTCCTTAATGTCTTTTACTTATTGGAAATTACCAAATATGTGCCATCTGAGAATACTTGGACCCAGTCACCTCTATTTCTAAAGGAGAAAATGTTCAGTTATGAAATAAATTAGTCATGGAGATGTAATGTGAAGCACAGGGAATATAGTCAATAATATTGTAATAACTTTGTATGGTGACAGATGGTAACTAGACTTATTGTGGGGAACATTTTCATATATATATATATATATGGAGTTACTGTGTATACCTAAAATTATAGGATATTGTATGTAAATTACAAATTAATAAAAAATATGCAACGGGGTAATAAATGCATCAAAAATCACTGCTGAGGGAGAGAGAATAGAAATCTTTCTCTCCTTTAATGAGACTTTTTCCTTTCCCCTTTTAATTTCATTTTTATTATTTCTAAAATTAAAATTTTGAACTAAAAGATTCTGCAGTTCTCATGTTCCACAGTCACAACACAATTTGCTAAATGTTGCATAGAGTGTTGCTAACATGCCTATCTTGGTGCCAAGCACCACTAACATTTTGCAAATATGCCTGTAACATTTTTTCCTTTGTAACTTGAGGAATTTCCAAATTCCGAATGCCTCAAAACCTCCTGGCCTATTCACTATTGAAAATTAAATAGCTATCTTATAGCTTTAAAAGTTCCTTGTAGACCTGTGTTTATGTCTCAGATTAATTTAAAGAGTTATTTCTCTCCATTCTATAGCTGACAAGACATGAAAAGAGAGACTTAATGTAGATATACTTTAGATGTATAATATCTATAGACTCTTTGTTTCTAGACCCTTCCAAATTTCTCATTCTGAAAAATTTCTACAAAATTGTTCCTGTACTTTGTTATATATACTAAAAATATTTTTTCACAAAACTCTCAAGTATTTAAGCTAGATTTACATCAAAATTAAAACTTTCGTTCTTCAAAAGATAGTGTTAAAATATGAAAAGTCAAACTGCAAACTAGGAGAAAATGCTTGCAAATCACACACCTAGTAAAGGACTTGTATGCAGAATATATAAAGACTTCTCAAAACTCAATAGTAAATAACCCAGTTAAAGTGTGGGTACAGATTTTCAATAGGCAGTTCAAAAAAGACTTATAACCTTTAATTTTCATTGCTATAATAGCTGGGGATGAAACTAAATCAGTGACATTAGTACTGAGACTAAGGTTGAGGGGAATTGACCAGTGTATTAGTTACCCACTGCATGGTAACATGGCTTCTCTCAGCGTTTCTGTGGGTCAGAAATCTGGGTACAGTTTACGTGAGTGCCGAGTACTTCTGGTTCTAGGTCTCTTATGAGGTTATCGGTAAGCAGTTAAGCTGTCTGCTGACTGCAGTGTTATCTGAAGGCTCACCTGGGGAGGATCTATGTCCAAATTCACTTACATAGTTGTTGGCAGCATTCAGTTCCTTGTGGAATTTGGACTAAGGAGTTTAGTTTCCTGCTAACTGGTTAGTTTGGGGCACTCATAGTTCCCTGACCTATGTGCTTCTTCAAAAGGCAGCTCAGATGACAACTGACTTTCCTCAGACAGAGTTTGTGAGCATGTAAGAGGAAGCACCTAAGACATCTGACACTGTCTTTTTATAACTGAATACCAAGAGTGTCATCCCATTGGCTTTGCCAAAATCATATTCACTAGACTGTGAATCATTAAATCCAGGTCACACTCAAGAGGAGGGATTAAACAAGAGGATGAATACCAGTAGACAGGAATTATTGGGGACAGTTTTAGAGGCTGCCACCCATAGGCAGCCCTCTGGACCTCAGTGATTCATATTTCTCCCACATTCAAAACATATTCACCTCTTCCTAGGTCCTCAGACTTTTATCCCATTACAATTGTCAATTCAAAGTCCAGAATCTTATCTTGATCAGTTTTGTATACTAATTCTGACAGTAATTATACAGTTGTACTTGCTTGGTAAAAATGCATAGAACTGAATACCACAAGGGAAGGATTTCATTGTATGTAAGTTAAAGCTTAATTTTTAAAAACTAGAAAAAAGTCAAGAATATAACACACATGAAAACACATAATACATTAAATTTTGGCCAAACAAATTGAACGATTGGCCAATGTATTAATAAAATACATTTTTATAAATCTACATTTTGGCAATGGAAAGCAGTAAAATTATTTCTAATTATATTATTAAAAAGCCATAATAATATACCATATGTTTGTATAATAATAATTTGCTTGTAGGAAAAGAAAATTGTTATTAACTACAACTTATATTCTTTTATAGAAAGTATATTGCAATAATACGTTTCAGTTTACTATTTGTGTTTTTTGTCTGTTTTTTTCTTTAGAACAGACAGTTACTTCATCAAATCAAGAATTAGGAAAGGTGAACATATTTACAAATGCACTATCAACTTTTTCTGATATTATTTCTAAAAGAACTATTATAATAACTTACAATAAGTTACATTTCATAAAAATTTTTATTTACTTCAAGAAAGCTGAATATAGTCTGTGAAAAAAAAATCCCATATTCTTGCTTTTCCCCAGTTCTGCAAAGTGACAGAGGTAAGGCAATAAGATCCAGTTACTGTACCCTGTTTATACAGCTGTACTTCATTGAATGAAGGCTTGTGTTACACACAGTTTGTGATAGGAAGTAAATGCTTTTAAAACAACTAAAGAGACAGGTCTTTGACCTCCACCTTTGTGGATTCTTTGTTCGGCCATTTAGCTTCTGTGGAGGTTATCAGGAAGTAGTTTCAATATATCTTATCACCCTCTAATTTAACCTCAGTTGGTTAGTTTGTCCCATTGTGAATTCATACCATGGATGCATAATGATGACTTTTTTAAAAAACAAATCCTGAAAGTTCCAAAAAAAGTGGACAGTGATTTTATTTGTGATGAATTTTGTAAGTCACGGGTTCTGAAATAATGGGTGTGTTCTAAAAAGAAAATACTGTTTAGATTGCTTCAGGGACTCAATCTCTAAGAAGTATTAAAAGATTTAGGACATTCATCAAATATATTACCTCTTAATAAATTTCCACATAACATCTAAAGTTATCAAGTGCCACAGGTTTCTTTGTGTATCTCTTATCTGTAGCTAGATAGCCTAGTTAATAAAGCAGAGATTTAGGTTCTAGGTTATTTCAAGAATTATGCCTGGGAAGTAAGGGGTCATTATGGTGAAATAGTTCTTATTTCTATAAGAAGAATTTTTTAATTGCTTGGGTAAAAATACAGGATCATATATGATAAAAAAAATGTCAACCAATCAGGATCTAAGTTACATATACTAGTAGATAGATGGTTTACAAATATACTTGCAAATACATGACTTTAATAGAAATGACTTTTGATAGAGATATTGATTCATAATTCTGTTCACAATGTTCTCATTCTCACAGAAATAAGTTCTTCTTATATCTCTGAGCTATCATTTGTTTACCAAAACTCTTTTGCAAATTTTGTTAGGTAACTCCTTTTCAGGTTCTCCAGAGAGCTTTCATTTCCTAGACAAATGGCTAAGAAATCCACCCAGATTAAATATATAGGGTGCCCCCCAGAAAATGTATACACACACTGAAAAATTATAAAGGCAGTGTTTATTCAAATACATTTCATTTTCAAAATTGAGCTGCCATCTGTTATATATTTCTTGGAACACAGTGTATGTATGTATATATAATATGTGTTTATATAATATATGTTTTACATATAATATGTAATGTATTACATGTGTAATATATACAAATATATATGTAATTATTAATATATAACATGCAATATATACTATATGTGGTATAGTATTTATATCACATATATACTAGTACTATATGTAATATAGCATATATGTAACATATACATATATAATATAGGTATATATGATATAGATATATTTTTTATAAAAACCTGTAACAAATTATTCTGTCATATGCCATGAATTACAACTATTAGTATATGGCAATTGCAAAGAATATTAACCCCAAATTTTCACTCACGTTCACTGTTCAGATTCTTCTGATTCAGTGGGCAAAACTCATCCACTTGGTGACCTCTTAATGTATTAACTTATTTAAATTCATGACAACTTTAAGATACGAATATCACTACAACTCTCATTTTTAAATGATGGAACCGAATCCATAGTTTAGTCACAAAACTAATAAAAGGAGGAGTAGAATTTGAACTCATTTACCTGGCTGCAGGATCCCAAAGATTTAATTTCTAAGCAATACTGACAGATATACAATGATCATATCACATGGTTAATTCTACCTCCTGTATTTGTAGCAAAGAACTAAATATAAGTTAGTTTAGCTAAGAACATAATTTAAAATATTGAATATAATATTATGGGGAATTTTAATCTAATTTTGGTAGACAGTGAAAAATATGGACAGAATAAAAAGTGTGGCCTTATTCTCGTCTGCTTAGGAGGTCATTGTATAGTGGCATGTTTATTGTAAAAAGAAATCAACTATCTGTTTTGTGTATATATGAATTTCAATGCAGTAAGGGGTTAATTAGTATAATACTTGTTGAAAATTACAACTTATGTTTCCTTTTTTATTATGAGCATAAAGCAATTATGAGGGACAATTTTAGAAATGGCATAGAGTTTTGGTAAAGCATAAAAAAACCCATGTAACTATTAGCTAATATACAGTATTTCTGTAAATAAAAACGAAACCTTAAATCCGAGGAACAAATATTATTTTGCTTTGCCTCTTATTTCAATAGACAGACTTTGAAATTTCTTAAAATGCCATCAGGAAATAATATTATGTAATATTTCATTCCAAAATATATGCAGCAGTTTCTCCCATCAGAGTATTCTTCTTTAATTAGAAATATGTTATCACATACTGAAAAATCATCACTATTCATTGACTATATTATTATAACATTACCAGTTAGTTTTTATGATCTGTCATATTGTAATATGTTAGCAAAGTGTAAATTTTGGAAGTCATTTCAGTTTGCTAGAGGCATTTAATTATATCATATACACTATACATGTTTATTGGCTATGTTTCAATTTTTTACTTATTTGTAATTTATACCCTCCCTGCTTCCAATAGTGATTTGAGGCAGCTTATTTTAATTATAATTATATTGGCTAGCTTTTTCAGAGATGTTCCAGATTTTCTTCCTCACTCAACAGAGCAGCATACATAACTGAAAATGGAAGTTGCTTTGTTCTTATTCTCATGGCTCATTTCAAATTATGTTTTGCAGAGGTTAATATTATGTGGGCTGCACACCAAACACACCACAGTTCTGAAGACTATAACTTATCCACAGCCCTGAGACAATCTTCCTTCCAAATATATACTTCCTGGGTAAGTTGTATGAAATTGAATAAATGTGATAATATAATTCATTTTTAAAACATCTCAGCTGTTTCTATTTCCTCTGAGTAAACTAATAAGGTGTTTTTGCTAAAATCCTTCTTTCTCCCCTCTAAGTACAGACACTAAAATGAAGCAAGTGGTGCTTTCCAATGACAGTCTTTTATTTAACTGATAAAACTCACCCTGGGAGCAAGGTGAGAAAGTGGCTATTTTTTATTTACTATTAAATAAGGGAAGTGCTGCATCGACAATGTATCTCAATTCAAATATATACAAAAAATTTATTACAAACTTTTAAAAGTGTTTTTTAAAAAATGAGTTCCCATTTCTGAATGTCCCAGGGAAATCTACTTAAACCCTTTGCTTTTTATCTACTTATTAGAGCAGTTAGTATCATGCTCAACAAAAAGTTTGGCTCTATAATATTTTCACACAGCAAAATAATAACACTAATGAATACCACAAACAGCCCCTCGTTCGAAGGTTCTTCTGATTCACTGGGCAGAACTCATCCACTTGGTGACCTCTTGATGTATTAACTTATTTAAATTCATGACAACTTTAAGATACGAATATCACTACAACTCTCATTTTTAAATGATGGAACCGAATCCATAGTGTAGTCACAAAACTAATAAAAGGAGGAGTAGAATTTGAACTCATTTACCTGGCTGCAGGATCCCAGATCTTAACCTGTATACTACATCCTCTTCCACATGCCTCTGTATTGTCTTTCACTTATGTTATCTCATTGGATCCTCACAAATAGGCCCATGCCATGCTAGATCAAATGTTACTAATGTCAGGGAATCAAATATCAGTGAGGTTAATTCCAGAGCTAGTAAGTGTTAGAGTCCCATGTGTTAAACCAGATGCCCAAATAGATAGAAAAATATACTTATTGGCATGTCTTCTTACTCAAACATCAGAATAGGCAAAACAAATCTGTAAGGCAGGATGGTACTAATAGGTTTGCTGAAATGGATATTAAAAGTAATCCTCACCACCACTCCCAATTCCACATACTTGCGTTATAGCTTGTATTAATTTCCTAGGGCTGCCATAACAAAGTACCATACACTGGGCTGCTTACATCAGAAATGTATTGTCTCACAGTTCTGAAGGCCAGAAGTCTGAAATCAAAGTATGGGCATGGCCATGGTCCCTCTGAACTCTCTAGGGAAGTTGCTGGTCTAGTCCCCTTTCCTAGGTTCTGAGAGTTCCTTGGCCTTGGGGAGCATAACCCCAGTCTTCACATGGCCATCTCCTTGTGTCTGTGTCCATATTTCTATTGATTTTATAAGGAACCCACCCTACTCCATTAATATCTCATAACTAATTATATCCACAATGACTATTTCCAAATAAGGTCCCATTCTGAGGTATTATAAAATATGATTTTGAAGTATTAAGGGATATGGATTTCAACACATGAATTTTGGGGGCACATAATGTAATCCATAACACAACTCTAAGCAGGTGTGTAAAAGAAGGATTATATAGACTAGAGGCCTGATGCACAAAATTCGTGCAAGAGGTGCGGCCCCTGCCATTGCTGTGGCTGCCTCGGCCCCCACCACTGTGGCTTCATCCAGCAGGACGTTTGGAAGGATGTCTGGTCTAATTAGCCTATTATGCTTTTATTATTATAGATACATACTAGTTTACATACTAGTATTTTTACCATATCCTATAGCTTGTGCTGAAAACTCTGGATGATTGAAAGTGGAAGAAAATTCTACCTATTTCATTGCTGCATAGCTCAAGACTGGTCTAGGGGTCCAATGAATGGTGCAAAGAACAGGCCCCTGATGGAAAGAAGGGATACTGCACACCCCTCCTTCTTAAGAAATAGTGGTATTAATACAAAGTTTTATTATCCTGTACAAAATAGGCTGAATATCACACTGATTAAAATAATAATCTCAAAAAACTTTATTCTCTCCTAATTTATGTATTTCTCTTTGCATAAGGATAATAATCAGAACTCTGATACCTGCATTTGGGGGAAGAATGCCTCCATGAGAGGATGCAACTGTATTTCATGTTGCTCCTTGGTGAATTAATCATTTGAGGAATCATCAGAGGAAAATTTTTATCAGAGCATAATAGATTTATTTTAGAACTGAGAGAAATCTTGGAAAAACTATTTTTAAATCATCCATTTTGAAAGCTACCAAAGAATCTCAGGAACTCGCTACAGCATGCAGTGTTGAACATTGCTGTTTGGAACTTGAGTTCAGACATCTCAGTCCAGTATATGGTCATCTTTATCCTGGTTTCACTGTATCTTCTGCCCCATTAAGTCAATGCATCCAAAGTTACAGATTGGAGAAAATGTAAGTGAAATGCAGGTTCACACCTATTTATTGCAGGAATAAATTTCCTTTGCAACCTCATATCACGTGATCAAGGGCACAGAAAAATACCATGCTGGTTAAGAAAATGAACATTGGGAATGCATTACAAGCTGCTAATTTTTTTTGGGTGAGGGTGGGGGTGGGTTCTGAGGACTTGTAGTTCAGGAAATGAAGGTCTGTATTGTAAATCAGCATGGATTCTTTTCTAGTATTTGTAGGTCCGTTTGAAGATAACATAGATGGTTTAAGGGTCTGTGAAAATTAATAGTCTGTAATGGGCCTTTCTGGACATTAAAGTCAAAGAGCATTAATCAGGTATCTATTTTCTGTGACTCTTTTATAAGATTCTTTCATCCAATACTGCTACATAAGGCATGTAATTTGGTAGTTACTAAGGTAACAGTGTATTTTAGAACAAATAAATGGGTCATGTCATTGAAGATAAAATTGATTTATGAAATGAAAAGCAAAATTAAGCTTCAGAGGGCTTTTCTTTGACAGTACTATGAAAATTAGGGTGGCAGGTCTGTCATTTAAAGTAATGAAAGATACAAATTCAATTTTTAAAAATTTCTGACAATACTTTTTGCATTTTTAGCCAGTTTTAATCTTAGATTTAATATTACTCATCCAAAAAGAGCTGCACCTTTAAGTGAGTATCATTTTAAGTGAGGCTTATTTATTGGTTTTGCATGCTACTTCAGTCTTTCATTACACATCTTAATTAATATAATGCCTTAAACATGATAGTCTCTCCACTTTGCAAATAATAAAATACGTCTAGACCCATGGATATTGTGTACTATATAACAGTGCAGGGATTAACATTTTGTTTTCTGCCAACTTTATAATAAAATACCTGAATGGTGCAATTGTATATTGAAAACATAGCTACAGAAGTGCTGGAAAAATAAAAGAATGGGGAATGTCAAAGGAATACAGACGCCAACTTGAAAGAGCTCCCCTGGTCCCAATATGGAACAGTTTGAAAAACAAAATATATAATGTACTGTGGAGTTACAAACCAAAGTATAAATGTCTGTGAAATTTTGTCCATAATGATATAGATAAACTAGAGGCCCAGTGCACGAAATTTGTGCACTCGGGGGGGGAGGTAGGGTGGGGTGGTCCCTTAGACTGGCCTGCACCCTCTCACAGTCTGTGAGCCCTCAGGGGATGAGGGCTTCTGGCTGAGCTGCACTCCAGAGTGCACTGACCACCAGGGGCAGACGCTCAACGTAGGAGCTGCCCCCTGGTGGTCAGTGCATGTCATAGCGACCAGTGGTTCTGCCCTTCGATCAATTTGCATATTAGGCTTTTATTATATAGGATGATTGACTAAATAAATAAATGGGAACAAATAAATAGGAGACAAATTCCCTTAAAGAATTATAAATAATATATGTAGATTGGTCCCAGTCTAGGAAGTGGAGCTTAATGCCTCCCTAGCCCTGACTTTTGAGTGTGGCCTGTGTTTAGTAAGTCTTTTAGTAAGAAGGAGTATGGAAAAGGGGACAGAGGGTCGGGTGGAGAAACTTGGCAAACACAATCTCAGATCAAAGTAACATCCTGGGAAATGTCTTGGTAGCATTTACCCTTTGATAAAATGTAATAAAAAGCTTGTTTTGATAGCATATACCATTTGACATACTATGGGAATGGCCTTTTACCTCTGTGGTTTTCATCATCAAAGCCCTAACCCTCTAACCCCAATCAAACCAAAGAAAAGTGTCAAACCCAATTGAGGGACATTCTAAAAAATACCTAATCAGTTCTCCTCAAAAGTATAAAGGTCAGAAAATCGAGGATTATCTGAGAAACTGTCACAGATCAGAAGAGGCTATCCTATCTAATAAAGAGGGAATATGCTAATTGACCATCACATCATCACAAAGATGGTGGTGCCCACAGCCAATAAGGAGGGAATATGCTAATTGACTGCCCGCCCTCAAAGATGGCGGCACCCACAGCCACAAGATGGTGGCACCCAGTCCCCTCAGCCCCACCACGGAGGCAGGCGTGTGGCAAGGCCAGGCTCTCCCCCAGTCCCCTCAGCCCCCAAGCTGCCCAGGGTCAGCCCGAGGTGCAGGCAAGCCTCAGATGGCAGCTGCCCAGCCACCGATGACCGCCCAAGGCTTAGATAACCAGGACCAGCCGAGGTTTGTGCTGCCTGCATGGCAACAGCAGAGGTGTGATTGGGGCATCACCTTCCCCTGATTGATGGGTCACCTTCATCCCTGAGGGCTCCTGGACTGTGAGAGGGGGCAGGCCAGGCTGAGGGACTCCCCTCCATTGCATGAATTTTCATGTACCTGGCCTCTAGTAAGATATAAAGATTTAATGTATATTGCACCCTGGAAGAAATCCTAAAACAGAAGAACATTAGAAAAACAAACAAACCAACAACTAATGAAATCTAAATAAGATGTGGAGTTTAGTGGCATTTAGTTAAGAGTAATGTACCAATATTGGTCTATTAGTCTGTACATCACAATACCTTGATACTTCATTGTACTTCCTGTTATTATTGCCTGGAGAATTATTTTCCCTTTATTTCTGTTATATCCTTCAATATTCAATCCATTCGTCTCTTACAGATGCCTTTCTAACTTTGCCCAGGTTGCTTTTTGTTTGTTTATTCCATAAGACGCTTACATATCTCAATTATAGTACCAATTACTGTACATCGCATGAATACATGAAATAAAAGGTTTATAGTTGCCAAAAAGCAATTTTTCAAAGGAAATATTTTGCTAAGCTAAGTAAGACCAATGTGAAACTGATAATGGCACAATGTATAAAATAATTCAAAGCTGTCATTCATTTAAATATTTTTCATTTAATAGAAATTTAGAGCATAGGTAAGATACTTACATTAAAGTTAGTATATTTTAACATACTTGTGATACATGAAGCTATTGAATAGGAAATAGTAAACTACATTTAATGAGCTGAGTATTCTCTTAAAAGCATAGGAATTTGATGATAAATGCATTAGTTTAAATAACTAACTTTTAAGTAAGTAAATTTTAAATGTAATTTTTTAGCTCTGTAATATCTCTCAATCATTAAAATAGTTTTTTTGCTAGGTTGGAATTATAAAATATGTTTATATTATATTAACAATGTAACAAGAAGTAAATTTTAATTGCCATCAGAGGAAAGAAATATAGTTTTAATATCAATTAGTGTAAACCTTTATTAAAACCTTTATTACTATAAATTAGAGAATATATAAGTATATAATATTATTTTTGAGGATAATTTAAAAAATATATTAATTACATCTTACCTAATAATAGACAAACATGTAAATTGACTATCCCTCCACTATGCTCACCAGCCAATCAGGAGAGTATGCAAATTAACCCAACCAGGATGGCGGTTAATTTGCATATGTAGGCCAAAACAGCAGAGCAACAACTGAAGGCTCCAGCCAGAGCAAAGGCCTACATCCCGGGTGCCTGAGGAAAACCGGTGCCAGCAGCCAGGGGGAGGGAAGGCCTATTGCATGAATCTCTTCATGCAATGGGCCTCTAGTTTAGAAATAGCAGCAAAATGCTGACACGCCGAGCTCAAAAGGTTCCCCATCACTGTCCTAGACTGAGCCTTCAGGATAAACCCCCAATGGCTGGACCGTGGGGTTCCTGAGAAGCTGGGTCCTGCTCTATGAAAAAAAAAAAAAAAACATGTGAGGATCCAGGCCAGTTGGCTTGTGGTGTCTGATTGTCAAGGCCTGGGCTCCAAGAACCTCTGTGTGAAGTGAACACTGAAGCAGCCTTCATGACCTTGTTTGGCTTAGAGGACATGGACTTCATGATCTTATGGTTTCCTACCTTCAAATACATATTCAGATACTGACAAGGACAAATAAGGAACAGAAATATGTTGGACTAAAGACCATTCTTTTCCCAATCTTTCTAGACTTGATTATTCTGTGATCAGTGTTTCTCAACCTTCCTAATGCCTCGACCCTTTAATACAGTTTCTCATGTTGTGGTGACCCCCAACCATAAAATTATTTTTGTTGCTACTTCATAACTGTAATTTTGCTACTGTTATAAATCGTTATGTAAATA
>NW_006383016.1:10325153-10347509 GCF_000327345.1 Myotis davidii
TACAATGTTCAAACTGCAGGCTCAGAGGCCTGCAGCAGTCTGCCCTCACTGAAGCAAGCAAGCCTCATGTTCAGTTTAAGCTGCCTGGCTGCCGGCCACCATCTTGGCTGACAGTTAATTTGCATATCTCGCTGATTAGCCAATGGGAAGGGTAGTGGTCGTACGCCAATTACCATGTTTCTCTTTTATTAGTGTAGATAAGACTATAGAGCAGCGGTTCTTAACTTGTGGGTCGTGACCCCTTTGGCAGTCGAATGCCCCTTTCATAGGGGTCGCCTAAGACCATCCTGCATATCAGATATTTACATTATGATTCATAACAGTAGCAACATTACAGTTATGAAGTAGCAATGAAAATAATTTTATGGTTGGGTCACAGCATGAGGAACTGTATTTAAAGGGCCAGAAGGTTGAGAACCACTGGTATAGAGGAACCTTTAGTGAAATCTAAGATCTCTTTATTACATCATACTTCCTGCCAAACTACATAAACAAAGTCTTTTTCAATATGCGGAAGTTAGAGTTATATATTGACAAATGTGAACAAATAAAAGATGCAAGAAGCTAACAACTTTGACATAATACAGTCAAATGCACTTGGGATAAAATCTAATAACTCTTATGTCACAGGAGGAAAGCATGCCTTGACTCCCCCCAGCCCCCATGAAGTAAAGAAACAAAACATCTCTGACCTTGTACCGTGTCTCAGAACTCCAAGGCATGCCTTCTTCTCCGAGACTCAACCATTCAAAGCCAGCTAATAAGAAAGTTCATGTCCACATAGTAAAATAAGCAAGCCCTCTGCCAGTTTGTGTCTTGACCATTTTCAAAGCCCTTATTCTGTCATGAATCAGGAAAATTACTCTGTAGTTTACCAGGAAAATTTGAAATTTGATAAAAATTAAATTATTCTGAGTTTCAGTGTTTTTCTTTATGGAAATCTGCTAGTTATTTAGCAGTTATAAAGAAGGCTAAATAAGGGCAATCATAGTGAAGAACTTTACATAAAACAGAATTATCCTATTGTCACTTGTTTTTGTTAATCCTCACCTGAGGATATTTTTCCATTGATTTTTTTTTTAAGAGAAAATGCAAGGGAGGGAGGGAGAAAGGCAGAGAGAATCATTGATGTGTCTCACATCAATTGGTTGCCTACTGCATGTTTCCGGACGAGGGCTGGCCATTGAGCCTGTACCCACCCTAACTAGAATGGAACCCAGGATCCTTCAATCAGTGAACTGACACTCTATCCACTGAGCCAGACCAGCTAGGGCCTATTATCACTTTTAAACAATGTATAACTGGCTGAAATATTTAACTCCTTTTACATGTTCTTCTTATTTTGAGAAGTGCATCCATTCACTTTTCCCCCCACATACAGTCTTGACTGGTGGAGCCAGTCATGGTGGCAGCGGTAGGGGATATAATGAGAAGACATGAGCTTCTGTTCTTAAGGTGATTGCTGTCCTTGGAGGGATTCACGCAGGTCAACAGCCTTGTATTATAGTTTATTAAGGTTCCAGAGAGAAGTGTATGCTCTGATTACCCAGGGAAGCATCACAAAAGAAAGGATGCTTGACTCCAATCTGTAAGAAGTGTAGTATTTTGCCTCGGATGGTGTTGTAAATGAAACAATACTGTAGAAAGAGATATTTGTGAAAACACAAAGTATTGAAAAAATATGATAAATTTAGGGAATGACAAATAAAATGTATGGTAGATATATTAGTTTTCTGGGGCATTCATTTTCTGGGGCTGCCATACAAAGTTCCAAAAATTGGGTGACAGAGAAATTTATTGTCTCACAGTTCTGGAGACTGAAAATCTGAGATTAAGGTGTCGACAGGGTTGGTTCCTTCTGGGGCTGTGAGGAAAAATTAGTTTCATTCCTCTCTCCTAGCTTTTGGGGGGTTGCTGGCAATTTTAGGTGTTCCTTGGCTTGTAGATTCATCACCCTGATCTCTGCCTTCATCTTCACATGGCTTTCTTCTTATGTGCATGTATGTCTCTGTGTTTAAATATCCCCCTTTTTATAAGGAAACCCGTTGTTGCATTAGTACCACCCTAATTACCTCATTTTTTAAAAATGTATCTTTATTATTGAATGTATTACAGATATCCCCTTTCATTCCCTCCCCATTGACCTCCTCCACCCTGCCCCTTCCCCCCCCAGGCCTTCACCACACTATTGACCTCCATAAAGATCCTATTTTCAAATAAGTCACATTCGTAGGGAGTGGGGGTCCTATGTCTTCTTGGGGGTCACAATTCAACACGTAACAGTATGAGTATGGCTAGAATACAGGATGTATAAGAAGGTGGAATGAGCAAAAGAGGAAATGGATACACCCATAGACATGGGAACAGAATGATGGACCTAAAGCACTTATTCCAAAAGTACAATTTAAGATGTGTTTTAATGATAGAGATCACTACTTTCTATGCACAACCAGAGAGTTGGGTTCTGTGTCACTATTAAACATTGACATAAGAAATGTGGAATAGTTGCTTGATGATTCAATCTTTTGTTTCTCAGTTATGAAGAAAAATCGTTGTCTCTAAAGTAATATTATTTGAAAATGAGAATCATAGACGTGCAGATATTAGTAACGTTAAACTACTTTATTAAAATAACATAGACACTAGTCCTGGAGCTTAGAGATACTTTTTTCATTTTTTAAAAATTAATTATTCACTGAACTTCAGCCTTTATGCTTAGCAGCTTATTCATGGCCAGCTTTCCTCTCTCAGTCTCTGCTTTTTCTCTCAGTTGCCATGCTTTGTGGCTTTAATTCCTACTTCCCTCAACCTAATTTCCATGATTTGGGGCAGCAGTCCCTGCCTTTGGTTACATCTGCATTGAACTCCCCAAGCTGTGCTTGAATCCGGTCACCCACCTACTGCACTCCCACACTCTGACTGTTGAGCGCCATGGTGTCCTCTCGCACCCGCTAGGCAGTGCAGTGCTCCTCAGTCTACGGCTTCCAGATACAGCTGAGCTGTCAGTGCTGCTCACCAAACTGTACACAGGAGCCTTCTGCCTGCCTGGGAGAAGCCTTTCCAGGACTGCTGTCTCTTCTCCACTGCTGTCCCCTTCTGTCAGCCAATGGATGTATCTTAAACTTCACAGAGAAATGTGAGGTTTCCCCACTCTCTAATTACTGTTCAGATATCTCCATTAAGATTTGTGAATTTATAAATACATGTGGTTTCTTACCTCCACTTTTTTTTTTTTTAAATTTCACTGGTTTCTTTTTACTGAATTTTTACATGGCCACTATAAATTTAAAAAATTACATATGTGGCTCACATTATATTTCTATTGGAGCTTTTCTCATGTAAGTACATACATATGTACCTCATTCTTTTTTTATTGTTTAAAGTATTACATATCTCCATTTCCCCCAATTGATACCCCCCAGCCACTCCCACCCCGCAGGACAAGCCCTCACAGCCCCAGAGTCTGTGTCTGTTGGTTATGCTAATATGCATGCTGACAAGTCCTTTGGTTGATCTCTAACCCCCTCTCCCCTGCCTTCTCTCTGAGGTTGGATGGTCTGTTCAGTGTTACCTTGTCTCTGGATCTATTTTTGTTCATCAGTTTATATTGTTCATTATATTTCACATATGAATGAGATCATGTGATTTTTATCTACTTTTATAGAAAATGTTCACCTCTCTTCCGCAGGTCTAGTCCCTAGATTGTGACATTGCTTCTATCTTAGCTCTTTTCTTGGACTTTGTCTGACCAGCTACTTTTGGCATTTGTCCCTCTTCTTCCCAGCTGGTTCCTTCTGAATACACCATAAATATATTCACATCTTCCACATTTAAAAATTAAATCTCCTTGCTCATCCACATGTTCTTTCCAGGGAATACCTCCAGCTCACTCCTTCCTTGTTCAAGAAAGAAATAAGTAATATCTACCTCTATTCCATCAGTTTCTCTGAGTGATTTTTAAACTTACTTAGATCTGGATTCTAGACCTACTGCTCCACTGATCCACATCTGCAGATCCAGTGTCATTTTTAGTTCAATTGATATTTGCACATCATATTTGCTTACTCAGCCCCTTCCGTGGGATATACTAGTACTACAAGGACTCCAACAAAACATTTCCTAAGTTGAATTTTATAACCTTTTCTTCCTCCTGTTCAGTGTTTCGGTGAATGTCGTGCAAAAAACAAGCCAGAAATCTGGGTGTCTTCTGATATTCTTCTCTCCCTCTAATCTTCCATGTTTAAATAGTTAGATCTCCTTTAGTATTCTGCCTCTCCCTCCCCAGTGCATGATCTTTCACAGGGCTTTTAAAATAGATTTCAAACCCATTTTTACATCTCTGACAAGCTTTAAGAAACACCATTAACTGCACCTTCCTGGCCTCAGATAAATTCAATATCCTTAGAATGGCATTAAAGGGCTTTTCCTTTGGTTTGACTGATGTCTAAATTATCTTTATCACAGACTCCCTGATGAAAGATGTGGAATGTTTCTTCAGAAAATTGCACACTCCCTCATTAACACAAGCTTACACTTTCTTTCGGTGATAGCAAGGATGGTCACAGACTCCTTGAAACCTATATATATATGAGTGTCGTGGTCCCAACCAGTCTCTTGCCACATTCTCCAGTACCTTCAGCAATGCCAAAATAATTAGTTTCCCCCTAAATGCCATATTGTTCCTTGCTCAGAGTACCCCTCACAGAACCCCACCTGCCTCCTTCAATGGAAGAATAGACTAAAACACTCATCTTCTCTCTCCTTTAGCCTGAAGTCACCCTGAGGCTTATTATCATTCCTCCTCACACACACACAGGTCTGGGTTATTCCTTTCCTTTAAGCAAAATAAGCCAGTCAGAGAAAGATAAGTATCACATAATCTCACTCATATGTAGAATCTAATGAACAAAATAAACTGATGAACAAAATAGATCCAGAGACATAGAGGCTTGGCACAGACTTTTGAGTCTTAGAGGAAAGGTGGTGTGGGTGAGATCAACCAAAGAACTTGTATGCATATTTGCATAACCCAGGGACATAGATGATAGGGTGATGAAGGGCTGAGGCTGGGTTGGGGGGGATCTAGGGGGTCAGTGGGGAAAATAAGGAACATATATAATATTTCCAACAATAAAAATTAATAAAAATAAAATTCAATTATAAAAAAAGAACTTATTAGATATGACTTTTATCAAAAGGTAAAAAAAATAACCTATGGTAGACCAGTGTAACCTTAAGAACCTTGGAGTGAGAATGACATGAGTTTGGATGCATGTCAGAAATTGATATATTTGTTAAATAGTATAATGTCTCCTGGCAGGTTCTGAGAGTTTAAGTTTGAAGAAGGGTAAATGTATTCTGTCAAATTAGTACCATTTGAGGCTTTCTGATGGAAGGGGCATTTAAATTGGTTTTAAAAACTATAATTTGGGAATGCAAAGATTGGAGATAGAGAAGATGAGTGATAATCCTCAGATCTTGATGACATTTACTAAGTTATAGAAATTAGAATTTTGATTATATCATTAGGTTCTTTTTACAGTACTATGTTAATCACAAGAATTTAAATTACATGTGATTCATGTACTCCCTGACCTTACTTCCTTTCTTTATTTCTTATTAGAAAGGTGGTTTTCTGACATTCATGCTGAGTTCATTTTTCTAATTGTCAGTTCATATATTTAATGATTTGTAAGAACTGAGACATTGTTTCCTCAAGTGTGTTTTTAGGAAATCCAATCCTACGGAAAACTTATTAAGAAAGTATCCTATAGGGTAACAGGCTTGTGGTTGACGACAGAGTGGTAAAGGCTCTGAGAAGTTCTGCGCTGAACTCCACTTGTTTAACTCACCACTTCACAATTTATTTGAGCATAGAACCCCCTTTTCCATAATGGCTGTTCCTATTCTAAAGGATTAATTCTCCCTACTTTGGGGTATTATAATGAACCATGAATATTCATCTGGTATGCACTGTCTTTCCAAATAGACTATTAAGCATCCAAGTTGTCTTACGTTTTTACTCACATCTTAAAGACTGCAAAATACTCCTTAACTCAGAGTACTTATATCATATGTCATATATGTGTTTAAATAGTTTTTTGAACCGATTGTAAGAGAACTATTTTTATATATTACAAAAAATTCATATTACAGTGTCACAGATCTTTTGGAACCAAAACAATGGCTAGATTTCAAGTGGTTTTCCTCTTCACAATACATTTGAGGAAACAGAAGCCTCGAGAAGTTTAAGAACTTTGTGAATGTCAGAGAGAGATTCTGTAGTAGAACCAAAGCTTAAAAGTGCACATCTTCAAGAGCCCAATACTTTTTTGTTGCTCACTAATCTAATTAATTGCCTACTGATGCATTTATAAATGATAAAACTGATCTTGTTTGATCAGAGAAATGACAGTTGAGATTTTTCATGGCTTAAGTTTATAAACAGAAGCCAGAAGAGTTTATGTAAATGACCAATTTCTACTGCATACTCATTACTAACCATTGTTGAAATATATTTGGCCTAATTGAGAACAAAACCTTTAAAATAATTTAGAAATAAAAAATTAACATTCAGAAGAAATATTTTAAAATATCTAGACTGTTGGAAATATTAACTTTACAAAATACAAAACGTAAAGAGGAAGTTAGCTTCTTTTTATTCCTATTTGGTTGTTTAGTGTTTTTATTTACTAAGATGTTTTCCTACAACATGAAACTCTTGGGGATCAAAGTCATTAGGAGAATACAGCAGATTGTGCTTTTTAGTTGATTCTAACCAGCTCTGCGGTTTAAGCATAATTTGGTTTTTTTAAGGCAGAGACATTTCCATCCGTTGGGAAATATTCAACTTTAAAATTTGTTTGCACTATGGCACTATATCATAGCCCCTGACTTGCTAACTTTGGAAAAATTAGGATGTATTGTACCCTCAATCAACCACATAAAAACAAACTTAAAAGGGAAAATTTATTTTACCCTCTCTTGATAAAAAAAATCACTGTTTTATTAAAATTTCATGTTACTACTGAAAATGCCAGGGTATAATACATACAGACTTTAGGAGCTGTCGAGGTATGAAGACACATGATCCTGCATTTCTCTTACTTAAAGTAAGTGTTTGTGTCTGTATAGAAAATCTCTTTAAGTACAGGAAGCACATCCAGTCTTTCAAGGATTAAGGATATAACACACCACGTATGATATTTTAACTAGACAACATGAAGTGCAAAATAGCTCTAATATGTCTCCAACTTTATCGCCACGTGGAAAACTAATGTTGCAAACTAATGTTGCAAAGTCAAACATGACAATAAAACATAAGAAATAAGGTAAATTTGTGAAAGAATAAGATATATTTGCTGAAGAGTATATTCAGATGTTGAACCATTTAGTAACAGTATGTTGAGAAATCATATATGCAAATTTAAAAATTTTTAATCTTTCAGATATTCTACTCTCCCCTGGCCCTCTTTGTACCACCTTCGGTATATGCTGTTCATCTTCAGTTCAATCTCCTCTACCAGTTCTGGATCCACACAGAGGTAAATCCTTTTATTTTATATATATTTTTAAATTTTATATCTAACTAGCCTGCAGCAATGTCCTGGAAATCCACTAGCAGCTGATTTATTGTGTAAGAAAATCTTTGTCTGCATTCTTTAAGGAGAAACATCTGTTCATTTTTATTCCTTTTTACTGAATATATATTGCAAAGTTTATAAGAAGCAATGAGGCCAGTTGGTCTCAATTAAATAAAACCATTTTTGAACTATTAAGTACCAAAACATTTTAATACTTTATTCAATACAATATCTTCCTGTATTGCAGTTTATTAAACATTGTTTGCCAAAAGATGTTGAAATTTATTTTAATATAAAGATATAAATTTATATATAAAATTTATGTATGTTTCTAAATATATGTGATATCTACATATAAATATTATTTATAAGTTATTCTATAATATAATTTAGTATTATATATTAGTAAGTATTTAATTCCATATATAAATGTATAATATTTACATATTATATAAGTGGGAAGTTCTTTAAAATTCCTTGACAAAATTTTAATGCCTAAAAAATTATTAAAATATTTTTGTATGGAAATCTTGCTTTAATTTTAGAGTTTGAATTTTATTTAAAAGGTGTTAAATATATTGTTAAGGTAGGTTTTTTCCCAGCAGAAAAAATGAATAAATATAATTTTTTGAGTCTTCTGTGATATCTCAAATTGTCAGACTTGAATGTTTGCAGAAAGATCATTATGGAACTGATTGGTTTATGAACTATTGTACTGAACTGGTTGTTAAGTACCACAAAAATCACAGACCCAGAAAAATTCTTACGTATACACATGAGAACCCTTTCAAGCATTTGGTATTTATTAGAGGTCTTTTGAAGTTCTATAGGAAGCACATTGACAGGTGTTGCAACTGGTTGAACAATACCGCAAATCACAGTTGCATTAGACGCCAAAGCTTGATGCAACAAAGAGCATTATTTCATTAATCTGCAGTATTTCATGCTACTGACTTGCTTGGAATAAAGAGACTGTTACCATGACTGTGGGCATATGTGGCATTATTAGAAGATCTGTTATGAAATAGCATTGGATTTTATGGTAGTTGACATACATCAAACAGTCAATATTACAACCATCTGAAAGAGTTGTTGAGGTCAATTCTGACTCTAGAGGTCAAAGACCAAATTTGTTTAAATCATTGAGGGAAGCTTTCTGATGATTTACATGGAGGGGTTAAAGGAGAATTACATTTTTATAACAGCTCTGCTCCAGGTCATGCCATGTGTTGGGTTCACGAATTAGTTTGGATACAGAACAATGGTGCCTAAGTAAAGTCTGCCTTTTCCTGTGTCCCTCTAAGGATCATGAGCCAGGGCTTGAGTACCATCTCAAGAAGAAAGGGAGAGTGGAGGAAAGCCATTGATGAGGCATTTCTTTCAAGCTCAGAGCTTCCAGGTGGCTTCACTTCTAACTCAAAAGCATTGCATCAGAACTCTCACTTCTGTTGCACATCATGCTTTGGAACGTACTTTACAATGTGTAGTTACTACAATTGAGTTGCACAGGAAGCAAGAGCACACTTTCTGAAATTAAGGTTTGGATCTTGGAATTTTAAATTATATTACTAGCTGTGAATATATTTATAAGGGTTTTTTTTGCAACTGTGTATTTAATTACATTTATTGCTATATAGACAGCATATTACCACTTGTTTACAAATAATAAAATAATTTAGGAAATAAAACCAAGAGATTTGTATCAGTGGCTGCTTTTAGAGAAAAGGGCAAGTGAAATAGAGTGGGGAAAAGACAGCCTTAAAAAAATTATTCTGATCATGTGCTTTCTCTACTTTTTAATTAAAGATTAATACACATTAGATTTAAAAATAAAAACTGAAAACAATTACCTCAGTCTAAAAAAAATACCCACTTTATGCCTCTTTAGGCCACTTTAGCAGTGCTTCATTTCAGGCATCTTACTGATGGTTAATTCACAGAAACAATATGTGAGCCATAGACATGACAGTGTTGGCCATAGTCTGCACATTCCTGAATGGAAATTTGACTCATACAGTTGTTTCACTTCTGCTGACCTCCATAAAATCAGTTCTCACTCAGAAGGAAATCTGGTCTGAAAGAGGTACTGATTTTATAAAAGTGAAGAAAAGTTCATTCCTTTCAATCAGTTAGGCTAAGATGCACAAAAATAAATAACGCCTTTGAAAGATTCTAATGAAAGAAAAAATAGGCCATAAAACAAACAAGAGTTTATAATCAAAATTTTGTTTACTTTTGAGTTACTTTAATGAAGAAACAACAGTATCTCTTCCCTTCTTCTCTTTTGAAAGTTATAAAAATTCTGCTTGGAACTATACACTTGCTTAATTTTTATGACTACATTTTTGTTTATTCATTCATTTGAAATGTCTGCAGCATATAGTTGTACTCTTTCCTTGTGAGCATAGTTAAGGCAAGTAGAAAATCGTATTACATGTTTTAAATGTAATAAGTGTGGAATGTTATAACTATTTTAGAAATATTAGATGATAGTTGGGTGTTAACTGATTTCTACAATACAGAAGTAATAGTATCACTATCTATAACCTTTCAGTTATCTTAAATTTACCATCATGTGTTCATGTACATATAAGATGATGCTTGGGCAGAGAAATGTAACAGAAATCATTATTTGGTATTGAATATTTACACTGTATAATTAAATGGTCTGTATAGTGCTAAACTGAGAGATATTTATGTGCAGATAGTGTGGTTCCTCCTTCTGTGGTTCCATGAAGGGGTCCCACTTTAAATTTCCAGTCCTTAGATCAAAATTCCATCTCTGACCCCTATACTAATGAGACTAGAATTTTCTTTTTGAACTCTACTCCCCTTTCCTTGTATCACATTCTTTAGGACAGCCATTCTATTAGAATACTACTTTGCCAACTGTATCCACCAAACACAAATATCACTGAAAATGGTCAAGCTCTGAAGAAAACAAATTCTTCTCTTTAGCAACCTTTATACTCCACCAACTGTCCCAATCATATCTTTCACTGAGGATGTATTTATGTTAGACCTATATGTAGGGTCAATAGAAATTAGAGTATAGGAGAATTTCAGAAAAGCAGTGTGCAGAATTAGAAAGCAAATGGAATATTCAGTAGAACAATGAAGCAATATAACTGAAGTGACAAGAGAAGCCAGAAATTTGCAGAAGCTAGGACAGTGGTTCTCAACCTTCCTAATGCCGAGGCTCTTTAATACAGTTCCTCATTTTGTGATGACCCCCAGTTTCATTGTTACAAATTGAACATAATTAAAGCATAGCAATTAATCACAAAACAATATGTAATTATATATGTGTTTTCTGATGGTCTTAGGCGACCCCTGTGAAAGGGTCATTCGACCTCCAAAGGAGTCGCGACCCATAGGTTGAGAACTGCTGAGCTAGGACATATAGAGAGGAAGAGGAAAATGTAGCTCTTTGGCAACAAAACAGTAGACTAGTAGCAGCATGAGCAAAGATTTAGGAAATTTAGCCCTAGCTGGTTTTGCTCAGTGGATAGAGCCATTGGCCTGTGGACTGAAGGATCTGGGGTTTGATTCTGGTCAAGGGCATGTACCTTGGTTGCAGGCTCCTCCCCAGCCCAGGCCCTGGTTGGGGCACATATAGGAGACAACAAATCAATGTGTTTCTCTCACATCAGTATTTCCCCCTGTCTTCCACTTTCTCTAAAAATCAATGGAAAAATATCTTCAGGTGAGGATTAAAAATTAAATATACAAGTAATTTGCCCTGGGTCTCATGATAAGTAAATGTCAAAGCTGGGTTTTGTAACAGGTAGTCAGGATCCATATTCCTTGCTCTTACCCACTATACTATAAAGCTTCCCTGTAGATGGGTCATTTCTGATCTTAATGCTATAATAAAAAAGCCACTACGTGTTAAGCATCCAGTATGTTCCAAGCAAAAAATGTTGTATGTAATTCCCATAAAGTAATTTGAATCACTAAAGACCAATTAAACTTTTATAGGTTGTAAAGAATGAATATAAATTCAAGTAACTTCAGTTAATGGGGTTTTATTTTAAGGGTACATGTAGAAGTACATGCAGCAGGAAACCATTCCAGAAATTTAATAGACAATTTTAGAAAACTGGAATTTTTATATTCACCAACTCTGTGACAAACACTGTCCCTTTTAAAACTAAGAATATTGAGTTTATATAAGGTAACATGGTTGGTTTCAGTGCTTGCATTTTGGCCATTACTCACCCATTGCGCTTCCTCTTCAAACAATGTGTTTATTAAATATATCTCCATAGATGGCAACAGGGTTCATAAAGATCCTATATGGCATAGTGAAAAGATCAAGGCTGTAGGTTAGTTAACACAGAAATGAGGTGAATCTTGCCTGTTCCAAATTATCATGTGACCTCTATACACATCTACTTGTTCTTCTTCAAATGTAATCTATTCTCTGAGGTTAGTCCCACATAAAGCATTTGGTGATGTTCCATTGCTTGCTGAGTAAAAGTCTAAATTATTTTTGCATTTCCTGTTTCTCATGCACTGCCTTCTCTTGATGCACATGTCATTACTTTCCATTCCGTGCAATTCAGTCAAGCTAGGCCATTTTCCATTTCCCATATATATCTGATGTATAATCATAGTTTCTCTCATTTTCATATTTCTACACTTTGCTATTCTATGTTTTTCAAGGCCCAACTCAAATTCTTCTTCATAAAGTGTTTTGTCTTTTAAGAGCAAGTACCTATATAGCTTAGATTGTGTGTCAGTTACTACACTACTATTTCACAAGATCTACTTAATTGATGATCATACAACCCTATGATCTCCATTCAAAGTGAGGAAATTGAAACTATGTAGAGATTAAGGAAATTATCTATTGTTGTTGCAGCTAAATGGTAATAGATCCATGATTCAAAACCTGGTAAATAATTATCTTTCCTTTCCTCATCTGAAATATAGTATCATTGGTTTTACATTTCTTAGAGAATTCCTAGTTTGCCCAGAACTGCCCCAATTTATGCCTGTCTTTCTGGCATGATTGTTACTAGCTCAGTTATATACTCTCTTAAATTATTCATTGTGCACTTGAGTTTTCCTCTTAAAATGTTCTTCAATCTCTCGTTCCCTTTCCGTTTTCATTGCCTCACCTTAATTTATGGTTCTGTCATTAATTACATAGATGGTTACATTAGAATTCTATTTACCTTCTATTCCTACAAACTCTTTTCTCTCCCTTATATTTCAATACATGAACTGGGATGATCAACTTAGAAGACGATGATTAAAACACTCCCAACGTGTGAACAAACATCAACAACATGAGATTTCAAATGGTTCTATTGCCTGAAATCAAACACCTAAAATTCACCAATGGGTTTCAGGGCCCTTAGGATATAAGCTTTGTTTACTCCTCCATTCTCATCCCATTAGCTGGTCCGGTTAAACTACACCATATTTTACTTCCGAAGTACAGCAAACACTTGTTCATTCTGAGTATTTGCACATGCTCTCTCTGGGAAGCTCCTTTTCCAAACATTCTTCATAATACAATTCAATTACTACTTCTTCCGGAATGTCTTTTTCACCTCCTAGAGTGAAGTGTACTTTTCTTTAAACTATTCCTGTGTTTATTTCTATATCCATATTGGCAGTTACAGATTAAGAACATGAGTTTGTGGGGGGGACATAAATGTAATAACACATTAGTTCCTGCATATGGGAAGAATCCAACTAATGGTAATGACGACTAATTCTGTATTGTATTTGTTGCTTAACTCTGTCTCTCCCATTATTCTCTGATTTCCTTGATAACTAAAAATTAGTGTTAGATAATAATATATTATGTATGTATATATTTGTATTTATATATGGAATATACTTATGCCCTATCTCCTTATAGAGTGTACATTTCGAACAGTTATGTTTACGCATCTTTTGTCTTCAATTTCTTTATTGGTTAAGGTATTACAAATGTGTCCTCATCCCCCCATTAACCCTCAACCTCCCCCCGAACACTCATGCTCTCATCTCCCTGTTGTCTGTGTCCAACATCTTTTGGATTGATAAGGAATTTGGGGGAAGAAGTTTTATTTCAAAATATATGCTTTTGAAAATATTTATTTTAACAAAATCAAATTTTATGCTTTTTTTCTATCAAGTTCTTATTCAAAAAGCACCTACTCCTATTCCCACCCCCTTTGTTTTTTCCTTAAAATAAGTTGGGATATTTCTAGTTACTTTTGTTCTCCTTATTTCCTTACTTCCTTTATTCCTCCCTAAATTTCTTGTTCTAATCCTCTCTTCTCTTAATATTCTTCCTTCTTTAAAATTTAATTTACTTCATTTTTATACTGTCTCTATGTGATTTCATATTTAGTCTATAGCTGTGATGTAAATGCTCATAAGGATTTGAAATCAGTGTTTTCACTGTCTCACTTAACACATTAACAGGAATATTTGACACCACCCTGAGTCAACATGTCTAAAATGTACTTCACTATGACTCAAATCAGCTGCTCTTCTTTACTTCCATTATTCCTTAAAGTCAACATCAAGATAAAACCTTATTGTCACTTTGTTGGTTTTATCTCTTTTGTGGACTATCTTTAATCCAAATCCTATACATATTCTCTCTATAAATGATCTTTTGTTCTATTATGCACTTCATTTTAAAATAATTTACCCACTGTGATTGTTCATGTATAAAATTTTAGTGTTTTCAAATGTACTAGATACATAAATGTCTTTGAAATACACACATTCCAAAAATATTTCATAAGCACCTACTCTGTGCCAAAGAGGCTATCAGCCCTCTGACCTGAATCAGCACCCCTTGTTAGTAGCATTTTGAGGATTACAGTCTTCTTCAAGAATCTGTTGGGTTCTGTGACTTTCCCAAAGGAGAAGAAAAAACTTCAACAGATATGTTATTAAGCTTCCTGAAGCTCATCCATATATTGTTTAAAAATTCAGAGGTAATTTAAAAAAATGTCTCCTGTGAAAGAGCTGTAATGTGAGGCTTTCAGACACGAGGTATATTATGGGGATGTGCTTGTCAGAATTGGAGAGGAGGACATCTTTGGAACAAGGGAGACATAATGGCTAAGACATAATGGTTAAAGTACATGTTTTATAATCAAAAGTAAAGGGTACCTCCAAATGGAAAATTAAGAAATATTTGTTTTATGAATAGGTATGAATATTTAGTAGATTAATTTGAACTCTTTAACCTTGCTTCCTAATCTGTTAAGCGGAAGTAATCATGCCTACTCCATAGGAGTGTTATGAGGATTGATGAAATTATGTATATACAGTAGGTCCTCGGGTTACATGGGAGATCCGTTCCTATGGCGACATAACACGATTTTCGCCCTAAGTCAGAACCCACCTACATAAGCACCTACGTCACTCACATGGAGCACATATACAGCAGTAATGAAGTGAAACAGTAAAAAACATTTAAAAGAAAGATAACAGTTCCTGACCTTTACTTGTGGTAAATAAATAATAAAAAACATAAAGCACATATGTACATACGTCAAAATGACGGAACTTTTATTTTTTTATAAATAAATGGGAGATGGCGATGTAACCACGCATGATTGAAAATTTTAAGAAAAACTTCCTATGTGGAAGACTGAACAAAGAGTCTAATTTTTAAAGGTGTTTCTAAGAATGATGCAAAGCTACCGTAATGCCCATGGCCCTCAGACTCTGGGAAAACTCTAACACAAAGCACCTACGTCACTCACATGGAGCACATATACAGCAGTAATGAAGTGAAACAGTAAAAAACATTTAAAAGAAAGATAACAGTTCCTGACCTTTACTTGTGGTAAATAAATAATAAAAAACATAAAGCACATATGTACATACGTCAAAATGACGGAACTTTTATTTTTTTATAAATAAATGGGAGATGGCGATGTAACCACGTAACCTGAGGACTGTCTGTATTAAGTGTATAGTCTTGGAAATGATATGCTTTCAACAAATGGCAGTTATTATAGAAAAGCCAAAATACTACAAATTAGAATTAGTACATAAAGTCTGAGCTAGAATAAAAGCAAGTATAACTCTTGGATCAAAATTATCTGGGTGCTTACTCAAGATAAAGAATGATGGCCCCCTTCTAACAGAATCTGAATTTCTGGTGAGGGTAAGAATCTCCATTTGAACAAACACCCCTAAGGGATTAGACTTAACATTGACGAGTCGATGTTTGAATACAGGAGGTGACAGTAAACTTACTGAAGACGAATACTATATTTTATTCATTTTTGTTCTCCCACTTTCTTGAACTTGAATGACTGTCAGCAAATACATTCTTAACTAATGAATGAATTGATCGTGTTAACTAGATTCTTTATAATATATACATTTATTGGAGAACATGAAGAAAATAGTCATAGCGAAGTCTTGGATCAGAGAGGACTAAATTATGTGTCCTCCAAAATTGATGATATTTGGAGATGGGAGGTAATTGGGTTATGAGGGTGGAGCCCTCATGATGGGATTAGTACCCTTTTAAAAAAGAGACATTAAAAGAGAGGGGATATAGCAGGAAGGCCATTCTCACCAGACACTGAATCTGCTGGCACCTTGATCTTGGACTTCCTAGCCTCCATCACTGTGAGAAAGAAATGATTGTTGTTTAAGCCTCCTAGCCTGTTATATTTAGTTATCACATCCCAAACTGACTAAGACAGGATGTATTGATTAAAGAAAAATCCTGAGGGGATAAGGGACAGATGATACACCTTAGCTAGTCTTTAGAAGAAAAATATGCAAATGGACATAGGGTAACTGAATTTAAGAAAAACAAATATTTGTAACTTCTAACCTACTGATTGAGAATTCACTCTATTATATATGACTTTAAAAAATTAGTATACAAATGTTTTTAACAGAGCAAACTTTATAATAGGTGACAATCAGGAGATCTGACCTATGAGATTGTAAGATTTGAAGTGCAGATTTATGTGTTTAATCATAAAAGTATGATTAAATCATAATGCTTAGACAGTGCCAGGTACATGGCTGGTAATCCATTAATGTTTGTTGATTAATGAATCTAGAAGCAACACCTGAAATTGGAAATTTGTTCATAATGGCAGCCACAATGTACTGAGTTTTAGAATGAGTTGAATGTTTGAAGAATGCATTATATAACTACCTGGATGGGATTGAACAAAAACTACTTAACCTCGCAATTTATTAGTTACTTTCTTTTATCAGAATGCTGTTACTACTACTACTATTACTACTAATGTGGTTCATTTTCTCACTGAGTGTCCAAACTGGTAAATATAAAATGGTGTCACAGGAATGAAGTTTTACATGATTATGCTTATGAATGTTCCCCATTTTCTGTCTGTCAATTTAATAGGTGTTTTTAAAAAACAGTCACTTGGAATCAACCTCCCTTTGAATGAACACATTCAGCAGTTACTTGCATTCATTTTTCCAGGAAAAGTCAAAAGTGTTATCCAAAATGTAAACTGAGACAATTTTTTAAACGCTAACTTGTTCAGCTCTTGTCCTCTTATTTGAGGAATAATTCAATCTTAAGTGACAAGAATCAGCCTTCAAGATAATTTATTATAAATACAGTCATTTAAAACTATTGTTTATTATATAAACATAGCCTAGTCTCATTCTTCTTAAAACTGAGCTTTTAACTTGTTAACCCTGTGGTATAGATACATCAGAAATTTACTCCCTATGAAGCTCTTTATGATCCCAACAGCCCTGATTCTTCCAGATTGTTTTATTTCCAAACTAAAAATATTGTTTTTTCACTCTTGAGTGTGGAAATTTAGCTACCTCCATATTACATGCTTACTGAAGTAGAAAACTGCCTAATCAGATAGGAAAACATTTGGCTGTGAATAAATCAGCATTTGCTGAGGATTTCAAAGTGTGAAAATAGGCAGGCAAGCACATAGCCTATGAGCTTTGCTTTCTCTTGCTTCCCTGTAGAGAAATCGTAGGCTAATATGGCTGCCCCTGCCATCTGTCTAAATACTTGAGTTGTTGTCTTGAATTAACACAGCAGAACTAGTGGGGGATGTAATTAAGATTTTATTTTTACACTTTATCACCAGATGCTCCGCAATATAAATTATCCATAAATGTGCAGATTGATTAAGATTTTAACAAGGAAAACAATGAATGTTTAGAGATCCACTAATTCAGAACAAGAGGTACAATTATTTTAATATGTTAAGTTATAATGTTCATGGGTTTTATCAATTTTCTAAAACTTTACATGAATTGCTATAGATTTTCTTGAAAGTGAAAAAACATTTTCCTATATATCAGTGTTTCTCAACCTTCCTAATGCTGCAACCCTTTAATACAGTTCCTCATGTTGTGGTGACCCCCAATTTCATTGTTACAAATTGAACATAATTAAAGCATAGTTATTAATCAGGAAACATATGTAATTATGTATGTGTTTTCTGATGGTCTTAGGCGACCCCTGTGAAAAGGTCGTTCGACCCCCAAAGTTAATAAATAATTAAATTATCAGCTATTAAGTGGTAATTTGCATTGTTCCACACTGTGATCTTTCAAGAGATCTTAACAGAGGCCCAGCCCATGTGGCTAATAGAAAGTGCCAAATCCTAGCCACTAGACCACCAGGGACTCACCATGTGGCTAATTGGTTGAGCTTCCACCTATGAATCAGGAGGCTACAGTTTGATTCCCAGTCAGGATATATTCCCAGGTTGCAGGCTCAATTCCCAGTAAGGGGCATGCAGGAGGCAGCCAGTCAATGATTCTATCTCTATTCATTGATGTTTCTATCTCTCTCTCCCTCTTCCTTGTGCTCACAAACCAATAACAATAAAAAAGAAAAAAGTAAATAAAATATTTTTTAAAAAAAGATCTTAACATGGGCACTCGATAAATACCTGTTGAATAAATTGAATCCACATAGGTTATTTTGATTTCCAAATAGTCAATTGAAGAAGTTTATCAACAAGGTAGACTTTTTGTGCATTCCCCAGAAACAATCAATGAGACTCTTTGCAAAGCTGCACTATTGGGAGCTATATAAAACATATATTTTTTACCAAAGATAATTTTCAGCTTTTGACCTAGAAAACAAATTAAATTTTTTTTGCATTTTTATTTTTAAATTAAATTTTTGGGTGGCATTGGTTAATAAAATTTTATTTAGATTTCAAGTGTGCAATTCTATAATACATCTTCAGTATATTGCATTGTATGTTTACCACCCAAAGTCAAATCTCCTTCCATCACTATATATTAGAACCTCCGCTTCTTGTTAGATAATTCTGGTGCCAATTATAAATTCAAATTGATTAGAAATTCAAATATCTTCACTGTGCAATACAGTAATTGAAAAAGAAAAAAAAAACTGAATGATTTTCTCATCCTTCCACTAAAAAAACAAAATAATTGAGAAAAATAACTTTTTTTGTAAAAACTTTTTTTTGAAATAGTTTTACCTTTCCACTGAAGAGTCCAATGGGCTGTAAATAATCTTCCTGATTATTGATTTCTTTTAAATATGTATCGCTGTATTTATTTTTATTTCTAAAACCTAGTAAGTTTCATAGAAATTCAGTAATATTTGCTGAATGAATGAACTGGCGGACAAGAGATTTCTTGCTCCGCTTATTATGGAGTTAGCTTTTAATAAGACACTTTGATAAGAATGTATAAATACAGGTTTTAATGCTAAGAGAAAACCTTTATTGGTAGTTTGGTACTTAAAATAATTGTTGATTGGCACATGAGTAGATATTCAAAATATGATAAATATGTTAATGTGTATTAATATCTTAATATGTATTAACATGCTTTATTTATACATATTAATAATGTATATTAACATAATGTTTAATGTATATCAATAACACATTAATATACAGGTTTTCTATCTGTAAATGGCATCGACAAGTGGAATATATAATTGAAAGGTCATAGAAATATTTATAACCAACTTAAATTCCAAAAAGATATGCATGAGCCTATATTTGATTATAAAGATCTTTCCAAAGAAAATATTCTCTAATATTTTGGACACAGATGCACATGCACACATGCTTAGATAAAGAGATGGGGGGAAAAAAAGGAAAGAATGAGGGGAAAAGGAAAGAGAGGAGAGGAGAAGGAGAGGAGGGGAGAGGACGGGAGGAGAGGGAAGGGGAGAAGGAAAAAAGGGACAGAGGGAAGAAGGAACGAAAAAAGAAAAGAAGAAAAGTTGACCAGGAAAAACCAGTAATCATGGTATAACTATTAGTCTATTTAATTTTAGTTTAGGTTTGTATTGAACATTGCCACTAATTTACCTGAAAACTTTTCTCATTTTCACACTGCACTTCAGGCAAATCTTTCTTAGTTCAATAAAACATAACCATGATTTTTATATAAGATGATAAATGTATTAGGAGCTGGTTTAGTATTTCCCTTAAATACGTACTGCAGTGAAACATGGAGGCCCACAATGGTATGGGTCCCTCTGGAACATCAATCATGCATGATGCTGTGAAGAAAAGTCTTGACTAGTTAGAGTCAATGTCATCACTCTAACCTATGCTCATCTGAATGCAGGCATTTTCCTACTATGGAGATTTTATTTCACTTCACCCCCAACCCAGTCACTCCTCAGCATTTATCATATTGTTAGCACATTCGTCTTTATAATGTGGATTCTATAAAGCACACGCTTCTGCGGACATATTTTCCCTATTATGATTTTCCCCTCTCAGACAGGAAGCATGAATATGTGAAAGCATCTCTTATTTGGAAAGAACATTGTAATTAAGTGTAGGCATCTGCCTTCTTTCTGAAAAGTAAGTACTTATAAATATTCCTATGGCTTTTCAATAATATGTTCCAGTATTTTTAGTGCCAATTTGCAGATAAGGCCACATTCCCACTATTAGTCTAAAATTAAACAAAACAGTAGAATTAAGAGTTTTCTTTTTTTAATTATATTTAGAATTTCTTTTCTCCAACCTCATTAGCCATAGTGAAGTGAGAAGAGGCAGTTTTCCAAGCAATTCAGACAAAGAAAATACTTTTTGTTTTGAATTAACTGAATATTTTTGTTAAAAATGGCTTGTTCTTCAACTTGACCATTGGTTAATTGTTTCTGTATTCTTAACTGACTTCAGAAATCTAACCAGTCAATGCTTCCCAATAAGAAGAATAAGAAACATTAAGAAATGTGTAAAATGAAATGCTTTTATAATAAATCATTCTAGGCAGGTTTTATAACCTGGCCCTCAGGTTATAAAACCCTAAGAGAAAACTACAGGATGCATTGTGTCAAAGATCTAAGAAGCACCAACAGTGCCTAAAATCCATGAGAGGCAGTATAGAAGCTGAAATCCCTGCATTTTTTATAAATTCCAGGATTCATTTTTAATGGAAATGTAGTCAAAAAGCACTTAGTTATTATTTTCATTAAAGTTCTAAAAGAGTAAATTACTTTTATTTGATAGAAAAATTGCTAAACCTCTTAAAGCAAAATGATAGAAAACTGGAACGATTTCTGAACTAAAACAGAAACAACTCTAGGGCTTCCTCCCAAGCCCTTTAAACTTACATTAGAAATTTAATTTCTGTGAGCTTCATTTTTATGCTTTTTAAAATAATGGAATATTGGATTATATTATTTTCAAGTCCTCTGTACATTCTAAAATTTCATAATTAATTAATACATTTAAATTTAAAAAAAAAAGACAAGACAAATAACTAACTTCTAAAAATGAAAATAGCTGCAATTATCTCCACAGTATTTTTCTGAAGTGATTCAAAGCGAGCTTTGGTGGAATTGCTAAATGACTGAATTTGCAAAAGTGGGCGATAATTGAGTCGTTATGCTCAACCCTTATTAATTATTAATGACTTCTCTTGGACTTTGAACCAGAAGGGTTTTCCACCAGAGAGGTCCTGACTGGGCTTGTCTGAATGATGAATCATCTCCCACACGGAGGTGGTCTTTCCCAGCTCCAAGGTACTCACAGGCACTACCAGGAAATTTAACTGTGGTTGCCTGTGTTGTACTTGGCTTTTAAGTTTAAAAAAAGAAAGAAAGGAACTTTCAATATTGATATCACCATGCTGTAGCCTGCAGGAGCAAAAGATTTTCTTTGAGGAAAAAAGAGCTGGACGTTAAAAAACAATGCACTCCGCCAAGGCTCCAGTCATCTGAATGCACTCAACATTTGTGTGGCTTTAAATCTGGCTGCACACACATGCCAGGGCCAATGATCAGAAATGCATCTGGGTCGCAGAAGCCGCCCTGTAGTCTCCTCCACCCCCTTTTGTTGGCTGTTTTTGTAACATATGTTAGGCACCAAGGAGACAAACAAGGATAAAATGGGATTCTCCTTTCCCATATGATTCTATGCCAGAGAGACAAATCCCAACCAAAGCATCCGATTTCAATGTTCTGACTACTGAGAAACCCCACTTTCTTGTTCTCTGTCCATCACCAATCTTTTCAGCAAATATTTTTCCACCAAGTACAAAGCAATGTAGGCTAATAAAATACAGGGTTCTTTCTCCCTACTCCATTTCCAATTCTTGGTCACTAATAATGTGTTAGTGACATAATACTTCATAGACATGCCATTTGATATAAAGGCTACCTATTCACAGTATTTTAAAGTCTTGAAATAAAGAAAATACAGATAGTCCTTTGTCTATGAATTCTGTGAATTAATCAAAAAGTCTTGTTTGCATCTCATAATTTCTCATGGAAATAACTTTAAAAATGGTGATAGAACTCCATTAGAAGAGAGGGAAA
>NW_006383016.1:10347543-10351524 GCF_000327345.1 Myotis davidii
CATACAACAAGTAACATTACATATCCTTTGCATGCCAATGTTTCTGTAACCCTCAGGTGGGTTAATGGTGGGTCTAATAAGGAGATGGTGGCACCTGCCCCACGGACGCATGCAGCATTGTTTGTTGGCCACACTACCATCATTTCTACTTCAAGAGGGTACAGGCCCCACAAGCTGAGGATGGAGTGGCTGCTGTGGCTCTGCACATTGGCAGAACACTTGTAAATTGGGTGTTTTAATGTCAGAGATTGTCAAACAATTATTAAGCCCTGCTATATAGAGTTGTGTTCTAGAAGTATGTTTGGGATTTTAGGGATCTATTTGAACTGTGCATTATTATATATTATTAGAGTAACAGTTTCTTTCACTTAAAATTTTTTTAAATATATTTTTTATTGATTTTTTCACAGGGAGGAAAGGAGAGGTATAGAGAGTTATAAACATTGATGAGAGAGAAACATCAATTCAGCTGCCTCCTGCACACTCCCTACTGGGATGTGCCCACAACCACAGTATATGCCCTTGACCGGAATTGAACCTGGGACCCTTAAGTCCGCAGGCCGACGCTCTATCCACTGAGCCAAACCAGTTAGGGCATCTTTCACTTAAAATTTTATCTTAAAATCTTCAACTATTCAGAAAAAGTAGAATTAATAAAGAATGAATATATGTATCTCCATCCCTTCCATTAAAAATCATTATGGTTTTGAATAATTTGCATGAGCTATCTTTTTTTAATTTTATTTTTATTGCAAAATATTTTGTAACAAAACCTAGATCTCACATCACGTATACTTCAGTTACACAACTATAAAAGTTACATATCCTACATAATGATGATGCATTATAACTCCCAAACAGTACTTTTATCATATAATACTGTTTATAATCAATTTCTCACATTGCCTATAAAATGTCTCTTATGTTTACTGTTTTCAAATCAGTATTCAAACAAGATTCCTCACAACATTGGTTGTTATCTACTTGAAATGCCTTTTTATTTTAAGTAGTCCCCTCTGACTTTTTCCCCCCATATCACTGACTTGTTACCAAATTCAGTCAATGTCATGAATTCATGTCAGTGTTACCAAATTTATGTGGCGCATCGATATCACATTCCCTTAAGGATTATTTAAAAATTTTTTTAGAACGTATATATCCTCTAAATGGAACTTAACACTAGGGGTGAGTAATTTTGTAAAATATCATAACTGTATTATTTTTTGTCAGTGGTAGGCTCTGATAAACCCATTTAAATAGTGATTAAGGAAAGTAAAATATTCTGTTATCTGCTGTAGCCCATGGAAGAAAGAATAGTGTAATTGAGATTTAAAAGATTCCAACATTGCCCAATATTAATTATATAACATAACTACTGTCTTTTTTATACATGGCCTGCTATTCTTGTTTATTACACCTACCTGGTTCCTATACGCCTTACAATTTACAGCCTCTGGAACAGTGGATTCTTACTGATAAATGTTGCAAGAGAATACCAAATTTTGAAGGGACTTTTGAATTATAAAAGAAGACGCGTTTATATATTTGATGTTGATTTGTGCCTCTAGGATACACTGGTAGATGGTATATCTACAGGTAAGAGACAAGTTAGGATTCTATTTGAATGAGCAGGATCACCCTAATAGATAAACAGCTACAATAGTATATTGTTGCTACATGGCTGATTATTGGGTGAAACCAACCCCCAAAATAAATATAATACTGTATTTTCTCTCCCCTATTCATGTTCTGCTAACATAAATCATCAAAGACAACCTTAGCTAGTTTGCATCAGTGGATAGAGCAATGGCCTGTGGACTGAAGGGTCCTGGGTTTGATTCAGGTCAAGGGCACATGCTGGGGTTGCAGACTCAATCCCTAGAGGGGGGCTTTTAGAAGGCAGCCGATTAATGATTCTCTCTCATCGTTGATGTTTCTATCTCTCTCTCCCTCTCCCTTCCTCTCTGAAAAATCAATAAAAAATATTAAAAATAAATAAATAATCAAAGACATAGTTGAAAGATAAAAATAAAAGGAGATTTATGCATTGGCAATAGAACCATTTTACAGTACCATTTAAAATTCTCAGAACATTATTACGTAGATATTGTTATTATTTCCATTTTAAAGGTGACAAAATGAAGTTATAAAAAGCCTGTTATTTTCCCAAGAACAGAGTGATAAATGGAGAATCCAGGAACCAAACTGAGGCATTCTAGCTCTTAACCTAATAGTAGACTCTCAGAATAGATGTATGAGCTTATTTCTGTCTTTATGTGAGCACTAAGTGGTAGAAAAACTTCCAATTCTGATGCCAACCCTGAAACTTTTAATATATGTTAACCCATGAGGATTTTTAATGTGAGTACTTATATGTTACATGTGCATTTAATAATAACTGCATGTATCAATAAAGATTCCTTTTGCTTTAAACAGGTCATTGATAACCTTGGTCCTTTGGAACTGATCCTTAACACGCCTAGCCATCACAGGGTACATCATGGTAAGGAAATTGATCTCTTCTTTCTGTCCTTTTTCATTTATTTAAAATGATATTAGTTTTCATCATTTCATTGTAATTACCCAACATAGTCAGCACACACTGTGTAAGTAGGCATCTCTTCTTCCTTTGACTCTCCAAAGCTAGAACCAGAAACAAACAAACAAAAACACCCCCCAACATCAACTTCTTATCTGGCTTTTGGATTTTTCTTTTTGCCTGAATCTCCTCAGGTGTAGTGGGAGGACAAACAAAAAATTGAGCTAAACAGCTGAGTGGATGGATGTGCAGTTTATATCTTGAAGGCCACTCCTTTACCTGATGCTGAGAGTCATTCCTATCTAGAGCCAGAGTGTGCCTGGTTTTGAAAACTGTTGGGATTTGAGAAAAGCCTAATAAGAAACACTTTACTTTCCTGCTTCAATTCTGTGAACAAACCTTGGCTGCACTGCATTTGCTTGACAGACAGAAAGACCCACATGGCTAGTGCCTACACTTTAAAGATGCCAGCTTAAGAAATGTTAGAAATGTTTGCATTGTTCACCCAAGGACCTGGACAAGAATGTGCGTATCAGCAATACCTGTAACAGGAGCAAAAGAGACCCAATTCCCATGTTTATCAGCAGTTGAACCAGACAAACTGCAGACAGTTCATGTGATGGGAAACTATGTCCCCTTGACAGCACTATTATGACACACAATGGCATGAACGAACCTTACACACATGATGTTGAGATAAAGAAGCTGGTAATAAAAGAAGAAATACTATTGTTCTGTTTTATAAGTTTCCAGCAATCAGCAGAGGGGCACGGCAGGTCCCTTTTCCCATGGCAGGGGGCAAAATGGGTGCCCAAGCTCCCCCAGCAAGAGGAGAGGACAAGGTCATGCTACACATGTTCAGTTGCCTCCTGTAAAGTCAACAGCCATTCCCCTACCACAAGGGCATCATTAGTGAGGGGTGGAGAGGACAAGAGTGTTATACTCTTGGGATACCTCCGTCTAAAAAGAACCATAAGGAGTGGAGAAGAGCAAGGCCACTTTGAAAAAGAAATAGAGTTTCCCCTGTTGGATTTCAGAGTGCCTTCCCACACACGTTGCTGTATATCAACTTCAACACTATTAACATTTTAATATTAATTTTAAAAAGATGAGCTAGTTCTTTGGGCCAAGGGGGCTGTCCTGTGTATTAGAGCATGTTGGTCTCTACCTACGAGATGCCAGTAATATCCCCTCACGGTGGTGACTACCAATGTCTTCAGACATTGCCACATGTCCCCTAAAGGGCAAAGTGCTCCCCGATCCAACTGAGAGCCACTGTTTATACAGTGTATGGCCACAGGTTGTGTATCTGTGTACCAGCCCCACTACTTTTGTACCGGTGGGAGATTTTTCCTGATATTTTCACTTTCAAATGTGTATTTGATAGCTAAGATTTGGAATCAGCCTAACCCATCAGTAGATGAATGGATTAAAAAACTTTG
>NW_006383016.1:10351762-10353464 GCF_000327345.1 Myotis davidii
GTATTTGCATATGGGGAAGGTGTGTAAAGAAATGAGAACACCAGAAGACAGTGGGTTTGTTGGAGTAGTGGTTTGGTGGGTTAATATTCTTTATTCTATTGACAACCATTGGATTGTGTCTTTTATTATTATTAAATAATAATTTATTATTTATTAATAATAATTTATTTTATTATTATTAAATAAGTTATGCCCAGCTATGATGAGATATTTCAAGAATCTTAACTTTATTCTTTAAAAAATATTTTTTATATTTTTTCTCATAGGCAGAAACCGTTATTGCATAGACAAAAATTATGCCGGCACACTTATTATATGGGATAGAATTTTTGGTAAGTAAAAAGTACCAGAATTTTCAAATTTTAATTAGCTTCTTAACGCTCAGAAAGTCAAAGATTATACCCTTAATGTTTGTCTTCCAGGGACATTTGAGCCAGAGGATAAAAAAGTTGTATATGGTTTGACACATCCCATTAATACATTTGATCCACTCAAGGTGCAGGTAATGTACTGTTTTATTCTTTCTGAATTGATCATATTCTATCATTAAAAGGATGATAATCAATACCCTTTTAAAAGGTAGTAGTGGATTACACTATCCTGAAAAAATTTTTTAGTTGTGAAAGAACTTGACAATAACCCTGGCATTTAAACAAAGACTTAAATCAAATTGGGCAAAATACATTAGAAAGCAATTAATACAATTTTTAAACATGTCTACTACCTAGAATTTAAACATGGCTCTTTAGCAAACATATGCTTACTTAGAATAGACCTGAAATATATTCATGTATTCAGAACGGATGGTAGTAACATGTATAATTAAGGCTGATCCCACAGTAAGAAAAATATTTGCTTCAAGTCTGCATGACTCTGGTTAGAAATTCAGTGTGAGGCTTTGCCCACTCTCCTGGATCTGTGTGCCAGGAACTATTATGGGTTGGTTAGGTCTGCATGTTCCCTCACCTGCGAAGACTTGTTTTCTGTCCTACATGTAGTATTGATTGTTCACTGGTCTCAGTGGTTGGCACTAGAGAAATTAGGAATGTCTGTGAAGCTCTGATATATCAGCCGCAGACCACTTCAGACACTCCTGGGGTTAGGAACTAGTAAATTAAAAAAGATAAGAACACTTGAAACCCTAAAGAGGTCAGTCAGTGATAGCGCCGTCCCAGGGACTAGGTATATGGCATCCAGGAAAGAAGAAAATTACAGGTTCATGTTGGGTCTTCCTCTCAAACCTACTTTTTCACATTTTTAAGAAAGTGAAAATAAAAATAAATTGATATTTATTGAGCTGTTATTATGTGCAGGGCGTTGCTAGCAGCTCAGCACACATATTTGATGTAAGCATTACTAAAACATTTTGAGGTAGTGGTTCTTTCCAGCTCCAATTGTTGGTGGATAAAACTGAGGTTCTCAGGATTTAAATGATTCACCCAAATACACACACTTTGTTAAGGGTGAACTTAGCCAAGATGGGTTCCCAGCCAAGCCCAAAACTTGCTTCACTCAATTTAAATTTTACACGCTCCTGCCTCTTCACAGAAAAGGCCATTGCGAATTACCTTCCTATTTCAAGTGAAAGACATTTTTATCTCATACTCCAAAAGAAAAAATTGGCTACTTTTCCTCCAGAGCATTTCTTTCTTGGTGTCTCTTGGTTTCTTGGCGCCTCTCTCTCTCTCTCTCTCTCTCTCTC
>NW_006383016.1:10353549-10358963 GCF_000327345.1 Myotis davidii
TCTCTCTCTCTCTCTCTCTCTCTCTCTCTCCCTCTCTTTCTCTCTCTCTCTTTCTCTGGCATTATTAAGAACATATGTCTCAGGAGAATACTAAAGAAGCATTTCAGGGAACTTTCTTAATAATAAGCTTTACAGAATCAAAACCAATTTGGAAAAAAATACATTGAGAGCTGCTTCTTCACTTGTGTAGTCTTGTCTCTGTTGTGAGGAGATTAACAAGGAATTGGACAACTTGGTTTCTGTCATGTATGACAGAGCCTTTCAAACTTAAAGGGCGTGTGAATCGTGGGAGCAACTGATGAAAGTGCGGCTTCTGCTCAGCAGGGCTGGGTCTGTCCTAGACTCTGTTTCTGACAAGCTCCCAGGCTGTGTGTGTGCGGCTGGTTCATGGCTGAGCATTTCAGTAGAAAGGCTTTGGAAATGTGCACTCCTGCTGGGAAGAGCAGCTCATGTGGAGGCTGAATAAAGAGATTGGAAACTGGACAACATGAGCTACACGAAAAGTTGGATGCTTAGGATTTGGAGAGAGACACTATTCAGATAATCATAAGTATTTATGAGCTGCTGCTGAATTTGTGTCAGTGCCAGATTTCCAGGCATCTAACCCTCACATAAACATTTTCTTTACTGTAGTGTCACATCAGTGTCCATGGTTTCGTCTCCTACATGCCCACTCACATGGTCAGAAATGTCAAATCAGCAAGATGTGATAATTAGGAGTTCCACAACCTATAAAAACGTATATCTACTTTCATTTATATTTCCTTATATCCAGCTCAGTATCTCACCTTGTCCTCAGAAGCATAAAAAAAAACTTGGGATTTTTTTCTTTATCATTTGGCATAAACAATTCACTGCTCTTCTTTGGGGTCCAAGAGTTTCAGAGCATTGGGTAGCAAATAAGTGAGAAGGTATTCCTGATGTTAAAACATTACCATATACTTCTCATGGTTTGTGTCTAGTACGATAGCAATAAAATTGCAGTCAGGTATCAAAACAACACAACAGGTATAAATGTATAATTTCTAAATACATTACCTTTCTACATTATTACTATTATTATTGCAAAGCTCCAGGATAAGTTTCCATCTAACATTTTCTTTTTCCTCAAAATTTGCTTCACTAAATCCTGAATGGTTCCTTAATTAAGATTCCTTATTTAATATTTTGAGCAATTTTTAAAACCATTTTTAACCCTAGAAGTTTGAATTCTTTGAGAAACAGTGAAAATACAAGCAAGACCACAAATTTGTATGGAGCCAAAGCTTCTTTATACATGAATTTATTACTACAGTTATAATACAACTCACCTCTAGAGTCTATAGTTGATATTCAACCTCTGGATTATTTTTAATCCTATGATAGATTATGACAGGTGTGGCATTTATAGCTAATTACCCTAATAGCTAATATTTATTGGGTACTTATCATGTATGGACTTACTTTTAACTTCTCTACATGTCAAATATATGCTATTTGAAGAGTGGGGATTCCTGTTAAAACCCTCAAGGCAAACTTTTGACTCAGTCATCAAAGTTTTTCTTTTCTTATTACAGAATATAACCTATTTAGTACTCAGAGGTCTGCTATCAGAAATAGCTTTTAACATTTTTCCTTCATATGACATGTTTGTCTATAACTCAATAAGAATAAATAATTATTTTTAAATAAGTGACATATATGCAATATTTACATCTTTCCATGTTCAAGGTAATATCCATTTAGCAAGATGTTAGAAAAGATGTCATTTGACATGGATATTGAGTTCTCAGGATTCTAGTTAATTCCACTGGAAGCAAAGCCTCTTAACCAACTTTTTCTACTTTGCTGAGTTTCTAAATAATTGACTTATTTTTTAATTTCCAAGTTATAATTCTGAATATTGACAAGGACACATTTAATTTTAAAGGTATGCAGAATACATAAATAAGTTATAATTTTTAATGCAGTTGCATATTAACTAACATTAATCAAATTATTGTAGCATTTAAATATGTAAAGTACATTAAATTAAATACATGATTTATTATATTTAATCTTTTTAAGAGATTTTTTTTTAAATAAGCTATTTTTTATTCTTCTAGTTCCACCATTTAGTTTACATGTGGACGACATTCTGGGCCACACCTGGAGTCTTCAATAAGTTCTCTGTCTTATTTAAAGGACCAGGATGGGGACCAGGTAAACCAAGACTTGGACTGAGTGAAGAAATCCCCGAGGTAAGTAGAGTTCCTGGGTTTGATGATGGTGATGATTAGTCTCTTATAATGGGGTCTACAGCCAGCCTGTGTATATGCTGACTTCATGTAAAAGATGTTCTCTTAAACAGATGCAGCCTGGTGGTGTATAACTTAATGAGTGGACACCACCTAGGGGCCAATAAGAGGGGTGACTTCGCCCAGGCAGACACTGCTCTCTTCCCAGGGAGCATTGTTTAGGGCAGTGATGGCGAACCTTTTGAGCTCAGCGTGTCAGCATTTTGAAAAACCCTAACTTAACTCTGGTGCCGTGTCACATAGAGAAATTTTTTGATATTTGCAACCATAGTAAAACAAAGACTTATATTTTTGATATTTATTTTCTATATTTAAATGCCATTTAACAAAGAAAAATCAACCAAAAAAATGAGTTCGCGTGTCACGTCTGACACGCGTGTCATAGGTTCACCATCACTGGTAGGGGATGGAGCAGCAGAGGCGATTTTGAGACCCACCCAAATCCATGGCCAGGAGACATCGTGTAGTTCAGAAACCCATGCAGCTCGGTCACAGAATCCTATACACTGGAGATGGAGGGATCCTTAAAGATGAGTTAGTCTAGCCTTTATTTTGTTCATGAAAACCTGAGGTCTCCAGAATGGAAGGTCTAAAGTCACACCAAGATGTAGTTATTGGATTAGACCACAACATTATTCATTCTGTAGTAGAATAGAAACATTAAATACAGAAATCCCATTTTAAAACAAAAAATAAGCAAGGTCTAGAGATTTAAAACACTGGAAACCAAATGAAATATTCAGTTTTATTCTGGAATTCCTCTTAGAGACACGGAAAAGGAATGTCTTCCCAGTTATTCAGGATTTATATTGTTGTTCCTTATGAAAATAACTGCCATTAATGGTGATATAGAAACAAAAGAAATAGAAAACTGTTGATTTCAAAGATAACTATGAGTGTGAAATTTAGCTAGTATTTCAAGGAAATAAAATATTTCATATGGGTGTTATTCTTATTTTCAAAAATATCCTGATATAAGTAAGGTTGTTTTCTCATCTAGTTATGAAAGATTCTAGGTTGAAATTTCTCAGATCCTTTTGGTTATGTTCAGTCAATTATATAATAAGAGCTGACTTGATATAAGTGAAAATATTTTGCTTACTTCGGCTCCAAAAAGTCTAGTTAACTATGGTCTATTTGTTGTTGTTTTTTAAATAGATAACCTAAAGTTAATATTTTTTAAGTCATATTGTTGCTTAAATCTGAATTAAAAAATAGAATCATCGTGTTTCTTGGAAACTCTGTAGCTTGAGAAAGTTGTTTCTAATAGAGCAACATTTCCCTTTGAGGCATAATTATTTCCACTACCCAAAGTCACCTTCCATTTTCACTTTTGCTATACTTTCATGTACATATAATCATGGACATATTTTTCTATTTATATTTTCATATTTTCACGTTCATTTTGGTTATGTTTATCACCCGTACATATTGCCAAATCAATTCTTACTTTGTTCTACATAAGGCAGACTAAATCAGAATCAGAATACTGAAAAAAAAAACAAGTGTTCTAACTTTTATACTTTTTCTGTCTCATAAAATGAATGTTAGTCATTTTTTTTGTGCGTGTGTGTGTGGGAGGGGGTTGGGGGGGATAGCAAAACCTTTGATTTCTTTTTGCATATCTTCTCTTCATAGCCTGAATTTCAGTGAAAGGAATAAGCCAGGGAGTGATATCAGTGAAAGGCTTCTTCCTTGTCTTCCTAGGTTACCGGGGAGGAAGTTCCCTACTCATCGTCAGCGCCTTACCTATTGAAGATCTATGCAGTTGTACAGTTTGCTGTGATGCTGGTCTTTTATGAAGAGACCTTTGCAAATAAAGCTGTAAGTTTTGTCCATTTTAAATAGTATGATAAATTATGTCATTTTTTTGATAAAATATCTCACATTAAAACAGGTAAATTAATTCGTCTAGACTATTGAATATAAATTATATCCAAAGTGCTTCAGTATGGAATTTCCATCAAATGGTATACTATTGATCTAAATGACAAAGAGTAAGTAATTTGCCACAAATAAATTCCTCAGCATTTACAAAAAAAGTATTTTGGAAGTTAGAATGAAATGTTTGGGAAAATACTTTATATTAATGTTAATCTACTTACCTTCAATGAGAGCATACCCGGACACTTTGACATTAGAAAATTTTCAATGTGGGTTGACTTCACTTGTCTTCTTCTTTCTAAACATTCAGAATATTCAGGAAAACCAGAGCACAGGACCAGAGTTTAGAATCTGGAATCCAATCCAGGCATTACCACCTGGGGAGGTTTTTTATTTGTTGCGTATGTATGTGTGTGTGTTTGCCACATAAAAATACTCTTACTGCCTACAGTTTTTAGGAAACAAAAATAGCTAAATACACAGTACATTGTAAAAATATAAAAAGATAAATACAGAGGTATTTTTAAATGTGTATTGTTTTCTAGATTTATTTATATTAGTTTCTTCCTGAAAGGATTTACATTAGTTCAAAGAGGTACATAAATTATAGTAAGGTATCTAATTTGGAAGTAGGTGGACTTGAACATAGAATCACAGAAGAGTAAAAAATCAGTGTCTTTGACTTTGTTACCAGGAAAACATATATCTCATGAAATAACCTCACTAAGTCGGGAATTTTGACAGCTCTCTTGAGTCAAATAATGCCATCAGGAACTTTCTCATTCTTTCTTACAGCTCTGCTTTTCTCAGAATGCACATTCTCCTCCAGGTTTTCAGCCTACATGGTAGCAAGGAGGCTGTCAGGTCGCTCTAGCTTTCAGCACTGCCTCCCCAAAATTGCCAGAAGTGAAAGTTTTACAGTGCAGTCTGATGTGAAGGCTTGGTTCACCTGTGTATCACTGAACCAAGCAATGAGGTCAAGTGCGGGGGTCATTGGCCATTCAGTCTATGAATGGGAAGACAGGGTAAGCTCGATAGGATCCTCATTGACTGAGAGGAAGGATGGGATGGTTTGGAAGAAAAATTGAGATGGTAATAAATAGAAAAAGGGAAATAAATTGGAGTTGGCAAAAATAAATATTAGATTTCCATAAATCATTCTCACACAAAAATATGTGATTTGAACTTGTTTGAAAAAAAATATTCTTTAAACACTTATAAAAATGCATATATATATATATATATATATATATA
>NW_006383016.1:10359006-10360791 GCF_000327345.1 Myotis davidii
TTCCTGCAGGATACCAGAAATGTCATGAGACTATCATGGTGGGAAATATACTGGCTTACTGCTGGCACCCTCATACACATATGCGCTACAACTAATGAAACCAATTCCACATTGTAGCACGTTCGTTTGCCTTTAGCTTCACAAGAGACAAAATTTGAACCCAAGAATGTATTTCAGGAACAAAGCTTTCTTAGAAGTAACATGAACTATATCACTCTCAGCAATGCACCTGTAGATATCGAACTACCCTAATGTTGAGAATTATTGATGGCTTAACCTAAGGCCTCACAATCATCTCTTCAAGTATTATGTGATTAACCCATCACTGATTACTTTGTTATCTTAATTTGTTCATCTAATTTATGACTAAAATATATATGCGATGTTAGGTAGTTGAATGAAACCAGAAGAAAAGTAAAATCATTGTATCTAAATACAGGATAGGGAAAAGTAGGTCTATAATTATGAGTACATGACACATAGTTTGTTCTTGTATTATTATTTATTATTTTAGTTATGGTATTGTTTGTTATTATTATTAACTTACTTTGCCCACCCCTGTATCTAACACTTGGTATCCTGACCAGTGTTGAGTGCAGTTTGCATTACTGAATTATTTTAGTAGTACTAAATAAAATCACAGAATAAATTGTAGTAATTTATAGAAACAAAAATGGGAACTTACCCATTTAGATTTTGAAATAGAGACCCTTAATATTAAGTTAACCAAGAGATTTGAATGTGTAAGCAAGTGTGAGTGCTTCCTGCATAAAAATGTGGCCAGACACTATTTATATTAAAATATGTAACGTATAGTCTGGTTTTCACAGGATTTTTCAACTGCAGTAAAAACTCTATAAGAAACTCATGTCAATATATTGACAAAGAGAAATATCAAGTGTCGAAATCCTTTTCAAACTGAAATTAGAGTTGGAGACAGCTTCATTCCTGACACAAATAACTTTTGAAAGGTGCATTTTCTTGTTTCCCACACATGTTTTCCTTTGCTAAAAACATGCTGTGCAACTAGGAAAAAAGATTGCTTATTTGCAAAATTCTATAGTGCCTTTCTAGTCTCAGGGATGTTTAAAAGCATACAAAGATGTTAAAATCCAACAGCAATATTTTTTTCCAGATTTGCTGTAGCCAATAATCACAGAGAAAAGTTGTGGCTGACTTGTAATTGGGGATCCTGCTGCGGTCCCACAGCCTTTTCTGTTTATGCATATACCAGAGTAGATAAATACTCGCTTGTCTTATGTGTGCGAGTTTTGTATAAATAACTTCGGGAGTCAAAGAAGCAATTTGATGGCCACCACAAGGGTGTAGAAGGCTCAGTCCTTTCTTTCTGAAACATGCAATGCATACATTTAAATATATAATGTTTGGTTTAGTGATATGACCCACAGACTCTTATGTTGATTTTGGTATGGTAATGCTTGAAAAATCAATTCCTTAGCTGCCAGGGTCCACTTCATGGTGTGATATCATGAATACGCATTTGAAATCAAAATATATTTCCAAAGTAAAATTATAAAGGCAATGCTATCCTTTAAATAACAGACACACTCAAAACTGTTTGAATATTTAACAGAGTCTTAGAATGTGTAGCTGTCATTACAGATATGTTTTTTTAAGATTATTTATTGATTTTTAGAGGGGAAGGAGAGAAACATCGATGAGAGCAAAACATTGATCATTGCCTCCTACACACCCCTACTAGGGCTTGAGCTCACAACCTGGGCATGTGTCCCGACAGGGAATCAAACTGGCAACCTTTTGGTG
>NW_006383016.1:10361222-10369256 GCF_000327345.1 Myotis davidii
TTTGGTGAATGGGATGACTCCCAAACAACTGAGACACATGAGCAAGTATGCAGATATGTTTTTATACAGCTTATTTGATGATATATTTCAAGTTAATGAGGCATCTGAGAATATCCTGTGTAAATTTGGGGACAGATTATTATAGTTCTAAATTCCCTTGATTCTATAAAACATTATGGGCACTGATATTTTGCAACTAATGTTTTCATGTTGACTTGTTTTAACAAGACACTTTGAAAAAGTAATTAATGTGTTTAGTTGTACTCTTATAACAGAGAGTATCATTTGTACAAATTCAATTAAGCTAAGGTTCTGTGTGAAACCACTCAAGTCAATATCCTCTGTATATCATTTTCTTTCAGTGCAGGCCGTTGGGATTTAGTTTAATTTCCTAAAGTTTTTAGGTGATAACTGAAATAACATGAAAATAAAAAAGAAATGTAAGCCAAAGTGAGCATCAATTATAACTTAAAGCCACAAAATGAATGTAATAAATGTGTAGTAAAAAAAAAATATTAGCAAAAGTTATCTTATTAATAAGCATATACTCATATACTCCAGGAACTTAGAAAAGTGATCATTGTGAGTTCCAATGAAAACTAATTTTTCTACTATATTGAAATATAATAAAGTAGGAATGTGCACATTAAAATGTCACGTACATCAAATATTATATCAATTATGAAATTAAATATATCTTTATCCAATTAGTACTGTCCCCAAATATGGTCAGTATCAGGTAGCAACTTTAAAAGTTATGATACAATAGCCCCGGATGGTGTGGCTCACTTGGTTGGGTGTTGTCCCATTCACCTAGAGGTGGCTGGTTCCATTCCAGCATCCAGTAAATGTTTCTCTCTCTCCCTCCCCTTTCCTTTCTCTCTAAAATCAATTAAAAAAATAAACATATTAAAAAAACAAACAAAAACAAACTTTGGCCATAAGGGAATAGGCCTGATTTATACCATGGTGTGGAACTGGGATGTTGGATGTGAACAGTAATTACAACTGTTGGCATTTGCTTATTGTTTACGAATTTGAACAGAGGTTATGGGTATGTATATTAGGTAGTAATGAGTTGAAATTACCTGTAGTTGTTACATTAAAAAGAGAAAGTGTTTGTGTAATGGTTGATCACTATTTTAACCAACCTGTTATATTACATTCTGGTGTTCTCATAAAAGTGAAATGTAAACACCATCAGTCAATAGGAAATTATCTAGGGGCTGTGTATCCAACTCCTTGCTTTTACTGATCTGCTTTCAATCTAGAACCATCTTTATCTGACCATAAGCATTAGCTACATATCTACAACCTAGATCTCTGCCTTTGCTCCCTTTAAGTTTCTTGCTCATATGTATTCTATCATTGTCACACTTTGATCCAGGAGGTGTCAGAAGGGGCTAGTTTGAATTTTATGGCAGCATTTATTTCTGGGTGATTATGGAAAAGTTACTATTTTTTGTGTCCCAGTTTGTTATTTTTTTTCAGATATGAAGCAGATATAATGAAAAAGGTTGTTGAAACTATAAAAAAGAATTACAGTATATGAAACACATAGCATAGAACAGGGGTGGGCAACCTTTTTGTGAGTGTGTGCCCAAACCAGCAAAATCTCTAACTCACAATTCTTCTGCATGCCAACCCTAATTTTTTGAGAACATGTTAAGCCAACTTGATATCTCTTCAGGTGTACATATGTGAAGAATCTTGAAGAAATAATAAAATTCATTTGAATGACAAAAGCACAGTATATGATGATGAAAAATACAATTATTTTTTAATGTATACATATACACTGATAATCTGACAGAAAACTTTATGACTCTGTTTGATATTATCAGTGGGACTTTTGCTGCTGCATCAGTGATGACAGAGATTTTACATCAGGTTTATATTTCGTCACCTTCAGAGATATGCACGAGCTACTACTTTCATCCGTCAGGCTACTCCTATTATGAGACTTAACAAAATTCATCACTGAGAACAAAGATTCACAAGCATATGTGGATGAAACCAAAACACTGGTCGGATCTATGAAGGCAGGGAAATTTAACGCATAGGATAAAAATTGCTCTTCCCCTCTCTTGTCAATCCATGTCTATGGCCTTTAAGATAACTTGTTATGTAAATTATTTATTTATCTAAGATGCAACTACACTGAATTTATCTGAAAAATAAAAAAGTTGATATTAAGAAAAAAATTGTAAATGGAAGAATATAAGAGAGGGTTTCACGTGCCAGCAAAAGTTACTGGCCTGCCATATTTGGCACGCGTACCAGGGGTTGCCCACCCCTGGCATAGAAGCTATAAAATAGTAGGTCTTCCATAAACACTATTATTATTTTTGACATGTAAACAAAATTCATAGCCCTGTCTGGATAGATCAGCTCGGTGGGTTAGAGTAGTATCATCCTAATAAATCAAACCAGGTTGTGGGTTTGATCCCCAGTCAAGGCACATACAAGAATGCATAAGTAAGTGGAACAACAAATCTATGTTTCTCTCTCTCTCTCTCTCTCTCTCTCTCTCTCTCTCTCTTTTTCCCTTCCTCTCTAACATCAATAAATAAAAATTAAGAATAAATAAGAAAGTAAAAATGTTAAAGAATGCATACCTTATTTATAATTATGGCAAAATTGTTATTACTGTAATTCCAAATATAATACTTTTGACATTATATAAACATATAGATTTCAAATGTATAGATTTGTGTGTGTGAAATCATCTTCATGTATGTGTTTGCACTCATAAAGACATTCTCCTTTACATATTTTTGTATTCAAGACAGCATTATGTTTAAAACCACAAAGAATTGGCCTTATTAAAAATAGTTATTGGAATGTGGTATTTATTCACAAAAATCTAAGTGACTTCTCTATACACAAGGGCATTGGTACTTCAAAGAATTATAAAAGTCAAACTTTAAAGGAGAATTTTTAGAAAAAAAATAGCACTAAGTAAAGTATCATTATGAAATTGTCTAATTCATTCTTCAAGCATCCAAGGAGATAAATGACATTAGGGAAACCAAATGTCTTCTTTTTGAAAATGTCAACCTCTTTGAAAAATGTCAGTGACAAATGGTGTATTTGGGGCTGTTTTTCATGTCAGCTTTCAATTCTCATGCACCTTTTGGTAACTCTCCTAAAAAACCTGTTGGTCTGTGTGTTTGTATGACAGGCACTGACTCAGCTCACTCTCCTTCTGAGGGTCTGCTTCTTCATCCTGACCTTGACCTCCATCGGATTTCTTCTGGATCAAAGGCAAGATGTGAAATTCTTTCTTTTTATATAATTTTATAATGTAGTTTTAAAAATACATGTGAAACTTTGTTATTCACCAAACATTTGTTATTGAAGAAATAAAGTTGAAACTGAAACAGGAACTTTAGGGTAATATAGGCAGGCTTAGGGAATTTTTAGAATTGGGGTCCATGGAAAAACACAGGGCTACAGACTGGGAGAAGGCACATTTCCATAACACAAGGAAGCCAGATGCAGCTACATTTCCATAAGACAAGGGAGCTGGAAGTTGCTAAGAAAGGTCTATATTTACAAAATAAAGAAGGAGGAAGAAAATCCAGAAGGAATAGGAAAACAATGAAGGCGAAGGGCCTCAGGAGTTACTACAGTAACCAGTCTGAGGGAATAGTGACAAGTCAGAGGGGAGATCAAGGCACCAGGATCTGTAGCCTTAGTAAGCCAGAGGGAAAAGCAGCTCAGTGGGACCCTTTCCCCCTCCCCATGTGGGAGTCTGTACTTGTTCTTCCATAAATCTCCACCTTTGCATGTGGGAGTCCATTCTGTGGGACCCTTCCCCCCTCCCCATGTGGGAGTCCATTCTGTGGGACTCTTTCACTCTCCACACGTGGGAGCCTGTACTTGTTCTTCAATAAATTTCTACCTTTGCTATGCCATTTTCTGTCCATGGATTCATTCTTCAATTGCAGCAGACAAAGAATCCGGGTTCCAATCCTAAAATTCTGTTTCAAAACTACAATTTCACTCTTGTATTTTCAATGAAACAGAGTAGCAGTTTATCTGATTTTATGTCAAGGGTGCATTTTAAATCTAAGCCTTTTAAATGAAAATTGGGATTTTCAAGTTTATTAAAGAAAATCTATAAATATAATGATTAATTTGGCAAAACATAGACTATAATTCTGAATACTTAATAAAATATAGAACACATTTGAGTATTTTTCCTTTGCCATTTGAATAGTTCTTAATATATGTCTGAATGTGTATATATTTAAAGTTTATATTCTTTACCCTCACACAGGATATTTTATTTAAGGAATCCTGTTTTAAATACTACCCAGACCATAAAATACATTCACTTGAACAATTTTAAATTGCTTTTTTGGCATGAGGTATATAAAAAAATACTTTTTTGTTATTGCTCGGTATTTATCAATCATTAATATTAATACTAATACCAAAATTTAGGTAATTAACATATATGGTGGTTATTAATACTTATAACAGTACTCAGATAATATTGATATAAAGCACATTTTATAAATTAAGAAAGTCAAACAGACAGTAAAATATCGAATAGAACACAAAGCCAAGCCATATGGTCCAGAATTCAGAAATTATAGAATTTACTTGGTGAAAAATTGCAAAAAAAGGTCTGTCATTCTTGAAATCTTGTCTTTGTTGTGGTATTATTGTTTTCCAAATAGATAATCAATAATCATTAATTTCAGGTTCTGGAATAGCACAAGACTCTGGGGTTTCATCAAGATCCAATTCCAAATGAACTTCCGGTTAATGAAACTGTTTATAATATGCATTCCATAGAAACATTTGGTAGAGAACGATGCAGCTGGCACATTTCACATAGCCATATGTAAACAATGTGTAGAAATCTAAACCTTTTTCCTTCAATACTTTAAAAATGGTGTTTATTTTACCATTCATTTTGTTTGGCTCTCTATCCTACTTTTCTACACTAGAAGTCAAGTACATACTGAGCCATAAAACAGGAAAATGGAAAAATGTGTCTCAAGTCTACCTGAAATACTTACTCAGATTCAAAAAATCTGAATCACATACTAAACATCACCATTCTATCATTTGAATGCACTTAATAGAATTGACAATCAGCCAATAGCAATTGTATAGCTTCTTTTTTTTTTTATGAAGATTGGTTTTGTCTCTCTGGATACAGATACTAGACAAAATAAGAAAGCTGTCTACAATAATATCCAATTATTCTTCTTGTATATAATAACTTAAAAATCTAAACTGCCTCAGGCTTTATTCAGGAGCTCATACCAAGATACATTCTGAGAAATTTGTCATTATGCAATTTTGTGTTTGTGCCAACATCGTAGAATGTACTTATGCAAACCTGAATGGTTTATTCTATCGCTGTAACTAGATGTGCTATACGTTTATAGGACTGGCAGCATAGTAGGTTTGTTTACACCAGCATCATATCAAACATGTGAGTAATTAATGGTAGTGTAAGCCTATCAAAAAGACAGTTGGCTTTCCTTTTTGTATCAAAAGTGCTTGACATAAGCTTTGATTGCTGAAGCATCCACTTTAAAGAGACATCCACTTCAAGGCAGGCTTTCTGGAATAATTGCTGGTCAGCCACATCCTACCAGATAAAGAGCCATGTAGCCTCTCCCTACTGAGGCTCCTTTATTCCGGAGATCCTGGTTGATTTGAAAAACTGACCATTGGACTACTTATTTTTTCTCTTCCCACACTTTAAATTCACCTAAAAAGAGTGAGCCCGTGAAACCCTAGGCCCCACCTTGAACCCCTATAAAAGCAGAAGAACCCCAGGTCCCTCCCCATTCTCCCTCCATTCCTCCTCCCCTCCCTTTCTCTGTGTCTATCTCTTTCTCTCTGCCCCAAATCTCCTTGTGTGCCTTATACACTCCAGGACCTGCATGTAAGTCAAAGGTTCCCAATGGTTATTGCTGAAGGGTGTTTTGCGATATAGTAATAATCACTAGGGTCCATTCTGTTGCAACACTGGTTTAGAAAGGGGAGCTGTCCCTCGGAAGCTCACCAGGGACAGGTGAGTGCCTCCAGGCATTTCTAGCCAATAGCTTTACTTTTGATAAAGTAAGACCAGCACAAAACAGTAATGCATTGCACTACAACCTTATAAGGGCTAAGACTCACTAGGCAATAAGAATTTTTCATCTCCTTTATAATTTTTTTTTTAATTTTAGAGGATGTTTATTAAGACTGGGGACAATGAAACAATAAAGGGTTGGGGAAATGAGCCTAGGCTGGTCTGCTTTGGTTCAATACGAAGTCAGAGAAAAGGGGATCTTAGGGGCAGGTTTAGGGTTTTTTAAGCCTGGGCAATTACAGTTGTTAGAGGGGGATCTCAATCAAATATTCATCAGCTTTATGCTGATGTATAATGAGATTTATCCTCTTAACTTCATCTGTCCTTGGGTGTGGTTGGCAATTGGCACTAAGACAGTGGTTCTCAACCTACCTACAGTTCCTCATGTTGTGGTGACCCCCAACCATAAAATTATTTTCATTGCTACTTCATAACTGTAATTTTGCTACTGTTATGAATCGTAATGTAAATATCTGATATGCAGGATGTATTTAGGCGACCCCTGTGAAAGGGTCATTTAACCCCCAAAGGGGTCGCGACTCACAGGTTGAGAACCAGAACCGCTGCACTAAGAGGATTTCTGCTATCTGTCTCCCTGAGTAGGGTGATTTCAACTATTTACCCTCTGGTTGGGGAGGAGAAGTGCAAACCATTTACCCTTAAGTATCCCCAGCTTTATAGGACCACCATCCTACATGATGACTGAAATGTCATTACTGTATACATGACTGTATAAGCAATAGCATCAAGTATATCAAATACCAAGTAAATACAAGCCTAAAAAAATGAGTATGAAATCTCTTTATAAACATGGTTAAACTATTGAAATATTATGAAAAATAAATAAAGAGCTAAATAAATGGAGAGATAACTATATTCATAGATTGGAATGCTCAATATTGTAAAGATTACAATACCAAATTGATTTACTTTTTTCCATCCTTTTAGTTTTAATTTAATTTATTGGGGTGACATTGGTTAATAGATTCATATAGGTTTCAAGCGTACATCTCTATAATACAAGATCTGTATATTACTCCATGTGTCAACCACCCAAAGTAAAACCATCTTCTGTCACCGTATATTAGGCCATATATTACATTTCAATACAATCTGAATTAAAATTGTGAAAGGTTTCTTCCTAGAATTTGACAAGGTCTTTCTAAAATATATGTAGATAGTTCAATAATAGCCAACACAGTGTTGAGGTTAAAAAAAAACAAACACAGGAGTTGCATAACTCCCTATCAAGATTTATTATAAAGCCACAGTAATTAGACATGTTTTATTAGCACAAAGATTAGAACAGAAAACCTAGAAAGAGATCTATGCTTATATATAGACTTGATTTGTGATAAAGGTGTCCCTGCAGAGCTGTGGGAAAAGGCTGGCTTTTCAGTAAATGGTCTTGGAAAAATTGGATTTCCACATAGGAATAAGAAAAATAAACTTGACAAATATTTCACACCATAAAAATTACTTCTGGGGTCAGGAGATTATGGGTTGAAAAGTGAGAGGAAAGCCAATACAGATTCCAGCAGGTAGCATAGTAATGTACGTCTATAACTTTGGAGTATGTAAAAATAGTAAATGGTACACAAAAAGACCTAATTATGATGCATTAGATAGAATTGATTAACTAGATTATAATACTATTAAGAAAGTCAGTTTTTCAAAAATTAATTATCATTAAGACAGTAGAAAATAAAACCAAGTAGGAGATGCTATTGGCAAATTTTATAAGTAGCAAAGATTTTACATCCTAAATGACTAAAATTAAAAGAATTAATAATACCAACTGTTAAAATGCTCACACACTGAAGAGAGAGGCTTATTTTGTGATATTTAACTTGAAAAACTGAGAATTTTTCTAACATAATTTTAACATATATCTACTATGTGTGTGTGTGTGTATATATATATATATA
>NW_006383016.1:10369273-10379677 GCF_000327345.1 Myotis davidii
TAGTTATGTATTAAAAAATACACCTAAATGCATGGAAGGGAATGTGCAGACAGCATAGTTTACAATAAACATATATTGTCAACACTAAGTATTCTTCACAAGGTGAATGGTTACATGCATTTTGTATACCCACACAAAGGAATACTATGCAGGAGTGAAAGAGTGAACCCCTGCTATTTGCAGCATCATAGGTCTGTCTCACACACAATACTGAGTGAAAGATGCCAGATACAAAAAGGTGCATACAGTATAATTCCATTTATGAAATGTAGGAAAGATATAAAATTATAAGCTAGTTTTTAGAAATTTATGCTAAAGTGGTAAAACATTTTTTTAAAAAAGAGCAAGAAAGGCTATGATTACCATAAAAGTCAGGGGATTGATTCTTGTTGAGAGAGAGGGAGGGTGAAAATATTGAGGAGGTAAGAGGTATCATTGGGTGCTGATGATGGGTGGTGGTTACATGGTTGCTTATTTGTTGAAAATCACCCAGCTGCATATTTCTGTTTTTTTATACTTCTCTATATGTATGTTTCATTTCACAATATAAAAGTTTAAAAGGTAAGATATATTAAAAACAACAAAAACTATGTGTTTTAAAATAGGAATCTTGTTTTCTTTAAATTTAAAATTACCCTTATATCATTAAAAATTATCAGAATGAGTTACGACATTACAAGGAAAAAGCTTTCTTAATATTTTTTCACCAAAAACTTAATCACATTACTTGAATGCAAACAGATTATAAACTATTATCCTGTTTCTATTGAGTTTAAAAATGTGTTCTCTTTTTTGTACTAAAATGTTGTTATTATATTCAATTTTACAGAAACAATGGGTCATAAATAATAGACAATAGAAGAAAGTCTTAAGTTAAAAAATATACTTTAGGTTTCCTTTTTTATATACCTCTATATTCTAAAATAAATATAGTTGCATTTTAATGACATTGATTCTCTAATATTTTAGTTAGAAAATTCACCTTCATAACAATACTATTTGTCTTTTACAAAAATACTAAAATTTCCAACAAGTGTTAGATAAATGTCATATCAAACTATTTTAAACTGATAAAGTATCTGTTTATTACCATCATATTGAGGCAGTGAATAAATGTTTATCTGCATGTGACATTCTACACTGTTCCAAATACATAAATACGTGTATTTCATATATTTTAGATATCATATATACAGAAAATATTCATCATAATAATTACCAAAGATCTATAATGTTACCTATGTAATTAGGTATAATTACACAAATTTCACATTCCCAATATTTCAGAACGCAACTTTTCTTTATTTTAGAGTACTTAACTATATCAGTCCTCCTACCAAGTCACTTTTTAATGAATGAAGTATACAGGTAAAAGCATTGAGTGAGGGAAGTGTCATTTACTTTAAACCTTAGAAATTTAGTTGTTTACTATTTTATTCAATAGTTTAGAGTATGCTTCCCCCTGATTCATCAATGCTCAAACTAAGCAATACATTGGTAAAGAACAGATTTTCTTTAAAAGATGCATTTTATTGCCCAGCCAATGTGGCAGAGTTGGTTGAGCATTGTCCCATACACCAAGATGTTGCTGGTTTGATTCTGGGGTCAGGGCACATGTCCAGGGTTGTGGCCTTCTTACCCAGCAGGAGGCACTAAGGAGGCAGCCGATCCATGAATTCTCTCTCTTCATTAATGTTTCTATCTCCCTCTCCCTTCCTGTCTCTCAAATCGATAAGCAGTTTTTTAAAAAGATGCATTTTATTTCTTCCTTTAATGCCTATTTTCAAACAGCTTCAGAGGCACATGCTCCCCAAATATATGAAAGTGCAGCACAATTCTTTAAATTTAAAAGAAATGTATATCACTGTATTAATTATAGCATGTAAACACGTGAGGAGCATACTTAAAGCTAATGCCTGTTAATGACACTCTTTCAGACCCAAGGCAGCCGTTGTGGAAGCTTCCCGTTGCTTGGTGTTTCTAATGCTGTGTCGATTTGGCCATCTGAAGCCTCTCATCCCTTTTATGTCATTTGCTTTTGAGGTAAGACATTTGCTTTCGGTGCCTATAGCAAGATTATACATCTACTGCTTATTTCATTCATTTATTCAACAATGTTTTTGTCTATTTTGTGACTAGTACTTATGGGAAATTTTTACCTGTTCATCTACTTACCAAAACTTATTGTGTCACTTTGAGCTAGTTAATAGTGTTAAGCCTGAGTTTTCTGGTCTCTAATTTGGGATTGACATGGCTAATCTCACACAATTGTTGGACAAGTTAGATTGCATGATGTTTATAAAGAAATTGGGCCACATACTTGGTTCTCAACAAAGAGTAGAAGTTAATTACTAAAAGTTCTTGGCAAAGACTTTGCCACTTGAGATTTTTCTTTTTAGGGCGAAAATGAAAATTGTTGCATATTTTGTCAATTACCTATAATTTTACAGAATTATGATTACATAATACAGGCTAAGTAGCAGGTGAAAATAAGCTATTTGGGGTTATTTATTTGAGGCCCCTCTTTGAAAAATTACTGTCCATTTCCTGTGATTCTTCTAAAAGTAAATACCTTCTATGAGCAACAAAATACTTGGTAAACAAATTAAAGCAATATTAGAATATATTGCTGCTTTTTTTGTTTTATAAAATGAGGAGACTAGTTTTATAGGAGCATACTTAAAGCTAATGCATGTTAATGACACTCTTTAATGACACTCTACTTTTATAGTCTCCTCATTATAAATTTTTGCATTAAATTTCCTATAATTTATTGGCCCTGTGGGATTTTTCTACTATGAATGTGCACCCTAGAAAATATTAATCCATGATAGTTTTCTATATATGTTTTTTATTAAGATGGTTAAAAATTAAGAGACATAAATACATTTTTATTCTTGCCCATCCATCCCTTATCCCTTAGGCCCTTTTTTAAAAGTCCTCATGTGGACATCCACCACGTACTTTACCAAATACTTTAGGTTCAAAAAGGTTTCCAGCATCAAGCACTTTCCCCCCCCATTTTAATATTATGTGTATTATGAGGAACACACATTCTATATATTTCTGATTAATTTATACTAACATTATCAAAACAGGTGTTTTTAGCAGAATTTTACATTAAAATGGAGTTTTTAAAGAAGCATGTTAAATGCATTTTTTAGTTTAGTTTACTTTGTCTTGTCTTTTTTTGCTTGCTGTACTTTTCTTGTTTGAAAGCAGGAAGTGTTTCCTTGCCAAGAGTAGATTAACCAGAAGAGCAAACATGCTGAGTTTAGTTCACCATTGCAAACCTTGAATTTTGAGAGGGTTGGAAAATGGATCCAATCTCTATTAATTACATTGTTTGGGTAAAAATAGAAAGTCAGGAATGTTAGCAGTCTAGTTTTCTGCATGGTCCATTTCTGTCCACTGAACCAGCTTCCATCCTGTTGACTCACATCCCCTCCATTTCTCATGGCTGTCCTTTCCCCTGACTGAGTTGTGGGTGTAATCGACCAGTGGCAGCCTGGTGAATTACGAGCAGGGGCTTAAGGTAAACATCATTTACTCCTAAGAAATTATTTCCACATCACCTAGTTTTTCTGCTTGGCATTCAAACAAGAGAGGCCCTGCCCCTTTGTCTAATCACCTGTCCTGCATTGGAAATAACCAAGAGCCTCCCCCAGCCCGTGTGCCACGCGCTGTGCTATGATTTATGGCCCGAGCATCCGACACTCTCCGTGCACTAACAAGATGGCCTGCTGCGTTTGAAATATATCCCCCGAATGAAAGCAAACGTGGCTTTGTGATATAAAGCCTTGTCAGCACTCGAGGAATTAAACACATACAAGACCTAAGTTTTTAGTTTTTCCTTTTTTGGGTTGCCTTTACGGATAGCTCAAATGGGTTACGATCCACGGGACAGTGTTTCATATATTTGAGGAGGACTCTAAGGGGAATCCTGACCCTGAGAAAAAGGTGCAGGGATATTTGGCAGAACGTCAACGTGGCTTCCACCAGTACATGACAGGGACTCATTATGGGCTTGCTGTTGCCTGTAAGCTGGTTTCACTACCATCAACTACGAGGCCAGGATGCCTGGTTCCAGATGCTCTCGCCAATTGACCGTAAAATTGCTATGCATTTCTGGCCAAGCCTTGAGATTTTAAAAGCTCCCCTCCCCCTTTCCTCGACACCCTAACCCCCAATTCCCTCTAAAAAGCTGCTCATTATTCTTCCTTTGCCCCCTGATCTCAGCAAAAGAAATACTTCTGGAATCAATTAGAAATGTCTGCCCTTGATGAGGTTTGCACGTGAGTTTGGAGTTGTGAGGCTTTGATAGTGGCAGCCAACAGCTGCAGTTTCAGGTGGTAAAATCTACCAAGGAATTTTCCAAGGTTTATTTACCACCATAAAAAATTTAAAAATAGGCAAGACAACTAGGGAAACTGTCTTATATGCCTTTGAAAGTGAGGTCAAATTTGGATTATGTATTTGTTTTATTCACAGTGAGCAAATTGGAGATCTCTGTTTGGGGGAGTCTTTTCGTTGCTGTAATAGATTGTGTCAAATGGTTATAAATACTGGAAATAGGGGTCTCCTTTCCGAAGGTTAATGGTAAAAGAGAATCTGTTATTTCTTCTGTCATATTAACTGTTTGACAAGTAAAGATAGTCAAGGTTAATGGAACCTGTCTTCTGAAAAATAATGTGCATACTGTGTAATACACTGGCCTACTTTCTTTCGCTCTATCTATGTGTATGTTTAAGATATTAATAAAAATTTACAATAGTTTTTCTTTTTAAATCTACGTATTTGGTAACTTTTATTAATGCTTATTTAATATGATGCTATAAACCTTTTTTATGTTTATGTGTCCAATTAACATCATTAGCAATTATAGCATGAAAATGACATAATTTTCCTAAAGCCAAATTGAAAATTATAGTAAAAACCCCGGTATCCAAATTATCATTTGGCACTTTCAACCACATGGCCTTTCCTTTCCTCGAATATATGATATGCTTGTTAGAAGTCTGCTTTTGTTTCTACTGCTGGCTAAAAAATAGAGACAATTTTAAGCATACATTTTTATCACTAAAACTTTCATTCATAACTTCAAGAAATGCTATCAAACTCTCCCACCCCAGAGAATCACTATTAACAGAATTTTAGTTTTTAGAACTACCTCTTCTTTTATAATTAAACTAGAGGCCCAATGCACAAAAATTTGTGCAAGAGTAGGCCTTCCTTCCCCTGGCTGCTGGCACTGGCTTCCCTCCAGCAACCAGGACCTGGGCTACTTCCCTCTGGCCACCAGCAGGCACCCGGAACCCGGGCTCTTACCACCAGCCCCCGCTTCATCTGGAAGAACATCCGGAATGACACCCAGAAGGACATCTGGTCTAACTAGCATTTTACCCTTTTATTATTATAGATGAATTTTTAAGCACCTGCTACTCACCCTCCCCCCCCCAAAGTATTAAAGTTTTTACTTTTATAATGGTGGAGAGGTATTTTGTGTTTGGAAGTATCTCTGTATTTAAAGGTGACAGAGGTAAGTTTAAATTTGCATTTTTATGTGCATTCCTTGTATATGTGTAGACATTTGCCCATTAATCACTCTGGTTTCTAGATTGAGGTCTGTTAATTAGTGAACTGCATGAGTAAATAACCATTAGTAAGTGTACATAAAATATAGTACAATTTTATTATATTCATGGAATAACTTTAAGTAGGCTGAAAAAATCGGTTACTTAGAATACCTAATGTTCCCAGGCATGCCATAATGTGAAAAAGGTTAAAAAGTCATATTTTATCTAATGATTTCATACTATTAAAAAAAATAGCAAGACTTAACAACTTTTAATAACCATCTTTCAAAAATCATGCATTTATCCTTCATAAGCTCTGCATGTCACTGGTGAACCAAGCTTCCTTTAGAGTAAATCAAACAAACAAAAGCTATGTGTAACCTTTAACAACATTCTGGAAGTTACTTTGCTGTGATCAAATTGTTACAGAAAGGAAAAGCTAGCTAATTTGTTCATTCCTTTTCTCTGAGGTGAAACATGGCAAGTGCCAGCTTTTCCTAGGCAAATGTTCAGATGGACAAGCAAAATTGGCTGTTTGGTGTTGAACCCATTGACAGTTGAAACCTTCTCTCCAGGGAGGAAGTGGAGATCTACTCTCTGACTCTCAAGTATTAGGCGTCCTGTTAGGTCTCAAGGGAGACTGTCAGCTCACTAATCACCATTTGGACATGTAATCTCAGAGAAAAGCATGCACCTGCTGGAAAGTTGCTGCCTGACACACTCACTGGCCACTCCTAAATTTGCTGTTTAATGGGTGTCATCCTCTCTGCATGCCTATATAGTAGGTCCAGGGGAATTGGCTGCTACAGATTAAAAGCTAATAGAAAATTTTCCACACAGCTTATGTTGTCATTTATACTATTTCTACCAAGGGTTTCAATCTCATTTACACCACAAGAAGGTAATACCTCTCTTAAATTTTGTTTGTTTATGACAATGTCTGACACTGGCTTGGCCTAGCTTTATACAAGTATTTAAATTACTTGTGATGAGATGGAGAAAAAATTGGATTCAGATTCCAGACATATGCTGTTATGAATTAACAATGTGAGGAAAGTCACTTAGTTCTCAGTTTCACCATCTGTAAGGTCAAGGGAATGAAGTAAATTTCTAAAGTTACTTCAGTGTTTAAGATTTCATACTGATTATGTGATTTAAAAATAAAACAATACCACACAGATTAAATAATTGCTATTGATTTATATTCATATAATTAATTCACTAATAAGAATGAGATTCCAAGAAATCTTTAAGAAATGAAGAGTTGAACCTATGAGATGTTTTAGTACATGACGCCTGAGGTCTTAAAAGACAGGACTAATACAATTATGATCCTCATGGTGCCCTGTGAGAATTTGACTGCACCTCCATATAATCACCACCATGCTCTTTCCAACCTACAAAGTCACTCCAAACAAATGAGTTATCAAAGTAGATTTTTTTTTTAAATTGCTTGCTATAAACCCATCTTCCAGACAAGGTTTCTTCCTGGTAAGGATGGAGCTCAGAGGGATTCCCGGCCAGTGGAAACGGAGTCAGGGCATTGGAGTGGAGCCGGGCACACACCTGTGATCAGGAGCACTGGTCTCTATAAAGCCAGTCTCTATGAAGTAAACAACAGCAAGCCTTTATGAAGGCTCCCCGAGAGTCCGTGTGCCGAAAGCCAGTGATAGCTCTGCACAGAGAACGCTATCAGTACTCAGCAAGATTAAATTATTGTTGGTGGGCCTAGCGTAAAAGTAACCAGAGGCATAGAATTCTTTCCCTTTACTCTCACTAAGTGTTCATTATAAATCACTGAGGCGTCACTCACACAAAGAAATCTCAGTGTAAGACATATTTAGTGGCTTACAGTAAACATGTGGACGTGTTTAATCAAAATGCATTAGGCAGACAATTTAGAGAAACTTTAAAGGTCGCTCTTCTGTTTTTGTTATTGATGCTGAGTGCAAATCACAATGCAAAAAAAAATTATTTTTCTCAGTGTGCTAAATACTCTTAGGGATTGTGAAAGGCTATGAATAGTTTTGTATGAGATTTCCACTTATTTTAAATTCAGCCCTATGACAGCTAAAATGGTGGGCTTATTTCAACCTGCAGTGGTAGTAGTCATTCAGGCTTATTTCATTATTTCAGAGGAAAATCTTCAGGTGAAAAGGAGGAGATACTTTATTCATATTAACTCCAGTAATAATGCCCCTAAAAATGTAGATTCTATACTAGTATTATAAGGGAGCAAATAGAAAGCAATCTAGGTAAAGCTATAGCAAAATAGCATATCTTGGAAAATACCTGTTTTCAAAAAAACTGTATGCTATACTTAGTTTTACTTAGGAGTTTGAGATTATTTTTACTCTCTTCATGCAGCCTTCTGGGCAGTTCATCCATTATTTAGTGTACTTGTACTTAGTTCTGGCCAGCATCATTTAAGGCATGTATTTGACCTTAGGAGTAATAATATAAATATGTGTTGATGAGATTTTCTCATGAGAGAGGGTTCAGGTGAATGAATTCAGGTATCCTTTGGATGGAGTTGGGTCATTGGAATGTGGGCCTTTGGAGAAAAATTAGACTTTGAAATGCTCAAGTGTTCTCTTTGGATTTCATACAAGTCACAAGAGATTTTAAAGGGTGAGGCAGAAGTAGATTTACAGTTCTGAGTACATGAAACACAGAATTTATTCTTCCATTGTTATTTATTAATTATTGTATTGTTTTCCATACGAACAACTGTAAACCTAGTTTGACCCACCCTTTGTTTACTCCCACTTCTGATAAAATATATATGTAAAACATTGTTATATATTGTATAATAGAATACAGATTATATAATCACTAGAGGCCTGGTGCACGAAATTCGTGCACGGGAGGGGGGGGGTTCCCTCAGCCCAGCCTGCCCCTCTCACAGTCCGGGAGCCCTCAGTGGATGTCCTATTGATGGCCACAGTCTGGCAGCAGAGGCGTGGAGCAGGCGTACCGTGTGTGTGTGTGTGTGGGTGTGTGTGTGTGTGTGTCTGTGTCTGCTGGGGGCCTGCCCCCGCCACACCATGGAGGCTGGGAGCAGGAGCCCCTCTGTGTTGATCTCTCAGGCTCCTGGCCTCCACTGCATGTTGTATTCTCCCTTGAGCTATGGCCAGGATGGGGGTGCTGCTTGCAAGCCAGGCTTTCCTGCTCCAGGATTGCTATGGCGACGGGAAAGCAGGCCCAGCTGGGGGCTGTCCACAGGCCGGGCTTTCCCGCTTCCAGGTCTCCATGGCAACTGGGGAGCAGGCCCAGCTTGGAGCTGCCCACAGGCTGGGCTTTCCTGCTCCCTGATCAGGCGCAGCTGGGGGCTGCCTACAGGCCACACTTTTCTACTTACCGATGGCTGGATTTCCACAGCGACCCAGGGCCCAGCGGCACTTTCCTGCTCTCCAATAGTCATAGGGGGCAGGCTTAACAGTGCGGGGCTTAGGTGGCACGGGGGTCCCGGCTGGGGACTCAGGTGGCACATAGGGGTCCTGGATGGGGGTGGGGCTTATGCCCCGCTGCCCAGGGCTGCACATGGGGCCCAGATGGCAGCTTGTGCTGTCCCGCCCTGCCTGTAGTATAGGATAGAGCCCTGGTGCATGGGTGGGGGCCAGCTGGTTTGCCCTGAAGGGTGTCCCGGATCAGGGTTGGGTCCCGCTTGGGTGCCTGGCCCGCGATTAATTTACTTTCTCTGGCTGTCACTGGAGCTGAGAGCCAGCTTTAGTTCTGAGGCCGGCTCCAGCTTGAGTCCTCGACTGCTGAAAGCAGATATCTGGGCTTTGTTTAGCTTCTATAATTGAAACTCTGTTGCCATCACTGCCGGTCTAAGCTCTGAGCCCGCTGCCGGCTGAAAGCAGCTAGCTGGTGCTTGTTTAGCTTCTATAATTGCAACATTGTTGCATCCGGAGCTCAGAGCTGGGCTACCACAGGCCGGGAACCTTGGCTTCCTCCGTCACTGGAGCAAGCAAGCCTCCTGTTTGCTTCAGTTTCCTGGCTGCCGGCCGCCATCTTGGTTGGCAGTTAATTTGCATATCCTGCTGATTAGCCAATGGGAAGCATTTGGGGGTATGGTCAATTTGCATGTTTCTCTTTTATTAGATAGGATACTAATTACCCTCTTTAATAAAGACTGAATATGCACATTGACCATCACTTCATGACAAAGACGGTGGTGCCCACAGCCAATAAGGAAGGAATATTCAAATTGATGCAACAAAGATGGCGGCTGGGTCGGGATGCTTGTGTCATCGCCATGGCGATATCACAGGTGTTCTGCCCTGCCCCGGCTGCTCCAGGCCTCGGGGCAGCACGCTAAGGCAGAAGGTGGCTCCGAGCTGGAGCAAAGGTGGTGCTGGCAGCCAGGGGAAGGAAGGCCTATTCTTGCACAAATCTTTGTGCATCAGACCTCTAGTCTACACTAATAACAGACAAACATGCAAATTGACCATACCTTTGCTATGCCTTAAGCCACGCACACCAGCCAATCAGAGCGACTATATGCAAATTAACCCAACCAAGATGGCGGCCGGCAGCCACGGAGCTGGAGCAAGCAGGAGGCTTAATTTTCCCAATGATGGAGGAAGCCAATCTGCCGCAATGTGGCTCTAAGCTCCACTCAAAGCAACAAAGTTTTAATTATAGAAGGTAAATAAACTCCAGATACCTGCTTTCAGCTGGCCATGGCCACGGAGCTGGAGCAAGCAAGAGGCTTCCCTCCCACCTGCCCTGGCCGGCTCTAAGCTCCTCTCAAGGCTACAAAGTTTCAATTATAGAAGGTAAATAAAACCCAGAATAAAAAAAAGAAAAGAAAAAAAGGAGG
>NW_006383016.1:10380020-10402833 GCF_000327345.1 Myotis davidii
GGGGGGAGGTCTGCTCACCCACAAGCCAGGCTGATGGCTGCCAGCACAGCAGTAGTTGTGGGAGCCTCTCCTGCCTCCTCAGCAGTGCTAAGGATGTCCGAATGAAGCTTAGGTCTGCTCCTTGCTGGTAAGTGGACATCCCCCGAGGGCTGTCAGGCTGCCAGAGGAATGTCTGACTGCCAGCTTGGGCCTGATCCCCCAGGGAGCGGGCCTAAGCCAGCAGGTGGACATCCTCCGAGGGGTCCCAGACTGCAAGAAGGCATAGGTCGGGCTGAGGGACCCCCTCGAGTGCACAAATTTTTGTGCACCGGGCCTTTAGTTATGTTATAAAACATTATAGGAACATTATGAATGTCAAAGGTATTCTGGAATAGCAAATGTGACAAAGACTATGAGTTAACCACAGGAAAATGTCTTTGAGAGCAAGAACTATTGCCGAAACCGGTTTGGCTCAGTGGATAGAAAGTCGGCCTGCGGACTGAAAGGTCCCAGGTTCAATTCTGGTCAAGGGCATGTACCTGGGTTGTGGGCACATCCCCTGTAGGAGGTGTGCAGGAGGCAGCTGATTGGTGTTTCTCTCTCATCGATGTTTCTAACTCTCTATTTCTCTCCCTTCTTCTCTGTAAAAAATCAATAAAAAATACTATGAATAAAATTTATTTTGTAAGAATACAGGCTAAAGAAGTTATAAGGTGTTACTTTTGACATAAGGATAGACCTAATATACCAGTAATAGTCTCCCTTTTGTATCAAGATGAGAGGATAACAGACTTTGTTTTACTTCAGTGCCCGCCAGGGTTCGTAAGCTAAATTCAACCCCTAGTTGTACTTTGCTTGACCTGCACAGAGCTATTTGTTTTTCATTTAAAATTTGATAGTTACCAACATGTTTAAATCAGGAGATTATAAGAACCTGGATTAATGTTTTTTCTTGATTTATTAAACAATCTGGCCACCCTGAGCCTACAGTCCCTCAAGACATCAGTGAGGGAGGCAACAAACAGCATTGAGTCCATGAATGGTCATCTCGGCAGGGTTTTCACTTTTCAGGTGACAGGCATCAAGCAGAAGAGGCAAACGGATAGCATGTGAGTCCCTGTAACTTTGTGCCACGGAATAAAAACTCTATTCCCTATTACAGGTCAAAGGAAGATGCTTAAACTTCGAGATGAAAATAACTGTTGTTCTCAGATTTCATCATTTGAGCTATTTTAGAATGGGGAAAACCCTATTTATCCTTTTCCACCTTATAGATGTGCCCTACATTCTAAAAGGTTAAGTGTCTTGTCCAGAGTTACGTGGTTAATGAGGAGCCAGGGCATGGATCGTGATCTTTTAGCATTTGTATTTATATGTGGTTATGTGTGCATAAAATTTGTCAGGAAGTAGACCTACAAACATACATACATACATACATGGTAACACTGGAGTCGTCTGGGGAGAAGAATTGCATGGCAGGAGGACAAATGTGGCAGAGAACTTTTCACAGAATCTTTTCAAGTTGATTCATATGAATGTACTACCTATGTTTTTTAAATAACCTACACTGACACTTCAAAGAGTAATTTTCCCATGAATGCATAAGAAATAAATATCATACATAAAAGCATGTCAATTTAAATATAGAAAATAGTTACTTGAAAATGCACTTTTAATTTAAACAATTGAGTCTAATTTTTAAAAAATACTAAGGTGCAGTTCAATTCAGACAACTTTTTTTTTTGCTTATAATCAACATTAAAATAACTATCTTTCCAAAGCCATATGTTGCATATGCTCAACTCATTTTTCAGATTTTAACCCTTACATAATTTTTTTAAAATTAGCAACTTAGCTAAAGTCTAATTGTTGAATTTTTCCAAGTATAACTTTTTAAGTAGCTTCTGTTTTACGTTTAGATCTGTGACTTTTTAAAAAATGCTGAGGCTTAAGTATAAGGAAGGGTTACAATGAAATATTCCTCTTATTATTTAGGAGTTTTGTAGGAAAGAGTACTTAAAGTAAATTATTCCCATAACTGTCAAATAAAAACTGCCTGATGAAGGAAGATTAACAAATGTCATGTTTTACCATTGAATCCTAAGCCCAGAACACTTGAAACACTTTGTAATGTTTAAATGTTGGAAATAGGTGTTATGAGGAAATGAATATACAAAGCCCGAGTTATTTACTAACTAAAGTACTGAGATCTAGACCAAATAATGCCTTACCTCTTTCCCAATGGAATTTGAGTGATTACATCTGTCATGGCAAAAGTGGTTTGGTTTATCTTAATGTAGAGTCCATGTAATGCTTATATTACATTGTTTACATTGCTGATTGAAAGCTAATATATAGTATATGCAGTTTGAGATGCCTGTTTCTAGTTTGAAAAATATGGTTTTTATATGGAAAAGAATTCTATCAGTGGGTTTTGAACTTCACCTGAATTTAACACACCTATTTTTTTTTTTACTACATCTTCTAAGAAACAGTATTTTCTTTTCTATTAAAAACAAAATCTATTTAAAGGACCCTCTCTTTGGTTTATAAGAAAATGTTCAACTATATTGAGTAATAATTTTATTATAAAACATTGATGTTTCATTCACCTTTCTTGGATTTAATAGGCCAATCAATCATTCATATACTCAACAAATATTTAAAATTACCAATTTTGTGATGGAGATGTTAATAGTAGTTAGGAACAGGGACTCTGGACTCACAAATCTTGGGTTGGGTTCTAACTTTGATACTTACCAGCTGTGTGAATATTGGTAAGTTTGTAAGCTTTCTGAGGATAATAATATAGTTGTTATAAGAATTAAATGAAATATTGTATATAAAGTGCTTAGGGTACTTTCTGCTACATCATAAATGTTTAACAACTGCTAGCTGTTTTTGGATGATGAAAATAACAACAAAATTACCAGTACTAAGTATTGAGACAGGTACTGGGGGAGAATGGCAAATGAAATATTATCCCAGTCTTTAAGAACTGGGAGGAGATGAGAAAATCAGCTAGTAATTCCAATGGAGTTTGAGAAATGCTACATTAAAGTTAAGCACATTGAGAAAACAGAAGAAAAACAAATAATGCAGCAATGTTTGATAAGATTACCTAAGGTGACTATATGTGTCTTAAGCATGAATGGGCATTTACCAACTGAAGGATTGTGAGAAAGTGCATTTCAAGCAAACCAAATAGTTCGGGCCAAGGCCAGTAGGTAAGAAAATGCCTGCCATGTTGGAAAATTGACAATAGTTCTTCATGGCTGGAGTGTTATTGAGAGTGAAAGAACATCAGGGGTAATATCAGAAAAATGAACACCAGCAAGAGCAGAAAAAGATGTGTAGAGAGTACATGTCAGAAGTTTGGACTTTGTTCTCAGGACGTTACCACTGATGCCACTGGAGTGTTTTTAAGCATAGGAGCCATTTTATTAGATTCTCAATTTAGTGTAATCACTGAAGTGGTTTTGTAAGGAAGAAGTTGGTGGGGAACTGATCAGAGACAAACACGATAAGGATCTATTTTATTGATTGATTTTTGAGAGAGAGAGACACACACACAGAGATTTCTTGATCCACTTATTCATGCATTCATTGGTTGATGCTTGTATGTGCCCTGACCAGGGATTGAACCCATAACTTTTAAAATGTGTTTAGGACAGGTTACCAGAAGGACACTTTTTGTTCACTTATTCTAGTGCAAAGTAATAAATGCTTCTCTCTCCTCCCCTTTTTCATGATTCATAATTATTTTTAAAAGGCAAGAACTAACATCAAATACAAGTTTTGCAAGGATTTTGTGGTTCCTATCATTGCCAAAGGAAAGTGGAAACTATGAAGCTCATGCCATTTTCAACCATATGTACATAAAAATAAAATAGCAGTGAGGTAAAGCAAGGAGGGTAAGGAATTGTACATATGACTCAGAACTTCGTCACTTGTGTAATTTGTCCTTTGAATAAAATTTCTCCCTGGATGGTAATATGTCCTGAAAGACTAAGATATCATAAATACCCAAAAATAAACCTGGACCTACTAAAGATTCTTTAATCTCTTTTGCTGACCCCTTTCATTCAAAAATTCTAAAGCAAAGATTTGGGTCTATCTGGTTTACATTTTATAAAACTTAAAAGTAAGTTAGAATAGTAAATCAGTTAAATGTTCGATACAGTATATAGTTATTATAATTTGATATTTAATCCTTAAATTAAGTTGAAATAAGGGTGAATAAACAAGTAGAGTCTTCAAACTCTCATTGACAAAAAGGCACTTTTCTATTGGATGTATTAAGAGAAAGAGACTCGCCGAAACCGGTTTGGCTCAGTGGATAGAGCATCGGCCTGCGGACTGAAAGGTCCCAGGTTCGATTCCAGTCAAGGGCATGTACCTTGGTTGCGGGCACATCCCCAGTGGGGAGTGTGCAGGAGGCAGCTGGTTGATGTTTCTCTCTCATCGATGTTTCTGACTCTCTATCTCTCTCCTTTCCTCTCTGTAAAAACTCAATAAAATATATTTAAAAAAAAAAGAAATTTAAAAAAAAAAGAAATTTAAAAAAAAAAGAAATTTAAAAAAAAAAGAGAAAGAGACTGATATATTCTATCATAAAAGGTACATAGTTATTAATAAATAGAATTGATCATTTTACAGTGGACAGTTGGAAGATACACTATCCCACTAATATATAATTTCAAGGGGTATCCTTAGAACTTACCCACTTCATTTACTCCGCACAGCACTTGTTATTGCATGTTATTATCCCCACATTTCAGATAAGGAAATTGAGGCACAGAGAGGTAATTAACTTTTCCAAGATCATTTGATTGTGGGTTACAATTTTGATGTCTGTCTGTACTTTTTCTACGGTACTCTACTCCCACAAAAAGAATAAAAACAATGAATGTTGATCAGAATATTAACACATGTGACAATTCCTTTCTAAATGCATACCTGAATAAAATCAGTGATTTTTTAGAAGTCTGATCAGGACAGCATGCCTAATCTTCTTGATTTCCTCAAAATATTCCCATCCTGAGCTATTTATTGATTAAACTGCCTAAGACATAAGGCCTGGTCTAATGGCAGTGCTAGGGGATGATGGGGGGTGGGAAAGTTTACCAGTGAAGTCATTAACACTGGATTTTAAAGGTGATTGAGCTTTCTTCAGTAGAAATGGATCTGGAAGACATTTATGAATTCACTTTAATTTAATTTGGGAGCAACAACCTTGACCTTTCCTCTTTCACTGTTCCTTTTGGTTTCCACCCCAGCGCACTCTTGCAGGTTTTAATCTTGCCTTACTAGTCACTTCTTTTCATCCACTGAAACCAACTCTTCTCCTGAAACTCAGGTCTTATAGTGCCTGGTGGGTCCCTTCTTCTTACTTTCACTCTGTCATCTCTCCTCAACCTGGGGCAATTTACCCAGTTTCATGGGTTTAAATGCTTTCTGTATTCTATTGACATAAAATTGTATATACCCCTTCCTGGCTTATCCACTGAATTTCAGACTTGTATATCTAATTGCCTACTCTGTATCTATATGTGGAAATGTAACTTTGGAAAGAACAGGAGTTGTCGAAGCTAAAGATATAAATTTGGGAGACATCTGTTAAATATCTATGGGAATTGATGAGTTTAGAGAGAGATAGGATAGGTTTCTTTCATTATTCAAACTACAAAAATGCAAACAAATGCCCTGCTGGTGTGGCTCAGTGGTTGAGCATCCACTTATGAACCAGGAGGTCACTGTTGGATTCCCAGTCAGGGCAAGTGCCTGGGTTTCAGTCTGTCCCCAGGTTCGGCCATACAGGAGGCAGCCAATAAATGATGATACCTCTCCCTCCCCCTTTCTCTCTAAAATCAATAAAAATATATATTTAAAAATGGAAACATAAAACAACTTCAGCACTAGCTCATAGTACTTTATTTGAGGTTATGTATATCTAATTAATGATTATTTGATTAATGATATAATGATTATTTCTAATTGAAACAGTTTCTATTTGAGAAACACCAGGTAGCATTTACTTTTCAAAAACTGTACTCCAACCAATTTATACATGAGCCAGATCACTTGGTATCATTACCAATTCTTGATTCTTTACCAAGTAGCTGGGATTCAACCTCCTACTATCAAACATTGGTCTGTATTAAAGTCTGTATATAATAAAAGCCTAATATGCAAATTGTCCCCTCAACTGGGAGTTTGACCAGGGGGGTGGGGCTGGCAGCAGGTGGCTGGGGGAAGGGAGGCCCCCTAAGCCGGCAACCGCTAGGGACCCTACCTGTGCACGAATTTTGTGCACTGGGCCTCTAGTAACATATAAATGCTTAAGGGCAGTGTGATTAGGTAAAGGTGATTCATTCTGTGCACTACATTTTTAATGAAAGGTTCAGTATAGGTGCTCATGAAATCTACTCACTTTTGAAATAAGACTTCCATTCATCCTCTTGTTTGTTCATTCACTTACACACTCAATAATACATTTATTTTAAAGTTGATTTAATTGTTAGGATGGTTATAGTGCTAGGTTTTCTGGTTTCTGAGTGGGACCACAGTGAGGGAAGAGGAGACCTATGGAGCTTTGTGCATGTGGAAGAGTTTTGAAAGTACATCTCCATCAAATGTTGACCTTCAAATTAAATAATCTAAGCTTCACAGATTAGAGCTTCATAGCTACCAAATCTGAAAACAGAGACACAGTGGCAAAACATTTTGTGTAACAGTAATTGAAATGATTCAAATGCAACTATATTCTTATCTGCAGTTAAATTTGCATAACTTTTAAATGTGTATCATAAGAATGTGTGAAAATATACCGTTTTCTTTTGGAGTGATAAAAATGTTTTGGAACTTGATAGAGGTGTTGCTTGCACAACATTGGACTGAACGCTTCTAAATTGTACACTTTAAAAGTAATTTTATATTATGTGAATTTTACCTCAAAAAATGTAAAATAGAGTTTTACACAGAGAAAACACTAAATCAACATATTAAAATATCTATAGATGGCTAAAAAATAAAACTTTATTCTTTCCCATACATGAAAGTATTTATAAAGTACTTAGAAAACAGTCCTCTCCACCAGAGATAAAGTTTTTATGACATATTCCCTCCAGTCAGCCCAAGTCACTGCCTAATTACAACCCCAGATCCTCCATTGTGTCTGTTTTGCCGCCCTTAATGCTTTCTTCAGTTAATTGCTGGAGCTAAGAATCCATAGGAGAGTAGCTTCCTCTTGCTGTTCAAAACTGGGAAGGTGGAGCCCAGGTGCCTTAATTTATCTGTCCATGGGCAAAAGGGCCAGCAATCTGGCAAATGTAAGAAACAGCTGGCAGGACTCAGCCAGTCGCTGCACTCAGAGACAGGTGGACAAAGACTGCTAAAGACATTTTGTCCCTGAGTACCACGGCTGCTGCTGTGGCGGCATTTTGTGTGTTTTGCTAGCAGACTGTAAGATTGTGTAGGGTGAGCAGGTGGGTTGCAGTTGGCCCTCCCATTTCCCCTGGCAGAATTATAAAGAGTTCTTCTCTGGGGAGTTGCTGCGTATCTTTCAGGTAAGGGTGGATTTATCCACCTTCCCACATGCCCCATTCTCCAAAAATCCTTTGTTCAACCTGGAAGATCTCAGACAAGACAGAGATGAGCATCCGGGGTGGAGGTCATCAAATGTCCCTGTCGGCTGTGCTAACTATAGGGCACACCCTTCTTTTATGGGTAATCCCTCCTCTCATTTCCTCTTTCCCCTTCTTAGACTTTTTTCCTCCTGCAATGATTGATAATATAAATTATATAATTATAAAATGTGCTTTGTAATTGAAATGTGATTTTTGGCCTAAGGGCTTTCCTCTTGTGTACTTCTAGCATTTTTATTTGGTACTATTTATGGGCTTTGAATGAAAGAAAGTTTCAGAAGAGCTAGTATGCTTGACTCAAACTTTAGAAAGCTGTGGTTGCCGTTAAGTGTCTCCGTCAAAGCCCTTGCTCCTTATCTCACAGATTCAGAGATGTGACATCTTGCTGCCTTGATTAAAGGACCCAGTTATTTCTTCCAAGGAAACTTGATGGCATGAAACATTGTGATATACACGGTTACATATGTTTGGGTGCCCCAGGGAGGGCACTGGAATGTTTGACAATCTTACACATGTTTTTAGATGCTGAAGTTCATGAACTTTAAAGGACCAGGTGTCAAAATGGTTTTGTTTGTATGGTTTGGGAAAATTTCAGTCCAAATGTAAATAATATCGGGTCATCATAATTTGCTGAAATATGTGTAGGGCCTGATAAGAAATTACTTAATAAATGTATTCTTAATCATGTAAAGGCTACACAAAATAAGTCTTACCAGATAGGTCTAAATTGGAAATCACATGAAGTTTAGATTCTCTTTTGCTTTCTCAGTGTGTGTCAAAACACACCAAATATTCTGATGACAAATTCTTGAATGAGTATAACATCCCAGATCCTAAAGAATGTGGCTAATATATTCAGTGGCACTTATTTAAATTAAATTTCCCCAAATTCATGAACTCAGAACACATAACTTCACAAAATATTTTTTATTCAACACCAATCCTTAAACATGAATCAGTAAGATTAATTTTGGGATTCAAGATGAAGAATAACAAGTGGGTATGCTGAAAGTCAATGGTGTATGTTTTTTTCCATATTGAGTCAACCAATTTTATAGGAAAGAACAGTGCCCGCCAAATTTAAAGAAAACAAATAAACCTTAAAATAGTATGGTTGCTTTGATTCAGTTGGCACTGAGATTTCCTAAATAAAGGAAAGAACTGGGTGGACATATATTTGTGGTGAGAGCATAGGTTTGTTTTTTTCCTGCCTTAGGGGATGTGATGGATTCCTTTTGCTTTCATAATTTGTGAATTAAATGTGGTAGAAGTGATGAGCTGAAGAATTTTTTGATGTGTATGTATGTGTGTTTGTGTGCATAGAGGTTACTTTTTACATGAATGCAAGGATTTAAATAATAGAGAGTACAAGAGTAGTTGATTTAGCCTGGCTTAGCACTTAGCTTTAGGATTAATGTATATTTTTACAGAGCCCCAGTTTCCTTCTGTATTTTGGAGTAGATTTCCTGTTTATTATGATGTATTTTCCCCATAATAGGGATGTAGTAAGAAGCTAAACTAATTTCTCTATGAATTAGTTTTGTGTGTGTGTGTGTGTAGAATTTTTAATATGAATGGGTTTAATATGAGTATTTAAAGTAACATGAAGACCACTGTTAGGTTTTGATGAGAAATCTGAATATTAATTGTGGCTACTGAAACCATAACTGAAGACAGGTAATATATAGAATGTAGACTGCTACTATATTTTCTAATTATTGATATGAAAGCTTAAATATATTTACACATGATGCAATAAATCTTAACAGTTACTGGTATGCAGAGAACATTTGAAAGGTAGTTCTGGCCAGACACAAGTCATTTGGCAATGGCCTTGCCTAGTATATATTTTCAGGGCCTGTCTGCACAAAGATGCTGGCATGTTGACCATGATTTCTATTCCAGGGGATGGATTTCTATCCAAGTAAGCGAGTGACTAAATATTTTCCGGTGGAATCTAGGCACCATAAAAATTACTGAAGCTGAATAAAAAGTTGTCCACCTTCCTAAAAACGTAATTATGATAGCTTTGCGTACCACTATGACAGAAAAATTATTTCCACTTAGATCACCAAATGATGGAATGGGTAGAACCTAATTAGAAAAAAATAACATGAGTATCCTGCTAATATTCTCTTATCAGCACTAATGAATATCTTACCGAATTTTCATGAATTCCCAGAAAGCTTCCTGATCATTAACAATAACTGGATGTATGTATTCTACATCCAACTCTATCAAAGAAAAGAAATCCAATCTGGGCCCACAGAAAACCCAGGCCATCATCACTTCATCTGATTTATTCTACACAAAACCAGTTAAGAAACTGAACACTTTACCTTCGTTTATTTGTGTTACCCTAAGCAATTAGAGATGAATATGCCTTCCCAAGCGATACAAATGCGAGTCTCCCTTTGTGGCAGGTTGTTTAAATTTACAACATAAAGCTAGCCTTTCCATCTCCAGTAAAATCCAAACAGACATTTAATTTTGGTGCATGACATTTCTGACTCAAAGGGAGCCAGAAAAGACTCTCGGACAGCTCTTATTGTTCATGAGTTCGAACAAATTGGGGATCTGTGGATTTATAGCCAGGTTTTGCTCTACTATTGTTTAAAATAGCACACATGGAAAACACGCCATGGGTGTGTTGTAATTCAGCTTTAATGATGTAACACTTGGTCTCAGTCAATTGTTGGAGGGCTGTAAGTGACATTGGTTTTGTGCTTCAGACGTTGCATGTAACCTAGCAATTACAGTCAGGCTTTCAATAATGGCTGTTGGCGGGATATCCGCAAGTGAAGTCATAGCAATTTTGAAAGAGAATGCTAATAAAAATACACCTGCTTGTAGTGGAAAGTGAGCCTTTAATATCTCTGCTTTGAAGTTGGGTGAAGCCTTGGGTATTAACTAACAGATATTATGATGTAGGAATAATCCACTGCCCCAGGGGAGAGCGAGGTTGAAGTTACAACAGATTGTTATTTTCTAATCACCTACTTTTCAGTCACTCTGATATCACAAAAGGAGAATGGAATGAGGTGATAGTTTTTTCCTCAAAGACATTACTATTGGAAAGCAAATAATTGTAATTGTAAATACACAAGCTAGCACATACATATTTCTTACATTAATCACAAGGACGTAAATAACACTTTTTGAGAAGTGTTTTATTGTTGTCAGAAGCTTGAGAAGAATTTGAAATTGCACATTCCCGCATATCTTTTCAAGATGATGAATGGAGTTTCAAATCTGCTTTGTGAGTCCCTCTTTCCTGGTTGCCTCTTTTCCTTCGACACTTTTTAAGTCATTTAGTAATAGTTCTTTTTATATACAAAGGAAAAAATAAAGGTGCTTGTGAAACTTTCTTCTATTTCATCTGGAGCGTTACTGTTGTTGGGAATCCTCTTTGTGCTGTGGGAGATAAATTCCTCCCACTGATGGCTTCCTTCACACTTCTCTGGGCTTACTTGTATTCTATAGTAACTTTTATTGGGCATTTAACAAATTGAGTTTATAGGAAATGTTGATATATTGACAGCACTGGAGAAAAGATATTCTAGGAATAAATGCTATTGAAATTTGGAAATTATGGAAATAAAAATGACTATCAAATACCAAACTACAATTATTTTAACCACTTTTCACAGATATTTATTACAATTGTCTTTTTAGCTATAAATGGTTATGTCTAGATTAGTATAAAATCATTTGCATAATCAGTATTTTCTAAGCACTTTAAATAGTGATGGCTTTCTGTAGTCATTTTCTCTACAAGTGAATGTTTGAACTCATGGAAGTAACTTTTTTTTCTTCCTTTTTTTTTTTTTAATTCAGTAGTGTGTCTCTATAGAGAGTATCAAGTAACCCAAAGGGTATATACATTAGCAGTTGTCAGGTCCATATTTAACATCAACATACTAGGCACACTGAAACTTACTACCAAGTTCAAAGGAAATATATGGACTTTAAATTGCTTGTTAATGTGGTAAAGAATCAGCATCAAGGTGTTTGTTTTGTTGAAAGGAAGTCACATTTTATTTCTCATTTATGAAATTGACTTTGATGTTTCTTTAAGCCACAGGGATTTTTTTCCCCAGATTCATTTACTGTATCAGTTAAGTGCAATTTCATTTAGAGAATATTGTGCAAGAAGTCTTTGGCAGTGGTGGTGGGGGTGGGGAGGGGGTTGATGAGTAGAGTTTTTTTCTTTATAGAATTTCAGTGTGCAATTTTCATTTAACTTTGAAAGTGGATTGTTGTTGAGTCTTGACACCTGCTCGGATGAGTATCCATTTCAGGCTACAAAGTGGTGCTCTGAAATAAATATCAGTAAGCTTGTTAAATGTTGTCAGATGTATCATCACATTAGTAGAAAATATTATGGTAAGATAGAGTTGAATTTAATTTGCAGGTTGTATGTTTGGGCTATAAGCTTTCCCTTATAATGTTCATGAAGGTTTTCTACAGCAGAGCTATTTCAAGGTTAAAAAAAAGGGGTGGGGTGACTGATCCATTTAACTTTCACATGCCCAGAATGCATTATGCAATTTATACCATAATTTGAGATATTTTCCTCTGTACTATCTGCCAGAGAATTGGGATATAAAAATATAGACTTTTTAATATCATTATCTATTCAAAAAAAGTGAAATGTAATTTTACTTTGGTAATAAATGTAAGTCATTTTGGTAAATAATTTTATTTTGAATAATACTTATTAAGCTGCTACTAGCACTAGGTACTTTCATGGGATCCTGGATTTGTTTACTTTATCTCATTTCAGATTAAATATTGAAATTATACAAGAAAGGTCTTCTTTTAAATTTTGACTTGTCCAAGGTCATACAGCTAATAAATGAGAAAATCAGAACACAAGGGTAGATTGGACCAGAAGCTGTAGCTGAGATCATTAAGTGAAGACACAAAATGTGGTCAAATATTGGAAAGAGGATATAATGAGAAAATATATTAGGATAGAGGAAATTGTATGTGAAGTACATTGAAAATGTGATCTTTTTTATTTTGATTTAGTGAAAGTTCCTGATGAAACAGATCTTATTCTCAGTGGTACTTTTAACAGTTGAGGTCAGTTCAATTCCTTATATATTGCTAAATTCCTACAATTCAAGCCAGAATCAGACATGGAGTAGCATGCCAGTAAGAGAGGGTATCCTGATAGGAAGATATGAGGGTCCAATAAAGGTGTACATCAATTAGTATCATATTACCTACTGCAATGGATAAACTCTGAAGTACCAGTTCCTTACAAATATAGAAGTTTATTTTTCTGCTCACAAAAAACCAATGTTAGTGTTTGTGTTTGGTGTGTAGCTCTTACGTGGTCCTTTAGGGACCCAGGCTCCTTCTATCTTATGTTTTTACCCTCCCTGCATTCTGAAAAAAAAGTAGAAGGAGAGTAGAAGGTTATCCACTGAAAAGTTTTTGGCCCTGACCAGTGTAGCTCAGTTGGTTGGGCGTCATCCTATGCACCAAAAGGTTGCCAGTTCAATTCCTGGTCAGGGCACCTGCCCAGGTAGTGTGCTCGATCCTCCATAGCGGGCATGCAGGAGGCGGTTGATTGTTGTTTTGCTCTCACATTGATGTTTCTCTAAACTCTCTTTCTCCCTTCCTCCACCTCTAAACATCAATTTTTAAAAAGGTCTTACAAAAAAAAAGGAAAGAAAGAGAAGTTTTCAGGCCCTGGTGGAAGCAGCACATATAATCTCTGCTCTCATTGCCTTGGCAGGATTAGTCACATGGCCATTCTTAATTAAAATGAGGCTGGGAAATAAAATCTAGCCCAGCAGAAGAGAAAATATGTTTTAGTAAACAGTCTAGCCTACAAGTTGCAAAAGCACACCCTCTCCTGAATTAGGGTTTTCTATCCCTTTCCCTGAGCTTAAGCACCTAGACACACACACACACACACACACACACACACACACACACTCACATTCACATTCACAAACACAATTTTAGTAGCACCTACTTCCGTATTTTAAGCATACACTGTGCATTAGTCACTGTATTAACCTCTTTAGATACACTTCCTCAAATTGTCCCCACAACATTTTTATCAGATATGTTACTCCTGTTGTAGTTATGATGTCTGCATAACAAATTATCCAGAATATTAGTGGCTTAAGCAATAACAATCCAAATTTCAAGAAAGGATTAACTGGGCAGTTTTGACTGTCTCTCTTGCTCTTTAGTCACAATCGTCCTGTAAATTGTGAACTTTCAGGATTTACCAAAAACAGTGGCCCTGGACAGTGTGGCTCAGTTGGTTGCAACGTCACCCCATATACTGAAAATTTGCAGATTCAATCCCCAGTCAGGGTTCTTGTGGGAGGCAACCAGTCAAGGTTCTTTCTCACATTGATCTCTCTCTCTCTCTCTCGCTCTCTCTCTCTCTCTCTCTCTCTCTCTTTCTCTCCCTCTATCTTGCCCCTCACTCTCTCTCCCCTCCCCCTCTCTCTTAAATCAATAAGCATATCCTTGGGTGAAGATATAAAAACAACAACAATTGTTTACATTAAGATGATAATACCAAAATTCTATTATCTGGAAAGTTGTAAATTTTGCTGCCATTCACAAAATCTTTCCCATCTTGGTCCAGGGAATATAGGTTTTTTTAAAAATATTGTTCAAGATAATACTTGGCAATCTGACCAGTTTAATTATTGAAGGTAGGATGCACCAAATGTCTGATTTATTTTTCCTCACCATGCCTTTTGCACATAGAAATATTTCCTCTATGATTGCCCTACTTCCCAGCGGCCTAAAGGTGCAACCCACAACGAATTGATGGTATTTGTTTGTCTCAAGTAGGCCATTTGTATTTTTGAAGCTGATATCCATGGGGGTGATCATAGAGTTTTGTCATTTCTCATGATAGAGAAGACAGTTTCGTTAAATGAAATCATTGTGACCACCCATAAGAGACATATATGATCAAGAACAAGAATGAGTGTTTTGTATGATAAGTAGGTTCAGACAAAATTAAAATAAAGCTAGAATGATCTTAAGAGAGTTATTGGTCATTTCTGATAAGCCTTTACAGAATAGAATGTTGAGAGGCAGGCACAAATTAAAGAGGTCTGTGTGTTTTGTGTTTTGGAGAATCTATATTCAGAAAGGAGGACCCTAAAGAAAAGAAGTACTGTCTACTTTTAATTAAGTAACATCTGCCTATACTACAGTCTAAAATAACACCTATTTTCCCCAACCCCTTCAGATCGAGGGGCTCATTTGTCAGTTTTTGAGTAATCAAATAGGTATAGCCAATTGTAAACTCAGTGAGGATTTTGCCATATAGATGCCTGGGCTCCATCTAGTGGCAGAAGGTAACTGCAGGGTTTTTTTTTTTTGTTTTTTTTTACCATTCCCCCAAACACTTTTTTTTTTCCCCAAATGCATTTGATTGGGTTTAGATATTGAGAACAACATGAATTAGGTTCCTAAGAAACAGTAATATCTAATGTTTAAAACTTGTATCCACTATTTTAGTTTTCCCTATTCCTAATGAGAATATTTTATTTTTTCTACTTTATAAAATTTGACTTACACAGTTATTGCAGTGAATTTATATGTTTTTATTCTTTTGGATGTTTTATGTGTGTGTGTGGTTTTTTTTTTTGTCACTCTACAGGACAGATACAAATTGTAGAACAACAAAGCCAAGATGACATACATTGTCTTATAATTATAATTTAAATGATTAATAATACAATAATAAACATAAACATAAATTATAATAAATTACTTCAACAAATATGGGATAAAAGAAAGTTGAAATTGGATTTTAAAAACTAAGATGACTAGCTAAAAGTAAAATATGAGGTGATAAATTAAGTATATTTTTTAATTTAAGAATTTTACTTTTTACATGTTTTGGGTTGTTATTTTTTTCTACTTCAATAGTTATTATTTAATATATGTTTAAAAGACCTGATGTATTATAGTCATTTGACTATGTATGTGCATATGTGTATAAGAAGAATGTTTTAATCTTCATTAAATCAGTTTGTGAATTTTGTGATGTAAGTTAGTTTAAAAAACATAAGGTTTACACAGTAAATTTTAAGCTGAGATGCTTTTAGAGTCTCATTTATTAAAATATTATAGGTACAATCATTTAGTAAATTACATATAAAATTACTGAAAAAATACCTTTTATATGTAATTATGTATGTATATGTGAAAATATATATTAGAGATAATGGATATAATTTACTCATTTCTAATACCTCCCCAATAAAAATAGCACCGCAAAGTTAAAATGCATTTTCGTTTGGATATAAAATTTCAACATCTTTGCTTAAGACCAACTGTATCCAGTATATATTTCTCAGGGAGTGAATTTCTTTTTAATTAATGACTGGCTTTTTTTTTTCAATGAGGAATGGTTTATTGACAGTCTCAAAGTAGTATTTACCAGTTGCAAAGAGAAAAAGAATAACTTTACAGGGGAGAAAGGATAGACACCACCGTAATCAAGTTAAATTCACCAATAATGGGGCAAATCAAAAGCGTGTTCCCCTTGGAAAGAAGATAATGGGATTACTCCCATGCTGGTTATTTTTTCCCTCTGCCTTCCTCCAATTCTTTCATATCAAAGAATTAAAAAAAACAATACAAACAAACACTTGAACAGTCAGAATTAATTTGTCTTTGACTATTGAAACATTTTAGGATAAATTGCCTGTATCTGATTTTAGAGATTATTCAATAATACATTTATCTTGCTTTTATGAATAACACGATTATTCTATGCTTATACATTTGCTTATTGTCCTTTTATAATGGAAATTGAAAAGAATTATTCTTACTTCAAAAACTGCACTATAGTTTAAGTGCATTTATTTAAACATCAGGTATGCCTAATCTCTCTCCTCTGATCTTCATTCACACAAGATGATCTTCACAGTTGTGTATATATGACCTATTGTCACCTTTTTATATAAAAAGTTAATACATATTTCAATCAGAATTTATCAGTCTTAGTAACCTGTACTTTTATTCTCATCACCCTTTATTGGTCTGTTTTCTTCCCAATTGGTACTGTATAAATCGGCCAATTTTCCACCAAGATACATAAAGTAAATTTGATTTTTCAAGTGATGTCTGATAGTGATGTGTAATTTGGTATCTCATTTATCCTATATAATAAAAGGCTAATATGCAAATTGACCGAACAGCAGAACGACTGGTAACTATGACACACACTGACCACCAGGGGGCAGACACTCAATGCAGTAGCTGCCCCCTGGTGATCAGTGTGCTCTCACAGTGGAAGCGCCACTCAGCCAGAAGCCGGGTTCATAGGCTGGTGAGCGCAGCAGCAGTGGCGGGAGCCTCTCCCACTTCTGTAGGAGTGCTAAGGATGTCCAACTGACAGCTTAGGACCAAGGGCTCCCAGACTGTGAGAGGGTGCAGGCTGGGCTGAAGGACACCGCCCCCTACCCAGGTGCACGAATCTTGTGCACCGGGCCTCTAGAGTGTGTGTGTGTGTGTGTGTGTGTGTGTGTGTGTGTAGTAAATTTTCCTGTAGCAATTTGAACCTTTGTTAACCTATTTTGCTTATTGTATTCTCATTTTTAATGACTTGTTAATTCTAGAAAGTCCAGCAGGAAAATAAATATTAAATAAACCCCTAATTTTCCACTGTCATAGCCCAAGATTTGGGGCTCTGAAAAGTGGGTCTGGTATAGAGATTCAAGTAGAGAAAAACAGCCAGTACAGTAGCCTATAGAGAGTAATAACCCATCCACCCATATTTTTGAAATCTCCTTGAATTCAAGTTACAGAAAAACAAGAACTATTGAAACTGAATATCAGGACACTATTGTGTTTCTTTTTCCTATTAAAATTTAAAGTTGATTTTTATTGGTAGATACTGTCTTCTAAATGTAGCAGTAATATATGTCTTTTTGAAATGTGTAGATCTTGCACCGTTAAATGCAAAACTTTAAGCAAATTGCCTTTTCCACAAATGTAAGCTGTAGAGATGAGAATATTTATATTTCCCTGTGGCCTTCTGCACCCTACCCCAAAGGAAACCCTCAAGAGTTGCATTCTTATAATTTGTTAATTATGATCTGTCCTTGTTTGGAGGTGATGATATATTTATAAACATTTGCCCCCAACAGATCTTCACTTTTGCTTAGTACAAGAATATATCCCACTCGGAAAGCTTTTGTGCCAGATGTGTTTAGAATTAAGCATATTTTAGAGTTTTAAAAAGATGCGTGTACCATGTATTATGAAACACCCCTAGGGTGTCTGTGGCAGCAACCTTATTCCAACAATAAATATTTTTGTAGGAAATTTGCTAGCAAAAAGAAAAAAAAGTAGCAAATTTACCCTAAATTGTCTAAATAAAGAATAGCAATGGCCTTCTGATTATTTCAGTTAGGTTCTATGGCCAAACGAAAGAAGTAAAAAAGTTGGATTTTAGGGCTTTTAAATTTCAGAATTGCAGAAAAATATTATAAAATTGTACCAAAGAATTCTATCAGAATTGTCTTCAACTTCTCTCTCTCTCTTGCCAGGATAAGGGGGAATAAGGGCTTGAATTAAATGGGTGAGTAGATTTGGAGTGAGAGTTTCCCAAGCAGCAGTATTTCAGACAATTTGCCATAACATTTAACTTCACATTTAAAAATACAAGTCATACAACATTTAAGTTTTAATTGTTTTTAAAGACTAGAAAACGTAGCTCTACAACCAAAATGGAACATATATCTGACATATGTGTTAAGCACAGTAGTTTCCTTAACTTGATTTTCTTGATCAGAAAGGGAAAGGTTTTTTGTTTGTTTTTCTAATGTGGAGATTGTTTTTTCAAGCTCATTTGTGTCCATGCATTTAATAGGACATAGCACTCTGTGACATCTATCATCTCATTTAATAATGGTTGTCATTTCATTTCCCAGTAAAGACAGGGAAAACAAGAGTGTTGAGCTACTTTGAAAATCTATCCGTTTAGAAAATAAATGTTCTCTCTGTTTATATTATTGCTCATTTTTATTATTTTCCCATGATGAAAATATAATGTGAACTTAATGCAAAATGGTCAGTTGAGAGATTTAAAGTCCTTTCTTTCTTTTCATAAATTTAACCATAACTCATTTATAATATTTAGAAGGAAAATCTCTAACCCATTGTGAAACTAGTATGAAAAGCTATAGGAAAAAAACAAGATATTAGAATTTTCATGTAGAGGACTATGTTTTGGCTTCTCTCTGGCTACTTTGAAAATGCTATATTTGGTTTTCTGCAGTTTCATTAGGATATATCTTGTTTTATATTTCTTTTTATTTACTTTGTTTAGGATCATTGGGTTTCTTGAAATTATAATTTGGTATATTTCATCACTTTGAGATATTCTTATCTTTTATCTCTTCAAATACTGCTTCTGCATCTTCTCATTCTGAAACTCTAAATAACGTATTTAAACACTTTATTCCTATATCATTTTAACTCCCTTCTGTTTCCACCTCCCACCTCCGCTTCTGCCCTGCACTTCCTGGGTTTCATTCTGGATTGTTTCGTTTTGGTTTGTTAGGTCTGCATTCTACTTCACTTAATTTTGCTTCATGTACATCTAATTTATTCCAAAGAAAACCTCTAAATATTTTATTTTAGTTCATGTACTAGCATTTTTCAGTTCTATGGTATCTAGATAGTTCTTCAGCAAATCTTTTATGCAACTTTACCATTTTTGTGCCCAAACTAAAGCTTAGTGATAGAGATGTAATTCAAACTATATCTCTTTAAAAATACTAAAGGTATATATCTATAACTATGCAATAATTTCAGTATCTTTGAGTGCCCATCAGTCTATCATTTCTCTTGCTTCTCACTCATGGAGACTTCTGTCATTATGTTTCTGGTGATCTTTGTGTGATGGATATTAAGTTTAAAGTTTAATTTCTAGAAATTAGCTTCAGTCCCAGGAAAATGTCACTTTACACCAAAGTGTATTGTTAATTACCATTGCCACAGGCCCTAACAATCCAGTTAACTTTAATTCGACCTTGAGGCATGAGATTTTTCTATATAGATGACTCAAAACCAAGCTTCAGGTCATACAAATCATGGGAAACTTGGTTTTCACGCTCAGTTCTATTATCCACTGCATTGGGGTCCCCGTCCAAATTCACTGTTGTTTTCCCAGGGTCACTCTTTTAGAAGACCCCAGACTTTGATTTTGTTCCCAGAGCCTCTTTTACATGGTAAATTCTGTAAGAACTACAGAGTCCTGAATGATGGATTCACTTGTCTGGATTTCTATTTTCTCCCCCCGCCCCCCCGCCTTTTTTTGCTCTAGTAATTCCACACTAACGTTCAAGGATTTCCCTAACAAATATTTCTGAATTATTTTATCTCACTTTTTTAGTAGCTTCAGTAGTGGGTGAGGGGATTGGTTACCAAGATTGCCATTCCTCAGAGAGGCAATCCCATCAACAAACAATGTGGAAAGGAGAAACAAGTCAGAGCAAGTTAGAGCAGGACAAGGCCAGCACTTATCATTGCCTTCCTGGGTGGCAAACTCTCTTCTACTGCTTGCTATGGCAGATACTTGTATCAATTCACTTCTGAGTTTTTGTTTGGAAGTGAATGAATGAATGAACGTCTTATGGGATATTATATTTTACTGTTAGCAGCTTTAATAATAATGTGTTCATGTTCACACCAATCAAGTTTATAAGAGGTGTTTAAAGTGGTCTGAAAGTTTAGACCAACCAGTGATTTAGGAAAGTTCTGTTATTACAAGATGATATGGTACCCAATAATTTGAGTAGAATTTGAACCTCTTTACCTATCCCCACTCCTTTCTATAATGTAGAAAGCTGGATTACTCTATTATGATTTATTCTAGTCTGTGTTTATTTTTATGTCTCAACACTAAATACAAGCCTCTGGTTTCATCTAGACATCTGTCAGTTGTCAGGTTTATGGTTTTTAAATAAGTTTTTACAGTGTCTTGGGATGATGGAATGGACTACTTTTCAGGTTCATAAATTCATACCTTTTACATGTTAGATATAGTGCATATCTACACTTCTGGTAAAAATAATCTTAACATAAAAGACAAAGATTCAAGTTAATATTGATCCCCAATATATTGGACTATTTCCCTGATTTGTGTTAAACAATGACACCGAATTGAGAGTCCAAGTTACAAGAAAGATTCACTTCCTTGGGAAAAACAGAGTTGCAAACTGGAAATCTTTTTTTGAAATACTTACAGTTTAATAACAATGCCACATGTAGATATGCTTAGCATTTCATTTTTCCGATGTCCATCCTGCCAGTTATAGAGAGTGAAATGCTAAAAATTCTCTCTATATGAAAACAGCCTGGTTTTACCACGAGGAAATTGGAGTGTCATGGTAATACAGTAAATTATGCTATCTACATACTATCTAAAATAATTTAAGTACCATATATGCAGTCAATAAATCTGTAAATTGGGATGATTTATTCAGTTATACCCAGAAATCTACTTTGAAATTGTTTTATCTTGGATTTTTTAGCTAAAAATTATATTGCTAACAAAGTTGAAGATTAAATATGCACATTAGCCTATTAAAGACTTCACCATGTCTTGCAGCAACAAAAATGTCTACTATGTTGAGATCCCCTTTGCCTACTTTTCTCATTAATGAAACTAAAAATCATGTTTGTTGGGAAAGCCTGCGGTCTTATCCCCACGCTTCAGATTTCTGGGTTTGGCCACATAACAATGGATCTCGAGTCTATAACACTAATTTATTAAGAGGTAAAGAGCCCAAACAGCTTATGCGGACTTATCAACTTGAGTCTGTTTTAGACTCAATGAAGACTCCTTTATTCTGCTTAAGCCTGTTTGTTAATATCCTTCAGGAACACCCTCAGCTTTCAATATTTTAGACTTCAGGAAGGAGGGAGAGGGTGTCCTTCTACTGTAACATCAGAAGGGTGTGCTAAGTCATTTGCCCTGTTACTGAGATCTAGAGGATCCACTAGCCAAGGGAGAACTGTTGTACACTCTTCGAGATTATTTTGTTCTATCTCTTCTCGGAGTGAAAGCATTGTTCCATTCAAGGCTTGAATGGAGACTTCTATACCAAGATGCAGTAGCCAGAAGTGTTTGGACCTCGGTTTTCAGTGGATGGCTTTGTGGTGATCTTTGTTTTTCTCCATGGATTTGTAATCCTCCCCTTGGCACTAGCCTGCTACCAGACAATATTACTCCTAATAATTCTCTTAAAATTAATGCTTCTGGAACATCATTTAGAAATTAGTTTTCTAGATAATTGAAGTTTCAGATATTAGAGAGGTCTTGTGTTTTTGACATTCACTAAATGCTTAGGTATTGTGTAGTTGACTTACAATTAATAAATTTAGGAAAATTATGTGATGATATTTTTTACTCTATATACTCTATGGATGTAGTTGAGGACTGTTCATTATGGTCCTCTTTATGAAGGAGTCTTTATCTGTTCTTAGTAACAGCTATAGTTGTTACTCATTTATATCTCTCTTAAGTATGTTGATGCCTGTTAATGTAACTAGATCTTATTTTTCTATTTGTGTTGATTGCTAAATTGCTCAGTCAAATATACCACAACTATCTACATTTTGCTTTTCTCTTCATTTTTACAATTATATTTTAAAAGATTTGCTACATGTATTAGTTTTCTATTATTGCCATAACAAATGCTTCAAATTTGGTGGCTTAAAACAATACAGATTTATTATTTTACAGCTCTGTATGTCAACAGTCTGGTTTGGCTCAGCTAGTTTTTCTGCTCCAAGTCTTGTAAGGGCAAAATCAAGGCAGTCTGCTGGGTTCTTTGCAGGAGACTCTAGGAAAAATTTACTCAAAGCTCTTTCACGTTGTTGAGGAAATCCAGAACATTGTTGTTGTAGGACTGATGTTCCTATTTCCTTGCTGGCTGTCAAGGCAGGGCTGCTGTTATTGCCAAGAGGCCTCCTTTCAATCCCTGCCTTGAGACCCCTGCATGTCAAAGCAAGCAATGGCATTTCAAATCCTTCTCACACTTGAAATCTCTCTGTGACTTCCCAGTTCTGCCCCATCTTTCTTCTTCTTCCTCCTCCCCCTCCTCCTCCTTCTCCTCCTCCTCCTCTTCTTCTTCTTCTTCTTCTTCTTCTTCTTCCTCTTCTTCCTCCTC
>NW_006383016.1:10402961-10406925 GCF_000327345.1 Myotis davidii
CCTCCTCCTTCTCCTTCTGCCTCTAGTCAGGGAAATTTCACTGGTCTTAAAGGCTGAGGTGATTAGATTGTGTCTACCTGAGTAATTCAGGATGATCTTTGTATCTTAAGGTTCATAACTATAATTATATCTGCAAGGTATATATTGTTTCTTATTTTCTACAAATATTTTCAATTGTATCTTTTCTTTAAATATGAAAAAAGAGTTATTTTACAATGTATATCTAATAATTTCAGCATGTCTATTTCAACTTTCTACTGATTGTGTTTTTTCTTAGGATGCTTTATTTTCTTGTGAACTTGTTACTTTTATTATATGTTGGCCACTGCCTTTAAAAAATTATATTTAGTGATTCATTAAGGGCTAAACTGAAGGTGACTTCCTCCAGTGAGAATGTATATTTGCTTTGGCCTGGCAGCTGGAGGTTCTACCTGACCAGTTATTGATCCTCCTAACTGATATAAACTTGGCTGTACATCTGAGCAATGGTTGACTTGAGATTACAACTTTTGGGGGACATTTTCCCCCCACCTCAGCCCAGGGCCAAAGCAACTTCCTCTCTAGTAACCTGGTGTTAAAAGGGTAGACAGAATCATTTGGGGTTCCAGATTAATACAGGGAGGTTTTTCTGCTGGAGTCCCCACCTTGCGTGGTTCCTAAATTTTCATTTATTGCCGACTTCACCTATAGTGAAGATGTCAACAATTAAGTCACATTTGATAGAGCACAGATGTCCTCGGCCCCAAACCTGTTCTTACACTCTCTGAATTCCCCTTTTCCCACAGACAGTTGGATCTGTAATTCTCTTGTTAGCTCCTCAGTGCTTTTAAACACATTTTATATATGTTTATATATATTTATATTTAATTCTAGCATTTTTGGTTTTCATTTTTTATAGCAGGATTGTTTAACCCTTTGTGGTAGGCAGAATTATGACCTCTTTAATATGTCTATATTCTAATTCCCAGAACCTGTGTCTATGTTATGTTAATGGCAAGGTGAAATTAGTGTTGCATTTGGAATTAACATTGCTAATCATCTGATGGGGACATTGTCCTGAATTTTCTGGGTGGGCCCCAGTATAATCATAAGAGTTTTAATAAGTGAAAGAAGGAAACAGGAGAGTCAGAGTGAGGTGATGTGAGAAGCACTCAACTGGTTATTACTGGCTTTGAAGATGGAAGAGTGCCTTGGGCCAAAGAATGTGGGCAGTCTCTAGAAGCTGGAAAAAGCAAGGAAACAGATTCTCCCTCAGAGCCTCCGGAGAGGAAGGCAGCTCTGCCAACATACTTGATTTCAGAACAGTAAGACCCATTTCAGACTTCTGACCTCCAGAACAGTAAAATAATTAATTTATGCTAATATTAAGCTACTAGATTTGTGGTGATTTAGAACAGCAGCAATAGGAAAAAATAAAAAATAATATGCTCTGTTTTATGAAAAATAGAAGCTCCCCATCATTTTATAAAGCGTGTTTAAAATTAAAAATATGAAAATAACAATAGTGCTATCACCATATTTCTGGTTACTTTACACATTCAATATTATTTACAAGATTTTAATAGTGAAATAATTAGCATGATAGTAAAGAGAGTAAGGGCCTTTTTGTCTGATCCAATTTGTTTTGATATTAGTAATTGATGCCTCCTACCTTAAATCTTAATTAGTTTGAAACTAAAAGACAAAAATATTCTAAATGGTTACTAAATATGCTTATTTCTGGCAAAGTGATAGAAACTGAAATTTTAACTGAGCTCCCTTCCTCCAAAGTTGTTATAGCTAAGAATGGAATGGAAATGTTTGCTAAAAATATTATCTTGACATTTTTAGCAAATAGAATCCTAAATAAGCACAGCTTTGATCATTTACTACATGTGAGTTTTTGTGAGAGACTTTACGTTTGTTTAAATAACATTACTGAATCAAATTATTCTTTAAATTAAAACCAAACTTGATCTATTTAAAGTGTGCCAAGTTACTCAGTCTTACTGCTATGTGTTTGCTCATAGCAGCTGCTAATCCTAAAAGGACTGGCAAGGATCATGTGAGGAGCTTGGGGATAGGATCCTATGACAAACCATGATGGGCAAAGATTTCCTTCCAGAGAGCATATGATATATATTTTTCATTATAAAATTTACATGGAAGTGAAGGAATTTAGATGTATATAGCGTTGATTTGGAAACCTGCAGAGATGAAATTTGGAGAATTAGACCTCACTTTGGCTGATCCTGAAGCCAATATACTTTCCACTGGGTAGTGTTGATTTTTAAAAATATGGAACAATGTTTATTAAATAAAATGATGATCACTGATTGAAGGAACTTATTCAAGTCAATTAGTCCTTTTGTTTTATTTGTATTATCTCTAAAATGATAATAAATACAATAATAACTAATAGTCTCTTTCTAACATTCTATTTTAGAGAGGGTTCACACACACAAGAACGCCTATGCACATATATACATGCATGCATAATATTACAGTGGGGCCTTGACTTACGAGTTTAATTCATTACGAGACCGAGCTCCTTAAGGAGCTCCTTAAGGAGCTCGTTAACTCAAATTACTCTGTCAACTCAATGCAAAAAATCCGCGGAGAGACAGCTGGTTATCTCAAAAAACTCGTTAGCCGGGACACTCGTAAGTCAAGGCCCCACTGTACTTTATATAAAATATAGCAATAGATAAGGACTCTCCTGTAACATTCTGAATTTTTTTTATGATAAAATTCAATGAAAACAACACCTGAGTTACAGTGGCTTGGTGAGTTATGTTGGAGGAAAGAAATGAAAAAGGTACATCTCATTGTGGCTAGGACAATGAACTTCAAAGTTGCCTTAGTTTCCTCTCACCCATAAAAGTTTATTTTATAATTATTTTGGTAAAATTGCAGATCACCACTATTACAGAACAATGTTTAGAAAGTATGAAGCATTTCCCCTCTGCTGATCATCTTTTACCAGTACCTACTCAAAATTTTGGAGATGTTCTCCTATGGAAAAACTGTTGGCTCTACTCATCTTGCCTGTCTGTAAAAGAGCTCAAGTGAGGATAATGATGATTCTTCATAATGTGTGCCTGAAGTTGCAATTAACGTGTTCCCCAAAGGATTTTTAGCAATGCTTGTCTTTCAATAATAGACCATGTCTCTTTTTTACTGAGCTTATGGTAAGTCGCTGCTTGAAGGGACTATTGCTTTTGGACTATTGCTTAACGGTGACTATTTCAACTAGTGATTTCAGCCCAATACCTGGGATAATGGAATGTGTGGTAAAGCTGCTTAAAATTAAGTCATAGTAATCTTGGTGCAGGGGAATAAGAGGTATAAATTTCCAGTTATAAAATCAATTAGTCATGGGGCTGTAATGTACAGCATTGGGAATATATTCAATAATATAATGACTTTATATGGTGTCAGATGGCTACTAGACTTACTATGGTGGTCATGTTGTTAGGTAGGCAAATGGTAAGTAGCTATGTTTTACATCAGAAATTAATATAACATTGTAAAATAAATATTCTATCTAATAAAAGACAAAAGGGTAATTGACCAAACCTTCGCTACGCTTCTCATTGGCTAATCAGGAAGATATGCAAATTAACCATCAACAAACATGGTGGTTGGCAGCCACGCAGCTGAAGCGAGCAGGAGGCTTGCTTGCTCCAGTAATGGAGGAAGCCAAGATTCCCCGCCTACCGCGGCCCAGCTCTGAGCTCTGAAAGCAACAAAGTTTCAATTATAGAAACTAAACAAACCCCAGATACCTGCTTTCAGCAGGCCATGGCCTCAGAGCTGGAGCGAGCAGGAGCCCAGCTCTCAGCTCCAGTGACAGGAACAAGGTTTCAATTATATCAGGTAAATAAATCCCAGAATTAAAAAAAAAGAAAAAAAGGAGAGGCTGGGAGCTTCAGTTGCTGGCCAGCCAAAAATGCCACTCAGCCCCTCACCCCGACTGGCCCAG
>NW_006383016.1:10406997-10414873 GCF_000327345.1 Myotis davidii
TCAGCACAGCGGTGGGGGTGGGAGCCTCTACCACCTCCTGAGCAGTGCTAAGGATATCCGACTACAGCTTAGGCCTGTTCCCCGCTGGCAACTGGATATCCCCCGAGGGCTGCCAGGCTGCCAGAGGGATGTCTGATTGCCAGCTTAGGCCCAATCCCCTGGGGAGTAGTCCTAAGCCAGCAGTTGGTCATCCCCTGAGGGGTCCCAGACTGTGAGAGGGCACAGGCCGGGCTGAGGGACCCCCCACCCCCACCGAGTGCACAAATTTTTGTGCACTGGGCCTCTAGTATTTTAATGAAAAAGAAATATTAAGCTTTTAAATTGTAAATTTAAGCTAAATCATTTGACCAACCACAAGTTAATGATATTGAAATCAAAATTACTTGGATTAAATATCAGTTTACCACATACTGACTGAAAGATTTTGGATAAATTACTTAAATGTTTTGAAACTTTATTTTATCCACAAAATGTTAAAAAACATACAAACATTGGCTACTTCCAACAATGATGTGAAATCTTTTGTAGCTATAAGGCATATCATAATAGTTGCTGTATTCTCATGAAAAGTGATATAGTATGGTTATCAACAGATGCAAAGAGCGTCAAAGAGTTTTGCTTAACAGAGAAGTATTGATGGGATTTTATTTATTTAACATGTCGACCTATAATTTGGAAAGCTCTGATGAAAATGAATTTAAAGACAAAAGTTTGCCCCTAAGAAGCTTATAGTAAATTGATATGTGCAAATGGAAAACGTTACTGTGTGTAGTGAACAACTCTATGAGTAGATATGAAGTAGATGCTGCAAGAGTGTAGAAGAAGAAATATCCAGTCTTGCTTGGTAATTTAGAAAGGGCTTCTCAAATGAGGTACGCTTGATCAGAGGCTTAAGGAAGAAGAATGAGAGTAAATAAAGCAGCCCCAGCTTGTGTGGCTCAGTTGGTTAAGTGTCCTCCGTGCACTGAAAGGTTGCTGGTTCGATTCCCAGTTGGGGCACATACCTAGGTTGTGGGTTCCACCCCTTATCAGAGTGCAGGTCTGGGTGTAAGCAGGAACAACTGATCAGTGATTCTCTTTCTCCCTCTCCCTTGCTATCCAAGGTCAATAAAAATGTATTTAAAAAAATTAAGTAGAAGAGGGGGAGAAGGAAGAAAAGCATGTGCCAATTTATGGCAAGTTTTCTATATTTAGGGAGCAACAAATGGCTTGGAGTAGCATATGTATGTGGGAGAAGTGAAGGGGATATGATTAGTAAGGGACATACATGCAGGACAAGCAGAATTACCCCACTTTGTAGTTGAGAGAACTAAAATTATTTGAAAAGAGAAGTGACATGGATAGATTCAGTCTTTTGGACAATGTTTCTGGCAGTGAGAAAAAAAGACAAGCAAGACTGGAGGCATTAGATCTTCTGGAGAAATTCTAGGTATTTAGGGACAAATTTAAGTTGGGACTAATGAGAGATTTAAGAAATAAACTATCAGACTTGTTTACTGACTGATCAGAGGTTGGGAATGACTGCGGGAAGAATTTGCCATAATCTTCTAAATTTCTGGATTTGTGAGCTCACACTTTCATTGAGATTGGGATCTTAAAGGTAAAGATTTGAAAGAAGAGATACTGAGTTTATTTGTTGATACATTTATACTGAGGTACCTATGAAATACCTGAATCTCAGTCTGAAATTCAGGATAGTAGGTCAGGCCTGGAGTTGTAGATTTGGGGTATCAATTTGAAGGAGTAATTGCAACAAAAGCAATCAACTTGGGGAATTTTTTATTGTTCTTCATTTTGATGCAATTATCCAATTAGGTAATTTATAATGTCTCCTTCCCATTAGTTTTATAAGACAAAAAGTCTAATATAAGTTAGTGATTTATTTTGAAACATCCACATTAGTTTTAAAATAAGTAAATTAACACTTATATAGTTAGATTTTAAATTGATTTGTCCATCTAAGAAAACAAGTGCTATATCAGCCACTGTCACTATCACCCGTAGATTAAATATTCTGAATTATAAACAATAGTATGCCTATTTTAACTTTTACCATGTGATGTATTATTGATTCATATAAATGGATTTGTTGGAAGACATGTCAAACAAGAATTCCCACAGGATATGGTCCCAGAGCAATCTGTCATGATGGAATATAAATTATGTCTTTCTCTCTCACAAGACTATTAGAATTAGGTGACTAGGCTAGACAGCAGTTGTAGTGTCTGAATCGCATTACCACTCACTACTACCAGTAGATGTGTCTTATTAGTGATGGGAGAAGTGTATAATTATAAATTGGAAATTATTACATTTTTCCTTTGGAGTGACTTCATCATTATTTCATTATTGAATAACTTTAAACATAAACACATATGGCTTTTAATATAGAAACTCCCCAAAATTTGATGTTACGACTTTTATTTCTCATGATTTTAACTTATGCATTTAGAAATGGTGAACTATTTTATATAAAGACTTCATTGCTTTTGTTATAATGGTTATAACTTATTTTAAAAATTTATATATCAGATATGTAAATTATGTTTCTCCATTAGCCCTTTCCAGTGTGACAAATGCAGCATAATTAAGTAGAAATCTTAGTTTTGGGACATACTGTTCAGCCTACAAGAATTAATACAATCTAAAATAATAGGTGAAAATTTAAATTGTAATCATTCTAAACATTAAAATCTAACCATTTGAAGGATTAGCAATACTTAACAGTGTCATAAATCACATGAACTTCTTAGAAAAGTGACAAAAATTGCTATATTTTGTAATGCTATTTTTGCAGTCATATTCTGTTATAAATAAATTTGGGCTCCAGGCCAAGGAGAACTTTGGAGAACTTTTATGTTTGAGAGACTGTCTCACAGCTGGAAAGCACCCCGATGTGGATTGATCACAGAAGAATATGTTTTTCATTATCCAGCTCTCTACCAAACTATTTCTTGTAGCTTGAAAATAATAAAGATTTTGTAAGCCTCAAGAGGTCTTTTTTGATCCATGAATGAAGTTACCCTGGATTCATATAACTAAAATCTGACTTCCTTTTAGCCATTGAAATTCAAAACCCTTCCATTTATTAGTGTAGAATAAAAAAATTCTTTTAAAAATGTCAAAAAAACTTTGCATTTTAATGAAGTTAATGTCAATGCATAGCAAAAGTTTTTATTCCATTTAAAGTAAATACAATATGAGGTGAAAGGAAATGTAGGGTGAGTAATGGAAGTGGGTTAATTAGCACAGAATATTAGAGAATTCATTCAGGTAGCCTTCAAATTATTTTTTACAGTGTTCTTTAAGCAGAAGTTACACTTTTCTCCTTTTTCTTATCACAAATACATTTTTATTTGTATTCCATTATTTAATTTATGAATTTTAAGAAAAATAATGTATTTGATTGTTTATTGCTTTAAAAAGTGATGTGTCCTTCTAGCCCATCATGAATCCATAATGCTATTTTACCTATGATGCATTGTACATTCTTAGTACCTTTTGTAGAGGAAACCAAGTTTAATTTATAGAATCTTCTATATAACTTTTCTACACTCCAGTCTCCATTTACAATAAGACAGTAGAAAAACTGAGTTGTTATATATAACTGTGGCACCCTAGTAAATTAGTAGTATATCCAAAGTAAACTCAAAATCACAATTCCAAATTCTAGATCACATGTGTATCCAGGATATATGTATAGGAATATAATTTTCCTCATAGAATAATTGGCAATTATTATTAAGAATTGTTTGCTATAACCATCTGAGTCAAAAGGAAATAAATATAGAATCATAAGGTTTTAAAAGTGGTACAATCACCCATATTACCAGGTTGGGGAAAAAAAGATGCCAAGTGTTAAAACTTTGATCATTCATGTTTCACCAATGAACCCAAACACACAAGAAATACTTGACTCAACTTGCTCACAATAAGTGCCAGTCCTCATTTTTTCATATCAAGGAGAGATGGGGATTTGGAAAGATATTTAAAATCTGCAGATAATTTTCAAATCTCATTTTAGACATTATTTTTTACTTCCTGTCCTATCAACTTTGTTTTACCAGATTTTTAAACAAAATTGCCTTCTCCTTGCCCCTGCCTGCCCTCTTGTGGGGAGCAACAGGAGGATTAAAGAAAAGGGGGGAAAGACACATGGCAGAACATCCGTGTTGAGATGATGAATACATTCTTAGGATAGGTGTAACCACATGTCACTAGATAAGAATGCCTAGTAAGAATTCATATATTTCCAAATAATGTCCTATTTTTAATATTAAATTTATTTTTAACTACTGAATGTCAGCTGGCTCACTCTGCTTGAAGATTGCAGGAGGGAATCCCAGAGGAAAGGATAAGCAACAGGAAATTATTATCCAACAGGCTTTCCAGGTTTAACTAAATCATTGGCCAGAGTTGACTTTCTCATTAAATGTTGGTGCTCTTTGTGACAGACTGGTAATGCCTCATATTTTCATGAGAATATTTTGTATGGGGATGGAAGAAGATAGCTCACTACCCAGGTCTGAATAAATTACTTGATTAATTGTTTCATTTTAGTTCATGCAGGCAGCATCTAAAAAAATCAAAGTTTCTGTTTCTTTGGGAAACAGAAACTTTGGACTAGTAAAAAAAATCACAACCCAGTAAAAATTCAGACAGGGACTGTTGAAAAAGATAAACAGTATCTGTAATTATAAATTGGAAATTACTACATTTTTCCTTTGGAGTAACTTCATCATTATTTTATTATTGAATATTTAAACATAAACACATATGGCTTTTAATATAGAAACTCCCCCAAATTTGATGTTATGACTTTTATTTCCCATGACTGAATAAATAAGATTTTTGTTATAAAATGGCCAGGAAAAAATTAAATTCTTCAATTGTAAAATGTCCCCTATCTTTCTATAATAAAACTGATGTGGCAAACACTAAGTGATCACTATTTAACAACATAATTGAGAACTCAAAATTGTTCAGTTTTCCTACCAGTAGGTTTGAGATTGTACCCAAAATGCCTGTCCTTATTTGGCCTCATGCCTCAGTTCAACTCCTTCCTTCCACAGCTGTTCTCTGGGTGCATTCTTACTTAAATAATGGGGCTCTGTGGAGGAGATCTCAAGGGGATTGAGGGAATAGAGAGCACTAGTAAAAAGAAAGGGATGAAAGAATCTTTGAAAGATGAAACAAATTAGGAGTTTATGTAGGTCAAGACATTTAAGTTTTCTCCTATTAATATTGTAATGTGAGGATTTTTCAGCTGCTTTTATCAGAGAGCCCACTTATTTAATAGAATAAAAATATTCTGAGAATACTGTCAAGCATTATATAAGAGTGTTGACTTGGTATTATTTACTGTAAAAGGGCTGTAAGTAGGACTCACATAAATTGATGTTTTAGACTTGGGACCCTAGGAGTTCATAGAAAATAATATTAGATGTTTTGAGCGGTTAGAGACATGCCTATGGGCCTATTCTCTTCTTCCAGGTAAATACCATTATTTTAATGTTAAATGCAAGAGAGTGTCAAAAAAAAAATCGATCCCCACAATTAAATAATTAAAAAGGTGTGTGTGTGTGTGTGTTTGTGTGTGTACCTGTGAATCTATTAGTGTATATAGGAGCATATATACACATAAACTTACATTTATCTTTCTTTTCTACCTACCATTTGTAAAAAGCAGGGCCAACAACATGAGATTCTATTTTTTCCTTAGCCTGCATCAAGTTCCACATACCCCACTTCTTTCTTTTGCTTTTCAGCACTTTCATATCCCTCACATTCTTTTATGGCAGAGCACAACTCTCTCACTTTTCCTAACAAGAAACACACATTGCATTTAAACAGACGAGGTTATCCCCATGCTCGCGTCACAGGTCAAGCAAGATCACTTACATTTTTTAGGGGGTCACCTCTTCTCACTGGGTGGGATATGACCTTTTTCCTTTTCATAGAAAAGAAACCACCCCAGATGTTCACCACTCCTTCTCCTTTTTTTCCCATGCTCTTCCTCATTTTCTGCCAAAAACACATACTTAAACATCATTCATCTTGCTTATCTTTCACTAGGTTGACAAAAGTTTTATCTTTATTTCTATCTAATTTGTTTTAAAGTAAAAATAAACAAACAAAAACACCAACTGTGGTTTAGAATAAACTTTAGATCACAGATATTCATTTTTTAAATTTGAGTATAAAATTCTGGAAACGCCTTGGTTAATTTCAGTATATTATAAAGTCATTGTGAAGATGCATCTCTCTGTGTGTCTGGTTTGCCAGTTTAATGTCACCCAGGCACTCTTCTCACAACCACCTGCACGTTGAGCTGTCTTTTGGGGAGTAGCTCTGAGAATACTATTTCTTCTGTTCTTCCTGTGTGGATTGTTCTTATTGTTTCTTCATTGATTATTGCAGGTAATTGGTTTATTTTCAGGGCCTTCATATTTTCTCATCTAATACATCTAAGTTTGCGAGGGTTTTGTACTGATTGGAAGTATATGCACAATACATCTATTTTTATCTTCCTAATAACAGTGATGTCTACAGAAATAATTGTTACTATCAATAACTGTTTCATGGCTTGCATTCTGCCTTCTTTATGAAGTGCAGCCCTAGTTGATTGGTTAATTTGGCCCATGTTAATTGAAAAGATGCTGCATGGCAGGTATTACTCCAGATCTTATACAGCTATGAACAAAACGAACAAAAAGGCTTCTCTTCATGCAGCTTACAGTCTAGTGTGGATAGACTTTCTAATTGAAAACAGCCAATATATTGGGAAATAAAAGTCTGCTCTGTAACCCCTACCAAACTGAGATCCCTATACCAGGCAGCTTGATTTATGTATTTTTTTTTACTCTCATTTCCAGTGATTTTAATTTTTAAATAACTTAAAATTTTTCTATCATTTTTACACCCCTAAATTTGTTTTATTAAATTCAGGAGTTGGAACAAAATAATACACTTTAAAATAAAAAAGTTTGGCAAAAATATCTCATACCTTTTATCACCATACAACTTTTATTACAAAACATTAATATCCTATAAAAATTCATAACCAATATGATTTTTAAAGAAAGTCCACTGTCTAATATTTTGGTTAGAAGAACAATTCTGTAAATTAAAATCATATTTCTCTTGAGATGAAACATTTTTCCTAAGGAAAGTTTGTTCATTTCAGAGATGAAAAATTATTATAAAGACTAAACTAACAGCTATCTTAATTCTAAAATTTTACTCTTAAAAAAATTCTAATGTGAAGAGGCAATTTATTCCATCAAAGGGCTCAGTTATTAATCTTTTCGTTGTGAATTATTATAAACAAAGAAAATGATAGCAAACATACGTACCCAAAAGACTTTTTTACCACAGCCACTTAATATTTTTAAGTAAACAAAATATTATAAAAAGCCTTGAAATGTTCTTTCTCCATACTCTTCTCTAACAACATTTTTTTCCTTTCAGCTCCAGTAATAACTTCTAGTATGAATTCTGACTTTCATGTCTCCTGCACACTTTTGCCTCTTACCCCTCTTTCTCAACAATAAAAAAATCTTTAAAAAAATAGATTTACAATTGTGTTGGTACAAATCCTATCCAATAAAAGAGAAACATGGTAATTAGCATACGACTGCTACCCTTCCCATTGGCTAATCAGGGCAATATGCAAATTAACTGTCAGCCAAGATGGCAGCCGGCAGCCAGGCAGCTTGAAACTAACATGAGGCTTGCTTGCTTCAGTGACGGAGGACTCCAATGTTCCCCACCTGCCTCGCCGGCCTCTTAGCTGCCACTCTAAGCAACTATGTTACAAATATAGAAGCTAAACAAAACCCCAGAAACCTGCTTTAGTCTCCAGGCTTCAGCCAGC
>NW_006383016.1:10415965-10419238 GCF_000327345.1 Myotis davidii
GCGTGACTGAGGGTGGTATCGCACCCTCCCGATCCGCCCTGCTCTGTGCATGACAGGGGGTGGCGCCCCTACTCCCCAATCAGCCCTGCTCTGAGTCCAACCAGGGGCTGCACCTAGGGATTGGGCCTGCCCTCTGCCACCCGGGAGCAGGCCTAAGCCAGCAGGTTATCTCCTGAGGGGTCCCAGACTGCGAGAGGGCACAGGCTGGGCTAAGGGACCCCCCCTTCCCCTTGAGTGCACAAATTTTTGTGCACCGGGCCTCTAGTACATATATAATTCAGAATGGATTCAGTGTTATATATTAAATATTATTCATTTATTTCTTCAGGTTTTAGAATAAATTAGAATTAAAACATGTTCATGCAGTCTGCAAATTACTGTGGCCCCTTGGCACTGTGGCTATTATAGAAGGTAGAGAAGTCAGTTCTTAATTCAACCTTTATCATTCCTATACTTTTGCTTATATATTCATCTATAAAGAATTCATCTATAAAGAACACTACATTTGTACGTTATCTTAGAGAACTGGTTGCATAGTTTTGATTGTCATGCTCTGGCATTAAAAACACACAGTATTTGCCTTAATTTGTGCATTCATTCACTATCGGCATTAACATTTCTATAAATGACACTTTTAATTTCACTCATGAATACGTGCAATCATAGAAACAATAAAAATGTGGGACACGCTTCTTAAACGTACAGTTGTTTCTTGGAACAGAAAAGTTGTTTTCCTATGCTTTGCAGTGGAAAATTTGTGTCTGTGTGTGCATGTTTAAAACAAAGGAGGAAGAGGGCTAGATTCAATGGGCTCCTTAGTGTAACTTACAATATACTGCAAACTTACACTGAAATGTTGGCATGTTTAAAGACTAGTCCCTGGAAAAATGTGCATTTTGCCATGGAGAAAATGTCTGCTGCTGCTTGGCTTTAGAGTTCAGTGCCATAATTTGTGTCATTTTTTTTGGACAAGCAATACTACAGAATGTCATCCACACCTTTAAGATTTGCTAATTTCCTCCAGGAGTTTTGCTCTTTCTCATGCCAGTTAGTGGTAGAAAAATAGCTTCTTCCATTCATCAGATGAGGTAATGCTCTGTTACTATTCACATTTGAATGTACTATGAGTTTTGTTTAAGTGATATCAGCAAGAAAGAAGATAGTTTCTTTCTTTTGATGATTACTTCTGTGCTTTCACTCTTTAAAGATTTTAGGATGGCTATACCAAATTATTTTTTATTCAATTGTTCATCTTAATTCATTAATGAGAAATGGCTGTATCAGCTACTGTTTCAATTAGTTAAAAATACCAATACCACTATATGTAATTAATTCACCCCGTCATGTAGCTACTATAGCCTGAGAATATGCTTAGATATGTTCAACATATATGAATCTGAGTAGCTATGGAAACATCGACCTAGGCCTCCTATTTCTTGGTAGAAGACTACTCTTCTCACTACTCACTACTCTTGCTATCATGAACTCCAATCTAGTGGACCTGTTGACTAGCAAGAAAACATGCCCAGCAATCTCTCAGTGTGCTTTTCTCTCCCCGGCTCCCCACCACCACCCCTCCCCCCTCCCCCCGCTACATACACACACCTCTGAGATTTCTACCTATACCTCTTGGATCTCTCTCTGTTCAAGTTCTAATGACCTTTCCAAATGGCAACTCAAGTGGTATAAATTCCTTAAAATATTCCTCATTCCTACTCTTTTACCTTCACCTCTATTTCCCCCATTTCAATCTCTTAAGATGGAAGTATTTTTTGTCTTCTGAAATCCCATGCCTTTGTTGTTTAATTTAATGGTATTTACAGCTTCCTTCCTTAGGTGTGCCTGTATCTTCTTTGCATGTCTTATCTGCTAAGTCACGGCAAAGGATATGTTAAATATATACTTCTAATTTATAAAACTCTGAGCATATCATTAGCCCTTCGTAAATGCTTACATTAGAAATAGATATTAGCCCTTACTAGTCCTAGATTATGTGTTGAAATACAGAGCTGAGTAATATACACTGTTTCTTCTTTCAAGAAGCTCACAGTCTATTTGAAGACATCAAGCAAAAAATAAAAGTGGCAAAGCAACTCTTATCATTATTTTCATAGAACAGGGAGCACAGAACAGAGAGAAAATAATGAAGTAATGTACTCTGAACAATGTACTTTACTTTTATAAGAACAATACTGTATATTTATATACTAATATTTTGTTATATATATTTATTATGTATACTGTATATGATAACTGAAAATCAGTGAGGTTAACTTGCTCAACATACTAGTAAATAACTCATAAATAACTAGGACAGGCTTTGAATTTCAAAACTAGCTAACCATAAATTAAAAGAAATGAGAGGAGAAGAACAGCTTAGAGTGATGATTAGAGAGTGGCTACAGATCAATTCCAAGAGGAGGTTACACTTGAGCCTTGAAAGATGAGTAGAAACAGCAAAGTGTGAAGGCCTGGAGGACAATGACAAGAGCAGACATGAGGTGTGAAAGATCATGTGGAGTTAGGGGAAATGAAAATAGTTCAGTGTGAGTGAGACAAAGAGTGATGAAGTAACAAATGGACAGGAATACAATTGTAGAGCACTATTAAGTGTTAAGACAGTTGAATTTCATCCGGCAGTCTTAGCTGAATGGTTGAGTATCGACCTATGAACCAGGAGGTCACATTTCAATTCCTGGTCAGGGCACATGCCTGTGTTGTGGGCTTGATCCCCACGTGGGGCACGCAGGAGACAGCTGATCAATGATTCTATTCTGTCTCATCATTGATGTTTCTATCTCTGTCTCCTTCTTCATTCCTCTCGGAAATCAATATAGATATATTTAAAAGGATAGTTGAATTTCAACCCAATAATGATGAAGAGTTTTAAGTAGAAGAATAAAGTTGTTAGCGTTGCTCTAGAGATTGAAGGCAAGTATTACAATTAAGAGGCCATAGCTTTAAATGAATGAGTGGAAATGGTGACCAAAAACATGGAAGATATATGGATAATTAAGAGATAGAAGTGATCAGACATATTTAAGGATTGGAGAAGTGTGAAGGCAAATCATTAAGAGGAGGAAGAATCAGAAACTAAGATGGCGGCATAGGGGAACACCGAGATTGCTGCCTCCTACAACAACTTCAGAAATGCAATAAAAGGACAGGATGGTCATCATCCAGAACTACAGGAAGGCTGGCGGAGTGGAACTTCTACAACTAGAAGGAAAGAGAAAAGCACATTGAGGGTCAGGAGCTGCGGAAGTAAAGTGC
>NW_006383016.1:10420877-10421491 GCF_000327345.1 Myotis davidii
ACGGAGAGGCAGTGATTGGACTGTCGGGCCTTGGAGGGAAGGTCGGGGAGGGTGGGGGTAAGGGGGAAAGATCAACCAAAGGACTTATATGCAAGAATATAGGCCTAGCCAATGGACACGGACAACGGGGGGGTGAGGGCGTGAGTGGGGGGGGTAGGGGGTAACGTGGGGATAAGGACACATATGTAATATCTTAATCAATAAAAAATATATTTAAAAAAAGAGGAAGAATCAGATTTAGTTGGCTAGATCTATACTAATAAAAGGGTAATATGCTAATTAGGACAGATGTCTTCTGGACAACCATCTGGACGTCCTACCAGACAAAGCTGCAGCGGCTGCCTGAGGCAGATGGTGGCTGCCACTGGGAGGGCTGGCCCAAGGCTCAGGTAAGCTGCGGATGGCAGCTACCACTGCGAGGGCCAGCCCGAGGCTCAGGCAGCCACGCCTGGCCCCAAGGCCCAAGCCTCAGGCAGCCATGGTGGCTGCCAGTGGCAGTAGCAATGGGGTGATGGGGGCGGCACCTTCCCCTGATAGGCCAGGTAGCCTCCGGCTGAGGGAGGCCAGACTGTGGCTTAGGCTGGGGGCTGAGGCAGAGGCAGTTAGGGGTGATC
>NW_006383016.1:10421703-10424414 GCF_000327345.1 Myotis davidii
TCAGGCAGGCAGGCAGGCAGGCAGAGGGGTTAGGGGTGATCAGGCAGGCAGGCAGGCGAGTGGTTAGGAGCCAGCAGTTCGAGATTGTGAGAGGGATGTCCGTCTGTGGCAGTTGGACATCCCCAAGGGATCCCAGATTGGAGAGGGTGCCGGCCGAGCTGAGGGACTCTCTGCCCCCGTGCCACCCCTCCCCGATGCACAAATTTCATGCACTGGGCCTCTAGTAGTAAAATAAAAATGTATGTGGTAACTAATGAAATAGACTTTATACATTTTATATCGCATTAATACAATTATAAAGAAAATGGATTAGTGTCTATGTGTGTCTTAGCTTCAAACAGATATTCTTCAAAAGCCCAGAGGATATGAACCTTTGTGGTTCCCTTTGTGGATTTACTATAATACTGCATGTCAAATGTGCTTAGATATTTATTGACTTATCTTGAATTAAAGTATTGCCTTTAGAAGGGCATCATGTCAATAAATGAACTGTTTCCTTTCAACATTAAATTCAGCATCCTCCCAAAGGAGAAATATATAAACAATTAGGAGAGCCTTGCTGACTATTTGAATTTCAGTTAATTCAAACTATCATTTATTTTTTATGCAAAGCTCATTCACTTATGTTTGCCTATTTTCCTGTCAATTCTGTAAATGCATATACTAGTAATTCTCTACTCATACATGACGATGATTTCATGAAAATATTCATGAAGTAATTTTTTTATTTTAAAAATCTTTTACATTCTCATACAATAGCGATCAATGTTGCCCAGGGAAGGGAGTATACTATTTAGATATTTTTCTTTTGCACATTTGTATGTTTTATTCTCAACCCCTGAGCCAAATGCAACACTAACTTGTCTGTAATTTACTCTGTAGTAAATCAAGAAAAGGTGAACCTTTTCCTTTAAAATCTGCATGTTTTGGCAAGCTTTCGTGAGTCATTAGATGCTGAAAATTTACCATGCTGTATAATTATAGCTCCATTTCTATTAAGATATTTGACTTGAAAAAAGTCCATTTAAAACTGTATTCCTTAATGCCAATAAATACAATAGTAAAATGTAACACCACCTAGGATTTATATACTCTCATCCTTTAGAAGTATTAAAAGTATTTTCCGTTTTCACTGCTCTACATTCTTTATAGGTCTGTGTCAATGTGGTTGGTCTCTGATGGTATATTCCAGGCATTTCTTGCCCATGTTATCTTTAGCACTGGAATTAGAAATGTTAATAAAGGCTCACTGGTTAAACTGAGGTTCTCTTTTTAAAAATTTTTTTTAAAATATGTATTGACTTCAGAGAGGAAGGGAGATGGAGAGAGAGAGAGAAACATCACTGATGAGAGAGAATCATTAATTGGCTGCCTCCTCATGCCCTCTACTGCGGATCAAGCCCACAACCCGGGCATGGGCCCTTGACTGGAATCAAACCCAGGACCCTTCAGTCTGCAGGCTGACTCTCTGTCCACTGAGCCAAACTGACTAAGGCTGCAATTCTCTTTATATCAGTTCAGTACTCACTAGCATTTATTGAGCCTAGTACTTTCCTCTGTGGATGGAGTGTGTGTGTGTGTGTGTGTGTGTGTGAGAGAGAGAGAGAGAGAGAGAGAGAGAGAGAGAGAGAGAGAGATGGGAAATATGAGGAAGAGAGGCATATATATGCCTGTCATAGAAGGTAGTCTGTAAAGTCAGTGCTTACCCAACTTCAAAGCACAATTGAGAAACAGGGAAGGGAGAGGTTTATTCCATTTGACAGATCTTAGGGAGACTATGCTAATATGGAAAGATGGAGAAAAAAAAACCCATAAAAAGTAGTTTGGACTCCCCTCAGACCCAAGGTCAAATTCTTGCTCAGCTAATTTTGTGTGATGCTGTGGGAAGTTATTTGGTCTTCCTGGATTCCAGTTTCCTAATTTGTAAAAGAGAAATAAAAATACCCACACTGTGGTTTGGAGTAAAAGGAACTATTACAGAATTAATATTTGTAAAAATATCTGCTCTAGTAATCTCCCAATTATGTTCCTTTTATGATGTGTTTTACTGCTGTTGTTACTATGCTTAGTATTACTATTCTTTATTTTACTATTTCCTGGAAAGAGTTTTTAGGTATCAAAAAACTTGTAGTTGGAGAACTTCTGTTTTTTTAGATAAGATAAAGTAAGTCACATTATTTAATTCAGCTTGATCAGCTCTGAGCCTTTTAGAGGGCAAAGCTATATAAAAGTGTATCTTTGGGGGCAGCCCTCTGACATTAGCTCAATCATCTAGGAATAATGTAGAGTGGTTTCTCTATTGGTTGAGAGGTTAAAGTTAGTAATTGTGCAATCACATTCAAAATGAAATTTTGTAATTCTGGATAAAAACACTGTCATCTTAAATCAGATTAATTTTATATATTTAATCTCATGGAACCCTATTGTTTTGTCCAACAATGTTTGTCAATGTCAAAATAATTGAAAACAATTATATACAAGGTGATACTCTGATCTTTTTCAATTAATATTGTATTGTTTATATTTTTTATATTATTTGTAGAACGACACTGGAATTTTTAAAGATTACGTAAAATATGTGTATAATGATATGTATATCCTCTATTTATGGACATTCAGATTTCTAAACTCACTTGTAAATTTTGACTATTATAAATTAAACTGTGGTTGAGAATTGCAATTCCTAAAGCTGTTTCAAAACTTTTTACTTT
>NW_006383016.1:10424457-10431391 GCF_000327345.1 Myotis davidii
CTGAGGAGGTGGGAGAGCCTCCCACCACCACCGCTGTACTGGCAGCTGTCAGCCTGGCTTGTGGCTGAGCAGAGCTCCCCCTGTGGGAGTGCACTGACCACCAGGGTGCAGCTCCTGCATTGAGCATCTGCCCCCTGGTGGTCAGTGTGTGTCATAGTGACCAGTCATTCTCAGTCTTTCTGCTGTTAGGGTCAATTTGCGTATTACCCTTTTATTATATAGGATTCTTAAGAATTCTGATAAATATGCTACCAACAAAGATGACGGGTTAATTTGCATACACAGGCACCCAGCAGCCGGGGGCGGGGTGGAATGCTTGCGTTGTCGCCATGGCAACAACACAGGCTTTCAGCACTGCCCCAGCCGCTCCAGACCCGTAGGCATCGTGGGAAGGCAGAAAGGCGGCTCTAGGCCAAAACAAAGCCAGAAAGGCGGCTTTGGCCAGAGCGAAGGCAGTGCCAGCAGCCAGGGGAAGGAAGGCCCATTCTTGCATGAATCTTTGTGCATTGGGCTTCTAGTATCTCAATAAATCTGGAAAAAGTAGATGTTTTGACATTTTAAACATCTGTTCATCTTTCTCTTGCAATTACTATTATGTCTACAGCTTGCAAGATCAGTAATTTCTCTTTTAATTTTTGAGGTTTTTTAAAACAAATATTCAGTTCTATTTGATTTTAGTTTAGGTGGTTTCTTCCATTATTTATTGTTTTATTATTTTCTGTAGTTATTAGTTTTATGATGTGGAGGTTAAAATTCTGTTTTCACATTCATTATTGTACTAGTTTTTGGATAAATTTTATGTCTTTATTTATATATGTTCTTTATCATGTATTGAATTATCATATACGGTCTATGTCTTCATTTCTATTTGCCAGGTTGTGTTACTGGTCTGAATGAATCTTTAGGTACATTTTAGAATAACATGTTACGGCTCAAACAACTCCCAATGATGTTTTGATGGAATAGTTTCCAGCCCCTAATAAATAATAAAATACTCAACAACTTTAAAATAATCAGCCTTTCCACTTACAAAACATAAATTTGTCTTAAGTTATTTACATTTTAAAGAAAATATTTTTAGTATTGCTTTAAGATTATCTTTATGTATAATATACACATTTTTCATTAGGATTACCCCGCGTTGTTTATATTTTTGTTATTGAAAATAAGATTTTGTTATATTTTATAATTTGATATCATTAATATGTTGAAATATTAGTCCACACTTATACTGCTACTGGCAATTTATTAAACACTTCTATAAATTCTAATTTTTGTTAATTTATTAGTTTGGGGTATGTAAATTAAATTAAATCATTACAAATTATTTTTTTCTATCATGGAAATTGGGGAAATATTGACATAAGTAAAATTTTAATTTTTTGTTTTCTTTATATGACCTGGTAAAATGAAATATGAGTATATCTAACCTACCTTATCATAAGTAATTCAAGCCCTGACTGGTTTGGCTCAGTGGATAGAGCATCGGCCTGCGGACTGAAGGCTCCCAGGTTCAATTCCAGTCAAGGGCATGTACCTTGGTTTCGGGCACATCCCCAGGAGGGGGTGTGCAGGAGGCAGCTGATCAATGTTTTTCTCTCATTGATGTTTCTAACTCTCTATCCCGCTCCCTTCCTCTATGTAAAAAATCAATAAAATATATTTTTTAAAAAATAAGGAATTCACCATGAAAACCCATAATTTGAACCAACTTCCTGAAGGCTTCATTCTTCCATATAATCACACATGCAAGCCAGTGTTGTCTTCTTATAATCAGGATAGACGTCACTCAGAGTAATAGAAATAACAGAAGAGGCGTTGAACTGAGTCTTGTCAGAGATAATAAGTGCATTTGATGATCTCCTCTTAGGCTTTAAGCATCCCTACAAAAGAACATTTCATGGGTTTTATTTTACCCAACACTTTCCTAAATTAACACATTTCACAAACTTTTTTCTGTGCCACCTCATCCTCAACAACTATTAATATTCTACAAAACCAATGCTTTAAAAACCAAATTTATGAAAATGATGAAATAAATAAAACTCCTGTTTGTGACATTATAATAGCCACTTAATGTAAGTTATATAAATGTCTAACCACTATCTGAATACCTGAAACTAATATATTAAATTTCAACTGTAATTGAAAAATAAAAGAAAACATAGCTGTCACTTAAAAATGAAAAATTCAGACTAAAAAGTAGCTGTGTATATTTCTAATAAAGTGACACCCATTTATCCACCTTTTATTGCAATACATTTTAGCATTGAGTATTGTTTTCTGTTTTGGCATATCAATACATTGAGACACTAAAAATTTTAGTTTAAAATATCAAAATCTAGTTCTTTCTTTCTTTGTATTATTTCTTAGGCACATTTTATTTCTCAACAAGGTTCATAGATGACAAGTTTTCTATAGGTACACTCATGGAACAATATATATTTTTGAGGAAATATAATAGATTCAATGACGTCTATATATCAAATGCTTTTGTAAATTTCTTTTTCAGAGATTATGTACTCGTGGTGAGTCACAAAGCATATATTACCAAAGTAATGACTAAACCAAAGTTTTTGGAGTAAAACTGTATACTTACTAGTAATATTTTGGATTTTTGTCTATAAATATATCTGATTAAATATTATTACAATCTATTATTTTTAAAGCAATCTCAGGAACTCAACCATAAAGACAATTATTCATTTTAAAATTTGATAAATCCTATTTCATCACTTAGTTCTACAAGGAAATGTAACTAACATTCTTAAAAATCTACTTTATGCAGACGGTTGAAAAATGAAAAAAAGAAACTGTAATTTCTTTTTTTAATATAATGCAAAACAAAGAACCATAAAGTTTTTAATGGTTTGAATTATGAATTTAAGTAAATTACTTTCTATATGGAGATACAGTATTAAAAATTTAAATGTTTTTTTGTAAATAGGAAGAAAAAAAGCAGTTCTTTCATTATTCTCAAGATACAACAATAGGAAAAGAAAATATAAAGAGTGAATAAAAAATGTTTCAAATTGAGCCAAAAGTGTCAGGTAATAGAGCAACAACACACTAAGCAGATCTCTGACTACCAGAATTTTGGATCAAGTCCCAGCTTTAGAAGTTGGATGAAACTGCTGTGGTGTTTGCCAAAACTGATGGAGACTTTAAAAATGTAAAAAAAAAAAAAAAAGCCTTCTGTTTATAAAGATGGAAATGTTCTTTCTTCTCCATTAATAGTGTTTCTTTTATTTCCAGAATGATTTAATTCCCAAAATCTATTACCATATCACGTTTAATAACTTATTCTGAAGGCATGAAAAAATGATAAAATTAAATTTTGAAAAATTGTGCATCAGAATCTTTATGAAAACAAGAAAATTTCAGATATAAAAGGATGAAAATAGGATTGCTATTCCCTTTTCATGTCTAAATTCTTTAGTAAGTAAATATGTATAGAGATTTAGGGACAAAGAACTCTGCCTTTATTCACAGAATTATTCATTCACCCATTCCTACTTACGAGAAACAAACAAAAAGATAGTTTTCACACAGTTTTATTATATCACAGGCTACTATTGGGGAAAAAAAGCATCATGATAAGAAATGACCCCACTAACACAATTTTGGCTCATCATATAAACTTGACCTTATATTTGAATATTTCAAGATTGTTTTAAAATCAGGGAACATAATTCAAAGTTTAGAAAGCACTATTGTTTAGAGGCTGATACTATGTTTAAAGACTCTGTTTAAAGATATTTTTTCTATATCTTAAAACAAGAACTTAAAATTAGTTTTATCTCAACATTGTATTTATGAATGTTCTCACCTATTTAAAAATTGACTAAATTTTATTTTATTTTTATTTTTTAACAATAACATTAAATTTAATAAAATAAAAATTGACTAAAGCCCTAGCCAGTTTGGCTCAGTGGATAGAGCATCGGCCTGAGAACTGAAGGGTCCCAGGTTTGATTCCAGTCAAGGATACATGCTCCAGGGGCTGGGGGCTCCATCCCCAGCAGGGGGTGTGCAGGAGACAGTCAATCAATGATTCTCTCTTATCATGTTTCTATCTCTCTCTTCCTCTCCCTTCTTCTCTGAAATAAACAAAATTATATTTTTAAAAAGATAATAAAAATAAATAAAAACCGACTAAAGCTTTCCCTGCCAATCGCACTCTGGCAAATGGTGAACATTCCTAAAACCCACTGGACTTTCTGTAAGAAGTGTGGCAAGCATCAAGCCCACAAAGTGACACAGTACAAGGAGGGCAAGATTTCTCTGCACAGGGAAAGCATCCTTATGACAGGAAGCAGAGTGGCTATGGTGGGCAGACTAAGCCGATTTTCCGCCAAAAGGCTAAAACTACACAGAAGGTTGTGCTGAGGCTTGCAGGCATCGAGCCCACCTGCAGATCTAAGAGAATGCTGGCTATGAAGAGATGCAAGCATTTTGATCTGGGTGGAGATAAGAAGAGAAAGAGTCCAGTGATCCAGTTCTAAGCTTCATACTTTTTTATTATATGACAATAAAATCTTGAGAACATGTTTTAAAAAATTAACTAAAATCTCTCATGACACAAGATATGGAAAATAATCCATCTTGTGTCATGTAAAGGACCAAATTATGAATTATCTTGAAGCCAAGTAGAGAACTTCAGAGTTCATGTTTTATATTCTTGAACAGAAAAAGTGATTTTATGAAAATAATTGCTCTGTCTGATGAGAAAATTTTAGTGGCAAAGAAAATAGGAACAGAAATATCAGGTCTGGGATTACTGTTACTATACTCCTATTATTTATAGTAGTAGTAAAGTTGGTTGAGTTACCTTGTTCCCAATGTTTTAATACTTGTTAATTTTCACCTATGTTGTAAAAAAGATTATTTTAAAAACCCCACAGTATTTATTAAGTAATTAATTTACTTTTTTATTATTTGACAACTACACACTGAGTTATTATAATTATAGAGCTTTCCAAAACCAAACAAATTAAAAATCAAAGAAGATACTAGATAATTGTATAATCATATATAATTTAAAAAATACTACCCTGGCCAGTGTGACTCGGTTGGAGTGTTGTCCCATGCACCAAGGGGTCATGAGTTTGATTGCTGGTCAGGGCACATACCCAGGTTGTGGGTTTGATCCCCTGTTGGGGGGCATAACTGAGGCAACCTATGGATGTTTCTCTCTCCCTCTCCCTCTCCTCTTTCTCTAGAATCAATGAAAAACATATCCTCAGGTGCAGATTTTTTAAAAATCCTAATGAGACTTCTGTTATTAATCAGAAAACCAGAAATAAATATTCCTATAGGTATGATCATATCATTACTTCTGTTAACACCCATAATAACTGCAATGTATTTGGTTATGGTTTTGTGATGGATAATATAGAAATTTAATTTAGAGTAAATTTTAATAATTTGTAATATTTAGTACATTGCCTCTTGCATTATCTCAGAGTTGTTACAAAATTAACTCATCCTATTAATTAGGCTTGGAAATATTTATAATATCTTGGAATACACTGCTTTTGTATTTTCGGCTCAGGCATAATGAAATTTTGGCCTTTAGTTCTACGTTTTGACTTCAATTTGTGTAATTACTGCTCTTAAATGTTTTCCATTTATGTTTCTGAGCATGTACACCCATTTTTATCTTCTAATTATTGTTACTGATTGAAAGATATAAATAAGAAGTGATGTGTCCTATTTTTTTAGAATATATGCCATAATGAGCCACAGACAAAAGGTAGGCAAGGGGGAAAAGTTGTGAACTTTTTTACAGAACTATATAATCCAATTGGTCCCTGATTAACTATCCTAATCCTTAGTAAATTATTTTTTTAATTCTTTATTGTTAAAAGTATTACATAAGTCTCCTTTTTGCCTCATTGACCTCTCCCCAGCAGCCCCCACCCCCAGCACATGCCCTTACCCCCTAAGTCTGTGTCCATTGGTTATGCTCATATGCATGCATACAAGTCCTTTGGTTGATCTCTTACCCCCTCACCCCCCCCAACCCCCACCTTCCCTCATAGGTTGAACAGTCTGTTCCATACTTCAATGACTCTGGTTCTATTTTTGCTCATCAGTTTGTGTTGTTCATTATATCCTACTAATGAGTGACATCACATGATATTTATCTTTCTCTGATTGGCTTATTTCACTTAGCATAATGCTCTCCAGTTCCATCCATGCTGTTGCAAATGGTAAGAATTCCTTCTTTTTTTACAGCAGCATAATATTCCAGTTTGTAGATGTACCACAGTTTTCTAAATCATTCATCTGCTTATGGGGACTTAGGCTGTTTCCAGATCTTAGCTATGGTGAATTGTGCTGCTATGAACATAGGGGTACATATATCCTTTCTGATTGGCGTTTCTGGTTTCTTGGGATATATTCCTAGTTATTCCTAGTAGTGGGATCACTGGGTCAAATGGGCTTTCTGCCTTTTCAGGAGATGTTTCACAAAGCCGAAGAATTCCTATCCAAAACAGCAGGTGGTGAGATGGACGAGATGGACACATCGGATACCCAGTGGGGCTGGTTTTACCTCGCATCACCTTTCAACATCTCGTGGAGTCAATGCCAAGAAGAATCGCCGCAGTATTGAAGGCAAAAGGTGGCCCAACGAAGTACTGATGGGGTGGTCATAATAATCTGGCCACTCAGTGTATATATCTATATCCTTTCTGATTGGTGTTTGTGTTTTCTTGGGATATGTTTCTATAAGTGGGATTACTGGGTCAAATGGAGGTTCCAATTTTAGGTTTTAGAGGAAATGCCATACTGTTTTCCACAGCGGCTGCACTAGTCTGTATTCCCACCAGCAGTGCAACAGGGTTCCTTTTTCTCCACATCCTCTCCAACACTTGTTGTTTGTTGATTTCTTGATGATAGCCATTCTCGCAGGTGTGAGATGATACCG
>NW_006383016.1:10431873-10446123 GCF_000327345.1 Myotis davidii
TCGATGTTTCTCTCTCATCGATGTTTCTAACTCTCTATCCCTCTCCCTTCCTCTCTGTAAAAAATCAATAAAATATATTTTAAAAAAAAAAGAAATGGCTTGGGTCAATTTCTGGGTTCTCTGTTCTGTTCCATTGGTCTATATGTCTGTTCTTTTGCTAGTACCAGGCAGTTTTGAGAACAGTGGCTTTATAGTGTAGCTTGATATGTGCTATTGTGATCTCTCCAAATTTGTCCTTCTTTCTCAAGATTGCTGTGGCTATTTGGGGTCCTTTTTTATTCCAGGTGAATTTTTGGAGAATTTGTTATAAGTCTTTGAAGTATGCTGTTGGTATTTTAATGGGGATTGCATTGAATTTATAAATTGCTTTGGGTAGTATGGACATTTTATTGATGTTGATTCTGCCAATCCATGAACATGGTATATTCTTCCATTTGTTTGTTTTCCTCTATCTCTTTTTTTAGCATCCTGTAATTTTCTGAGTACAGATCCTTTACCTCCTTTGTTAAATTTATTCCTAGGTACCCTAATTTTTTTTTGTTGCAATGGTAAATGGAATTGTTTTTTTAAATTTCTCTTTCTGTGAGTTCATTATCTTCTATATATAAAAAACCCTCATATGCAAATAGACCAAACAGAGGAACAACCGAATAACAGGTTGCTATGATGTGTGCTGACCACCAGGGCACACAACCAGAGCATGGCAGGTGTTGGCAGCAGGTGTCAGAGTGTAGAACATGGTGGGCATCAGCCACAACAGGATGGTGGAACAGGTGAGCGGGGACACCAAACCAAGGTGGGGTGCCAGTCACTGTCATTGGGGAAGCCTCGAGGTAGCTACTAAAAATTCTTTGCTACCTTGTGCCACGGTCCCTCTCAGCACTCACACCTGCTGCCAGCGCCAGCCCCACTCGTACCCATACCTGGTGCCAGAGCCACTTCTCGCACCCACTGCCAGCACCTGGCACCGATTCTGATCGATTGGCACCATCAGCAGGTGTGAGCTGCAGCTGCTGGCCCCAATCGCCTCTGAAGGCTTCTCCACCTCCCCAGCTCCTGAGAGGCAATCAGGGCAGCAGCTGCCACTCGCACCTGCTGATGGCACCAGTCCCACTCTCACCCGCTGGTGATGCCAGCTCCAATCGCTCTGCACCGTCAGCAGGTGTGAGTGGGGCCAGCACCTTCAGCTTGTGGGAGCAGCAGTGGTGAGAGCAGGGCTGCTGGCAGACAAGGGACTGGGGGCCGAGGTGGGAAGGGCCGGATGGGGGCACAGAGGTTGGGCCGAAACCCACCCCTGTGCTCACAGCAGCCTCGCAGCCCACAGTTCCTTTCAAGGTGCACAAATTTGTGCACTGGGCCCCTAGTTAGTGTATAAGAAAAGCCATAGATTTCTGGGTTGATTTTGTGTCCTGGTACATTGCCGAATTCATTTATTAGTTCTGGTAGTTTTTTGATGCAGTTTTTCGGGTTCTCTATATACAATACCATGTCATCTGCGAATAATGACAATTTTACTTCTTTTCCAATTTGGAGGTCTTTTATTTCTTCTTGTCTAATCGCTATGGCTAGCACTTCCAGTACTGTGTTGAACAGGAGTGGTGAAAGTGGGCATCCCTGTCTTCTTCTTGTTCTTAGGGGAAATGGTTTTAGTTTTTGTCCACTGAGTATGATGTTGGCTGTGTTTTTTCATGTAGTGCTTTTATTATGTTAAGGTATGATCCCTCTGTTCCCACTTTGCTGAGAGTTTTTATCAGGAAAGGGTGTTAGACTTTTTCAAATGCCTTTTCTGCATCAATTGATATGATTATGTGATTTTTGTCTCTCAGTTTATTTATGTGATGTATCACATTTATTGATTTGCAGATATTATACCAGCCTTGCATCCCTGGAATAAATCCCTTAGTAAATTATTGAATGCAAGTAGATGTGGGTTGGTTTAGATGAAATAGTTGGGACCTCCCTGTGTCATAATATTGATGTCTTTTTACCTCTTAAGATTATTATGACAAGAAGAAATTCACTTTTTTAATGATATGTTTGAAAATACTTTGAATTTATTTTCCAGGCTTTTTCTCACTCAGTGAATCCAGCTATCTTTAAATTAATTATAGAACACACTTCAGTATAGTGAGTGTATCTCAGTATAATTATCTATAGTATATTTTCCCAAGAAACATAAGAGAAATAAGTTTGGAAATGATTTTTTCAAGTAAAAATAATGAGGATTAACTATACATTAATTATTTGCCAATTTTCTGCATATGTTTTTAAATAAATCTCAAGTGATTTCCTCTTAATGAGAAACAATCTTCCACCTACTAAAATTCTCTGAAACAAAGTAAGAACCTCTAATGGGATGGTTTTATCCAAGAGGTCAAAGAAAGCACCTTTTCTGTTTTCTCTGAGTTCTTTCTTCCATTAAGTGATAGTTTCAGCACAAGTAAAGAAGATGACTGTCAATTTGTGTCAATGTTTCAGACAGCAGATTGCTTCTTCCTTAGAATTCCAAAAATCAGCTAGTCTAGTTTGAGATTGATTGTGATGGACTCTTTGTTCTGTTTATCTAGATATTGTGATGCTGTCTGTATATGTTTTGTTACACTTGTCAGATGCATGGAATGTTTTAATATTTCTTAAGACTGTTAATCATAGGTTATACAAATGTATATGAAAGAACATATAAAATATTTATGTGTAATTTTGTTAGTGAGGAGAATAATTTCATAAATACTAACAAAGGAAAGCTCCCTATATTAGAAAAGTTTGTATCTCTCTCTTAGACTTCTCTACAATATTTTTATGAAGTTGTGCGTACCTAGGAAAGAATCTGAAATGACAAACACTGAACAGAGGACAAATAGAAATAAAAGTAGCAATAAATCATCTGAGTAGAGAAATAAATCACTGTCCAGAGGGAAAAGCCTTTATTTAGCAAAAATTTCATGTGAGAGAATCACAAGGAACAGATTTTCCATAATAATTGCCCCTTTGAAGAAACTAAAAAATGGGAGTCCAACTAGTAAGCATTGTTGAACTACCTGCCTTATTAAATTCAATACTAATGAGTACCACAGAAAAGGCTTGATGATGAATTAAGGCAAGGTACATTTTTTTCCCAAAAGAAATTTAAAGTATATTTTTGGCTGGGTCTATCCATTTTTTTTTTGGTTTTATTGCAGACAATTTGAGATAGAATGTATGCCAATTATTTCACTCTGAAGAAATAATTTTTATGCCATTTTTTTACTAAGTTATAATGTGATTAAAGGAGTTAAAATATATCTTTTGAACTTTCTTAAAATTACCATTTGAAAGTAGATAATTATCAATCTTTTTAAAGGCTATTTTTACTTATTATTGTGAATTCAGACACGTAATAAATTAATATAACCCTCAAATATTGTTTGCTTTCTTCTCTTTTCTGATATGTCAAACCTTGATCTTAATTTGTTTTTTTTTAACCTTTAATGTTCTCTTTCATATCCCATTCTTTTCTGCATAGAAATTACCTGTAGGGCAATGTAGCATTTCATTATTTCATTCACAAACAGTTTCTGTGATTTCTGGATGTTATACTTATCATTGAAAACTACAGAAATCTCCAAAAAGAACTTATGATGAATTTTCTCTGATCTCTTTATTTAAAATAAATAACAAGCAAATAAATATTGCAGTTGTCCCAATTGGACATAATAATTTTGTAACCTACTAAAAAATAAACAGTGGTGTAATCAATATTTTAAATGCAGAGAGTTCTACATAGATAATGTAATTCATCTAATTTTTTTTTAAAAAGGTGAAAATAAAATAGTAAAATATAATAATATTCCAAGTCTTTAATTGAAAAACGTATCTTTGGTCACACATAATATATAACCCCTTCAAAAATTCAGTTCAAATATGTGCTTCAAAATTAGAAGCCCTTAAAAGGAAAAAACATATTGATTTATAACTAAAGGTTATACCTTAACTTTTGTTAAATTATAACCTAAAACAGCACCTTGATACCAGAAATTTATGGGGATAGTGTAAATCACATTGGTATAATATGTCAATATGGTTAAGAATGTTGTAATTTTAAGGAAGATTGGAGAATCATGTGCTTTTAGTTTATTATTCTGAGTTTTCATATTATGCTAAACAGAGCATTTACAATACAGTTTTGGTTAACTACAAAGAAAAACTCCATAAAATAAATCTGTTTACAATATGTGATTGGGTGTGGTGCTAAACAGCAGCTTTATGTTTTAGCATAAATTGTTAAATGGGTAGTAATCTCCACTGCCCACACCCGTTGTACACAGAAGTTGTAAGAAGTGGGGCGAAAGCTTATAATTTCACTTTTGATGGAGCAGCGACTGAAGCCTTTCTTTCCTGACCTTTCCATCTCCGCCCACCACTCTTCAGTCTTTTAATTGCCTTTCCTATTACTACAATTTCCTGAGCAGATAGTGTTTCGGGCAAATTGTGTTTAATAAATAAAATGTAACATCCTTTGGCTCATTTATTACTTTATATTGGATTCTCTTGAGAAAATCTGTGCCATAAAGAAATTGTATTTATAAATATTGGGAGGATTTTTTAAAAAAGCATGTGACTTAGGTGGTAAATCATGTTCCTTGTATTTTACAATCAAGAAATATTGATATTCAGTTAAATTGATTTTTGTATGACCCATATATCAGCATAATATCAGTAATATATCTTTGCATTGTTATAAAAAGAGCATAGAGAAATTAGTATTTCAATAAATGCACCCCAAATTTTATTTCATAATAATAACATTGAATAATTATAATATATCCATTTCAGTTACATCTTAATACTTGAATTATATAAAAATCTACATGAGATAGAAGTCCTGTGTTGTATATTGTGATCCTCTTAGCCACTCATTCTGTTTTAGTCCATATGGTTTATATAACTATTGTATTTGGAACATTTTTCACTTCTTTTGAGTTCATGGATTTCATTCATCTTATGATTTGAAGAAATCTTTCAAAAGAAAATTTAATACTAAAACCAAACCAAATCTAACAAAAAAAAAACTATGTTAAAAAGTTATGATAGTTGTTTTTATCATTCTTACCTTTTGAAAGTATAGAGCCTTGGAAATACAAATATAAGATTCTCCTAGAATAAATGTCCCTTTTTATTTAAAAACTTGCTGGAAGGAAGAATGTTATGGCGTATTTATTTATTTACTTATTTTCTCTGGTGTCTTCATGGTAATTTGGAGAGTAGTTAAACAGTCTTCACTTTTCCAGTACCATCTGAGATTTTACTCATTTTGTAATGATCTTCACTGTGAGTACAGTGATACTTTAGTAACATATTAAGACCTTTAATCCTCTATATTTCTGATTGGCATTTATTTGTATGTAAATAAGTTGGAAGCATTGTGTATTACTTGTCTTTTTTTGATATTTCTTTTTAAATTAATATACTGATATGTACTTGACCACCATTCCTACATTCAACCATTGCTTATTTAGTGTCTACTATTTATTAGGCACAGTGATCAATATTGTATTTATAAGAGTAAACCTGAAAGACAAGTTATCTGCTCATGAAATTTATTTTCTATTGAAAGTAATTGGATGAAGAATTACTTGTTATTCTTGGATGGCCATAGTACCTCAGTGGTTGAGCATCAACCTATGAACCAGGAGATCATGGTTCGATTCCCAGTCAGGGTACATACCCAGGTTGCAGGCTCGATCCCCAGTGTGGGGTTTGCAGGAGGCAGTGATCAATGATTTTCTCTCATCATTGATGTTCCTATATCTCTCTCTTCCTTCCCCTTCCTTTCTGAAATCAATAAAACTATATATTTTTAAAAGTACATGTTGTTCTGGAAGGAAGTGGAGGGACACTAGCCTGGACAGGTAGGGTCATGGGAAAACTTGCTAGACAAAGTTATTTTCAAAGCTAAGAACTCTAGGGGTTTTAGCTAATGAAATGGATGATAGAGATTATGGAACCAGGAACAAGTGTTTTAGGGGGAAAAAGAAACTGTGTATTTTTGAAGACTAGAAGGTAAAAAATCATGGCTGGAGTCTTTAGGTAACTTAAAGAACTTCAGTGTGCTCAGTGTATATAGTGTGGAAGTGGCAATGTAATAGGAGTTGAGGTTGGAGATGTAAGAAAGTGCCAGACTTTGCTAGATTGTTTAAACTGTAGGGTTTGGGACTTTATCCTGAGAGGAATTAAAAGTCATTAAAATAATTTAAAGGAAGGATTCCCACAATCATAGTTGCTTTATAAAAATATTGTTCTATTATGCTACAGAGAATGAATTGGTAGATTTAAGGGACACTGTGAAGTGTAACATCTAAACAAGCCAATCTAAAAACAGCTTTCAATTTCTTTTTTCATTAAATTGATTGAGGTGACATTGTTTAATAAAATTATGTAGGTTTCAAGTGTGATATTCTACGAAGCATCATCTGTATATTGTGTTGTGTGCCTACCACCTGAAGTCAAATCATCTTCCATCATCATATGTTTAACCCCCTTTACCCTTTACTACTTTCCACCCCGCTTCCCTCTGGTAACCACCATTGTCTGTGTCTGTGAGTTTTTGTTTGTTTTTCTTGTTTGTTCATTTGTTGCTTTCAGTTTAATGGCCCACATATGAGTGAAATCATATGACTCTTGACTTTCTGTCTGACTTATTTCGCTCAGCATGGTCTTGTCCTAACTAAAACCAGGTCTGCCGTGGGGACACTGCTTCACCCGGAGTCCTGTCATGTGGTATATTTTTTCTTCCAACCCAATTGAATCAGTGGGTCTAAGAGTGAAGTAAGTGGCTATTTTTCTCTTTGCTGATGCCTTGAGACCATCATCTCTCTCTTTTGTAAAAAGCACTCAGATTTGTATCTCATGCTATAAGTCTATATCAAACACATGCTTCACAGTTGCCTTTCTGTAGGCTCCTAGGATATGCCCCCTCATTTCTTAAAAAAATGTTTTTAGTTATGTTCATTCTACCCAACTACATTTGGGCAACTTTCTTTTTTTTAATGTATTTTTATTGTTGGAAGAATTACAGATGTCCTCTTTTTTTCCCATTGACACCCTCCACCCAGCACCCACTCCTCCCAGGTCTTTGCCACACTATTGTCTGTGTCCATGGGCTATGCACATATGCATATATGTTCCCCAGTTAATTTCTCCCCATGGGCAACTTTCTTATATATGTTTTTTCAAATCTCTGGACTATTCTCCCCCAAAGATCCAGCCCTACGTACTATCTCAACACTTACCCCTATGGATACATCAATGATCTTTGTCATTACAAATAAGTGCTGGCACCTCCAATTCTCAATTTCATTCATCCCATTCACTGACCACCACCTATTTCATAGGTTCACCACCACCTTCAGTATCTCAACTGTAACAATATTTCCACTACATCTTGGCATTGAATTGATAGAATGTTTTATCTGTTCATTACCTGATGTCCCCTCTTCTCTCTTTCTGCAGCTTGAAACCCACAGTCAATCATTATAATAACCTCTTTATACAAGTGTTCTCAACCTTCTTGCCTGCTTTATCCTGTCATGGAGCTTTGCAAAACCCAAACCCTGATTAATTCCAAATCCTCACTTATTCCATTCATGTACCTGACCATCTGAGTGTGGATAGAAAAAAAAAAGAAAAGCGTAATATGATGCTGAGTCATTTCACTTCAAATTTATGATCAGGAAATGCAAATTGGTTCTTCACCATACCCAGTAATCATTTTCCCTTTTCCATGCATTCTCTGTCTCATTCTCCCAGATGATTATTGTACGCTACTTTTTACTAGAATTGTCAATAGCTACTCCACATTCTCATTCCTAGCTGATAGCAATAAAGAAACAATATTGGTAAACTTCTATCAGCATTACTATCTCCATCCTCTGCAATATCTCCTATTCTTAGAAATGTACTTTCCTTGTTCCTACCCAAGCCTTTGCTTTTGACAAGAACTAATTCTTTCTCATCTACACAAAAATAACACTCCAGTGATTCTTCTATTTCTATTCCACATGGTCAGTTTTACAAAGCTTATTTCTTTTATCTCAAAACAATTCTGATAATAAACTGATATTTGTTCTTCCTTCCATGAGCCTATGGCACATTTATCAAATGTAACCTCACTGCACTTCTGAATCTGTTCTTATAAAGTTTATCAATGACTTCTACTGAGCCAATTGTTCTCAATTTATTTATCTCTCAGCAGCATTTCACAGAGTGGATTGTCTCCACTTGGCTCTCTCTATATGCCACAATCCCTTGGTTTGTTTCCTACTCCATCCATCTCTTTTTCTCAGTCTCTGTTGCTGATTTCTTCTTTTGTTGAAACCACTTAACCTTGGCGTGCTCAGCCTTATGGCTCTCTCCTCTCTATATATATTTGTTTACCCCCTTGGTAAGCTTATCCAGCCTTCTAGTTTTAAATATACAAAGTATACTCTAGATTGTACAATTCCTATGAACTAATGGTGATATAGCAATACTGATACAACACTTCCAGCTGTATGCCCAATAGACACGTCAAGTGTCACATTGTTTTTAACTGAGCTGCTGATATTTACCACATTTTTGCAGAAAAACTAAGGAAATGAAAACAAAATACCTGCTCACCCTCAAGTGTTTTTTATTTTTATTTATTTTGATTATTCTTATTCAAACCCTTGAACCTTCTTTTCTTACACACCATATCTAATTCATCTGGGATTCCTGTTGGCTTATAGCTTCGAAACAACCAGAAACTAACCACTTCTCACCACTTACAATGTCATTCATTCTGATCCAAGTCACCATCATCTCTCGTATAGATTATTTTGATAGCCTCTTAATCGGTCTCTCTCTCTCTCTCTCTCTCTCTCTCTCTCTCTCTCTCTCTCTTTTTCCTCCCCACTATTTTGATTTCCTACAGCTTATTCTCAACCCACCCGTAAGTAGGAAGCTAATGTTAATGTATAGCATGTTACTTTGTTCAAATGCCTTAATTAATGTCTCCATTTCACTCAAAATATCAGTCCTTCCTATAGCTTATAAAATTCCTCCATGCTTCTGGCTGGTTTGGCTCAGTGGTAGAGCGTTGGCCTGCTCTGGAAAGACCACTCCCTCCCTTTATTCCCCCAACCTAGGGATGCAGTGGCTCCTTTTTTGCATTGACTCACTTTCCCCCATTTGGCTTCACAGCTCTTTCATCACAAATGTAACATACCCTACATGGAATTCCCTTTGTTTTCATTACCCAGGAAATTTTCACTTCTTCTGGTTAGCCCTTGATTGGTGCAACTCCCCCGCCCCCCACATTCTGTGACTGAGTTCAAAATTCTAACTTGTTTTGAGAGAGAATCCAATTGTATCATATTTGGTTCGTGTCCACCCCTGAATTTGTCTGCTATGAACAAAGAAACAGGGCTATGTAATATGGGAATGGCTGATGGGAACAGTAAAGGCTATTTCAAAAAAAAAGAGATAAATATTGTGAGCTGGGCTTCTGTATTTAATATTCTAATAGAGCTATCAAGTATTTTATTAACATATTCGAACAAAACATGCCTGGATCAAAAGCACACAAATATATGTGCTTTTGGGTTCAGAAACAATTTTTTAGCAAAGACATTCACACGTAATTCTTCATTTCCTCATTTCACTATGCTTGGTCTGTTTGACCCTCCAATAAAATTCAGAGGTGAGACTTTTGAAATGGTTTCAAGTGGTCATCTCAGAAGTTTCCTTAACCTCGGATTTGTATCACAAATCAATTCAGTGATATAAATCTGTGTGTTTATAATTCAGTTTCCTTTTAGGCTCATTTTTGTCTGAGCCTTCCTCTTACTGAAATATATTGTTAGGGCATCAGACAGTCTGAATAATGCTTGAATGCTACCAGACAGTGGTCCTACCTATTATAGAATAAAAAGATCATTAATTTTCATATCTAGTGCATGCTTTGTACATGCAGAATAACTTTTTGTTAATATTGTGTGCCTTAATTTTTCAAGTCTGTGAGTCTGATTCCTTAACTGGAAAATCTAGCCACTCCTTATGTGTCTTAGGATACTTTGTATTATACTAGGAATAGTCCAATAAATATTTTTTGACAACCAGCTGGATCATTGAAAAAAAATTAATACATTGTGATGGTTTAAAACAGAACTTCACAGACATCATTCCCCAGAGATCATCTAAATGAGCCTAGGTCAGCCAAATAATATAAATATTGAACTTCACTTAATAAGCATTTCACAAAATGTGGTAACTCACCACAATTATAATACATTGTGAAGGCTTCAAGTACAATTACTAAAAGATTGAGAACAAATCCATGAGTGGAATGCAATCACTTGTCTCTTAGCCTGGAATAAATACTGACAGATGCAACCTTGTGAAAAGGCTGTATATGAAAAGATATATTCTAAGTCAGAATTTAAAACCTTTCTTCGGACATTTTCCTAAGAGAAAATGTGATGTAAGTTTAAAGTTCTCAATTGAAATTCTAGAAACCAATAATCTTATGACACTAGGTCATAATTCTTTCCTAATTTAACATGTGGAGAAAAAGTTTTGAGAGAGTTCCCCACCCCTTTCTCAGCCAGGAATGTGACTCTAGGAAATCTTGTAAAGTGGATGTAGCTTATCTCTTGCATCTTACCCCCTCTTTTCATAACTCTCTTCTAAATACCCATGGCCTTCATGCTACCCTAGCTCCAGCACAGTGATTTTCAACCTTTTAAAAAAATCTCATTGTACTTGTAAACTAATTAATAAAATACTTCAGCACTCCAAAAATTATATTTTTTGCCTATCTGACAAAAATAGGTATAATTTTTTTTCCTTTACACTGGATGGCTACTGTTGTGTTTGACTCTTGTCATTTTTTATTTATTTCACAATTTAAGGGAAAAGAGATCAGGGTATTGTATGTTTTAAAAATTCTTGGGACACACTGGTTGAAAATTGCTGTTCTAGCACATTCTACTCAGATCTGTCTTCAACTGAGGATGGCTTTCCATGGAAAAGTGTATCATGCTTCAAAATTACTTTTTTAATCTACTTTTTTGCTGATTAAAACTACCACTTCTTGCCCAGCCAGTATGGTTCAATGGTTGAGCATCGAACTATGAACTAGGAGGTCAGTGTTCAATTTCCAGTCAGGGCATAGGCCCACCTTGCAGGCGCAATCCCCAGTAAGGGGCATGCAGAAGGCAGCTGATCAGTGATTCCTATCTTTCCTCTCACTTACTCATTAAAATCAATAAAAATATATTTCAAAAAAACAACTACCATTTTTTTTATATAATGGATATAGGCTGGCAGGTAAACAATGACAAATTAGAATATTATACATTGCAAAAAAAAAAAACAACCCAAAAACACCTAAATATTTTTGCATCTTTTCATAAATATTTTAATCTTAAGGAGATTCTTATTAATTCAGATAATTTTACCTTCAAATTGATGTGTTCCCTTAGTTACAGTTATTCTTTGTGCAATACCTTCACCTAAGAATAGTCTAAACTATCACCTACTTCTTCACTCCTAAATCCAGCTCAGTTTAAATTCCATTCATACATCCTTGTTGATATTCTGTCATTGAGGTCCCATTGCTGAATTCTGTGGCCATTGTTCAGTTCTGTGCATGACTGTTCGAAGTTTTTCACACAGATAAATTATGAACTCTTCTTTTCTCTTGGTTTCTGTGAGTCCTAGAGCTCATCCTATTTCTCTGGATAATCCTTCAAAGTCTTGTAGTTTTGAGAGTCTTATAGGTTTTCTGGTGTCCTTAAATGTTGCTGCTTTTTTCTTTTTCTTAAATGCTACCATGGAAACTTATCAATACTCATTCACTAAATTGAGCTTTTCATTGAGGATACAGAAAGATGTATTTCCTTGCTATATCAAAGAACTGAGACCCTATTGAGGAAATCAGTAGAACAACAGTATGGTGAGTGTCACTATAGAATGGGATTATCAAGCTCCTCTTAGTTAAAGTTCTTTGATGGGACTGCAATATACTAGAGTCAAGACTCCTGAGGATAACTCCTGAAGATAACCTACCCATTCAGTATTATTTCTTGACACTCCCCCAAAATGCACCTTGTGTGTGGCCTAGAAATAGCCACAAGATAATATGTGTCTTGTGTGTCCCCATTCTCAAATTCAGTGTCCATGATGAGTGTCATTAATTGCTTGCAGCACTCATTCCTACTGAATCTGTATCAGTAGCAGCTATAAAATTCTACAATTATTAGGTGGCACTAAAATCTTACAGGCCACCCATTGGCCCTACCAGATGGAAATGGAAATTTTTCTCAGCACAGCTATTTCCAATTAATAGAAGCTGACATTCCAGTCGAAACTCCTTGTGCTCCCCGTTCTAGTTAGCCCATTCTAAAAGACTTACATGCTGTAGCTTTCCGCCTCTCTACGGGACTCTATGATCCTTCCCTAACAGCCTGCTTTGTGCTCTGTGTGGTGCTCATTTTATCCCCAATTTTGATGGCAAGGGAAATTTTAGCAGTATAATCCTCAGAGAGAAAAGAATTACTTACTGACTGGGAACTGAGCTGAGAGGGGAAATAAAATTGTGCGAGATCATGGACTTTGTGACACATCTTATGATGTGATTAAGCTCTTCTTCGGCCCACAGCAGCTACTGATTTTCCTGTTTACTCTTGTGTGGTCCACATTCATGCCTATGACTTCTTCTGTTTGTAACATTCTTTTACTCCTCTACTGGCTAATTCCTTCCTTCTTTTTAAGAGCGCAGCCCTCCAGTTTCTCTACCAACCTTTCTTGGATCTCCCTCTCTCCTCAGCCCATTCTCTGCTAAGATAGGCATTCATCCTTGGCCCATTTTAGGTACTCTTCTGTCAAAACATCTTTTGAGTTGTCATTGATACCTCTGACTCTGCCACTAAACTCAAAATTTCATTTCTTATAGCCAGTGTCTAGCATGTTTTGGCATATATGGAAATTTTTATTAAATTAAATAGAAAATAATTACATCTTTGAGTATATAAAGTAATGAAGTAAAAACATTTGATCTTGTTTGAAGAAATATTTTGTTAGTACATTTTAGAATATAGTCATGTGCCACATAACAACAGGCTGCATAGATGACAGTAGTCCCATGAAATTATAATGGAGCTAAAAAATTCCCACCACCTAGTGAGAGGTAATCGTTAGAAGGTTGTAGTACAATGCATTACTCTTTTGTGCTGGTCTCAGTCTATGGATTGTAATGATATTGGCTAGAAATGCCTGGGGGCACTCACCGGGGTCCTAGGGAGCTCCCCACAGACATCTCCCCTTTCTAAGCCAGCTTTATAACTGGACCAATCCTGTGGTTCTTACTACAATTGCAAGACACCCTTTAGCAATAACCATTAGGAAACTGAAGAAAAGTAGACTTTATTACTTATAGGCCCTGGAACTTACTACAAGGCACACCAGGGAGCACACAGTAAGATTGTGGGTAGAGAGAGTACAGGAGGGTGTGCAGGCCTGGGGTTCTGCTGTTATTGGGGTCCATAGTGGGGGCCTAGGGATTTACAGGTTCATTCTTTATAGGTGAACTTAAAATATAAGCATGAGAATTTAAAGTGTAGGAAGAAAAAAAAACAAGTACCCAGTGGTCAGTTATCCAACTCAAACAGGATCTCTGAAACAAAGGAGCTTCAGCTAGTCCTGTGGTTGGCAACACGTTTATTGGAGATAGTCTTCCTTGAATCTGCTGCCTCTGAAATGGATGCCTTGGCAATGAGAGCTTAAGTCAGACACTTGTGTTACAAAAAGAAAAGCCAGGGGTCAGGGTGTACACTACCATTCCTCACCTGTTGGTGGCAGTGCTGGTGTAAACATCCCTACTGTGCAGCCAGTCCTGTGACAGGATAGCACCCACAATTACAGCAGTGGGCTATGCCATCTAATTTTGTGTAAATCCACTCTGTGATGTTCACACAAATACGAAATCACCTAGCGACACATTACCCATAACGTATTAAGTGGTACATGACTGTACACTCCTTTCCTTTATCTGGGTACACATTATATTCATATTGCAATAGAACTGTATGTGTGTCTGTGTATGTTGGGGGTAATTAGAATATGTGACCGTGGCTATTCATATGTGTGAAAGGAGATATAACTGTATGTGTATACCTATCTATTTATCTACCTATATACAAGTAATGTATATATGTATATAAAGAGAAAGCTACAAGATATATATATATATAT
>NW_006383016.1:10446238-10458974 GCF_000327345.1 Myotis davidii
CCCCTCCCCCTGCCAACCAGCCTCGCCTAAGCCCGTGGATGCTGCTGTGATCTGTATCACTTCCCAGGCGTGAGCGGGCGGGCAAAAGATCCAAGGTAGTTCCCACTCTCTACCTGGGGCCGGAGGGGCTTTCCTTCTAAGCAAGAACATCTTACATTAGTCACACCTTTCAAAGAATGCACACCCCCAAAGAACCCAATTTTTAAATGGGCAAGGCCTAAACAGACATTTTTCTGAAGATACACAAACAGCCAACAGGTACATGAAAAGATGCTCAACATCGCCAATCACCAGGGAAATGCAAATCAATCAACAAAATGCACCTATAATTATAATTTTGGGGCTATCATTGTTTCATCATATTTTATCACTTCAACATTTGAAATGTTAATGACTTTTAAAGAAAAATATTTTCCATTTCAATAGTAGGATATATAAGAGAATGATATTCTATCTAGACACTATAAATGCCATTTATACTTTTCTGCTTTCTAAAACTAGGAGGTATATGAGAATTTTTGGTAATGGTAATTTCTCCCTACATATGATAGCTACGAGGACAGAACACAACAGTATTTATATAGAGAGAATCTAGAGCAGATTAGGTTCCAAAACTACTCATTTATATGCAGGACCTTGAATAAGTTCACTGATCTCTCTTTGGCTCCCTTTCATCCTTTTGAAAGTAAGAATAATAATGGCACCTACATTATAACTTTGTTGTAAGGAACAAACAGAAGGCTCATGTTAAGGCTTTAACACAGTACTTGCACATATTGTTCAATAAATATTAGCGACTGGTGTTGGTAGAAAAAAACGTAATTCAGACTATATGAGACTTTAGACCATCTCTGAAAGCTCCGATAACCATGTCGAATTGCTTTCTTTCTCCTCCATCTCTTAAAGACTACTGTTTTACAATGTAAAATTTTCCAGGCCTTCACGCCAAACCTAGTTCAATTCTATTCAATGTGCAAAGTAAGAATAAGAGAACAGTGTGAAACAACCTTCGCTTATTTTACTGTTATCCCACCAACCAGATGAAATAGCAGTTAATACAGATTCATAATCTTTCAGATTTTATGGGTTTATATTTTCATGTTAATATATAGATATGCTTTTTAGAAGCTTAGCTTTCAAGGGGGGAAAAGAATGCTAACTAGAAGGAGGACAAAAGGGCAAAGAGGACAAAAGGGAATTTAGAGAGTCTTAGCCTGTGTAAAGATGGAATGGAGCCCAGCCTGAGTGGCTCAGTGGTTGAGCATTGACCTATGAACCAAGAGGTTGCGGTTCAATTCCCTGTCAGGGCACATGCCCGGGTTGCAGGCTAGATCCCCAGTGTGGGGTGTGCAGAGGGCAGCTGATCAATGATTCTTTCTAATCATTGAGATATATATATATATTTTAAAGTTGGAGTAAAGAGTGATGAGCTCTTAGAAGTTTAAAGAGAAAAATGAGGCATGTGAAAGACAGATAGGATCGGTATGTGATGAAGTATATGGACTCTGGGTTCAGAGCACAGGGGAGAGCCCATCCACCAGAGATCCCCTTACCATGAAAAGTAGAGGCAAGAGAGTAAAAATATAAAATATATGACATATAAAAACATATATATCATATATGTAGCATGTCTGTTATTGCTGAAGGAGGGAGGCTATAAGAATTGAGAAAGCTCTACTTCATAGTTTCTGTTGGAAAATAATGCAGCTTAATTTGTGGAGTGGTCATATGCTGGGGTCCAACCCCAGCAGGTCCAGGGGTCCCCAAAGGTATGGACGGAGTCGGTGAAGAAGGAATGACACGGAGACAGCGTTCAGTTGATCAGCAGGCTTGCCAGGATCTATTTCAGGCTAAATAGAGAGTTCCTCTTAACATTTGTCAGAAGCTCATTCTCCCTTTCAACCTGTTCTCTGGCAGCAGGAAAACATCCATCAAAGATGCCAGAACGCCCGGGTCAAGCTTGCAAGTCATGTGCTCTTAAATTTATTTCCACCTCCAAATCAGACTAGCTTCTCAGAATCCCTTAGTCATACATTCAAGTTCAGAAATACGCCTGGCAGTTAAGAGGTTTATTCCCTCCCTAACTTCAGGGGAAAATCCCTACCTGGGGAAACTACCTTTCTCGGAGAGGTGACCTTGGTTAAAACACATAGTGCCAAGAAGGTGACCAAACATATTAAGAACAGTATGCCATATATGCCAGGTCCCTTGAAACAGCAAGGATGGACCGGCTCCCGGAAGTCATAAAGTGGTCATCTATTAACTGACAATTTTAAAATTCTACCAAAGACTATAAGGAACTAGGTTAATACATGTCGAAAAAAAATTGGGGGGAGGGGTTGTTTTAATTAGCATCAGTGGCGTTTACCACCACAGCAGCATATGTGTTCATTAGTGAAACAAATTTCTACTGAGTACCAAATGCAGTATATTCAGTTTGGAAATGTTTATCTCTTTTAACCACTGGAAGCTATTTTGTGAAACCAGCATCCTTAGAGAGCTATTGCTGGAATATGTAATCATTTTGGCATAAGACTTAATCCCTAAAAATGCAATTTGATTTATGGCATGATTTCTTTATCTTTGGTAAGTGAGGGTTTGTGATGAAACAGATGAGCCATTTAATCAGCTTTAAAAAATGCTTGCAATGATGTGTTCTAGGAGAATGCCTCTATTTTCTAAGGTAAGACATCTCTTAATCATACTGGACAGTTTCATTGTATGTGCAATAAAGGAAATGAACAATGGAAACATTTATGTAGTGTCTGATTGTCTGGGGATGATGATCTGTGAGATGCAGACCTATTATTTAATGCTTTGGGGATTCCCTTCTCTTCCTCCATCATTCTTTTGAGCTCTGGTTTCTGTACTAATCATGGGAGAAAACACAAGCATTTATGTTATTTCTGGATTGGAAAATTAGACTTGTACTTAACAGTTAAATAATATTCTTAATTAACTAAAAATAGAGTTGGTTAAATTGCCATGAGTAATCACTGTGGCATTTTTCTCCTTTTCAGTAGAGAAAAGAGTCCATAACTCTGGGCACTCAGGACATATATATGAAACCCTTCCAATTTGTAGGTTTGTGATTCTAGGTTTTTAATATTTATGGTGCACTGTACCTCTGTGATGGTGATTTATTTTTACTGAGTCTCATGGGTTGCAAATTGTCTTGCCAAGTTCAGGGGAGAATCAGAAGAGGAAAGGAAGGCTGAGTGCTATTTTGTTCCCTGTTGAGCTAATTAGGAATCTAGGGCTTATTTAGAAGGCTGCAAATCTCAGCCTCCCTCGCAGTCAATTAGTCTAGCCAGGCTGTAATTTACACTACAGTAGTGTCTCCTCAAGGAGAGAGAGAGATAGAGAGAGAAAGAGAGTAAGAGTAAGAGAAAGAGAGGGAGAGAGAGAGAGAGAGAGAAAGAGAGAGAGAGAGAGAGAGAGAGAGCGCTGACATTGGGATTCTGGTGGAATGGGAGATTAGTTTGGAGGAAGGACATCTTTTATTATAGTCAGGTAAAAGGAAATGAAGGATTTGCACTGGAAAGTGTCATATAATATACAATAACCTGATCTACTAGAGAGCTGGAACTTCCAAGTGATCCAGAATGTGCAGATCATCTGCTGTTGACATTGTTGCCCTTTGGATCCACAGACTAACTTTTTAATTTTATAGACTCTAAGATACCTTTTAAATAGTCTAACAGTGGTATATATTTCTGTTATTTTCAAGACAGAAAATTAATTAAAATTATATTTTAATCTCTTTAAGAGTTGATGAATATTTTGTTTTTGATTAAGATAGGAAAGCAGCTCTGGTCTTTCCATCAAAACATTAATGGTGTAAACTATTACTTCTACATGATAGAAAGATTTGCTTTCTTTCTGTTTTTTGTTTGTTAGTTTGTTTTTTGTTTTTGTTTTTTTATCAGCTTTTTTTTCAGAATATACCTACTAGTAAATTGGGTGAATTGAGGGCAGGGGTTTATACAGTATTCTTAATACATTCATTATACAAGATCAGGTAAGAGATTTTTAAAAGATAAAAACAATGCATAGTCCCTGTTCTAGTAAAAATTACCAAAAATAAGGAAGAGAATATTCATTAACATACAACCCTGATTAAAGATATTCTTTTTTTTTTAATAGTGTGTTATTGATTTTTGAACACACAATGTTTTTCTCTTTTCTTTTTTTAAATATATTTTATTGATTTTTTACAGAGAGGAAGAGAGAGAGATAGAGAGGTAGAAACATCGATGAGAGAGAAACATCGATCAGCTGCCTCCCGCACATCCCCCACTGGGGAAGTGCCCACAACCCAGGTACATGCCCTTGACCGGAATCGAACCCGGGACCTTTCAGTCCGCAGGCCGACGCTCTATCCACTGAGCCAAACCGGTTTCGGCAAAGATATTCTTTTTATATTTAAGTCCATCTTTAAACCGGTAATCACCTCATTCCAAAAATTAGAAAAGGCACATATTAAGATAGTTAATTCCCCCTTGTTCTGCTTTTTATATATATCCTTGGCACTATTTCTTTTTCAAACATAAATATGTGTATTATTTGTTCATCCTTTTTTATACATATAACTTATTATGTATATGCCATTTTGCTGCTTATATAAGACCAGCTATGAGTTGTGAGTAAAACCTTTAAGAAAAGACAAAAGAAGAAAATTACTTTTAGCTAAGAAGAGTTAAGTGATGTTTCAAGGATGATTTTATTTGTTTGATTTATGACCTAAAATATAGCGAGTCAGGGAAAGAACATTTTATACAGAAAGAATATCAAAAGCCAAGGGGCAGGAGAGTGGAAGTTTATGGAATGAATGATTAGAAAATATCAAGCAGTTGATTGGACTATAAATGGACAGAGTAGGGGGAGACAAAGCTAGATGAGTGGTGTCAGGGAATTGTGGGTATTTTTACCATTGTAATCTTGAAACTTTTCCTGCTTTGGAACAAATATTCATATTGTGCCTTCCTGGAGGTGATGGTATTTCTGGGTTTTGATGACTGCTAAAATCTCATTTTATTTAAGTCAATGGTTTTTATATTACTGCTTAAAATATTTGAAATTTAGTTTAAAGCTTAAGTAGTCTATGTCTTGATCACAGTATAACTTCACTCTTTGAAACTATCCAGCCACAATCACTGCAAGTTCTTCTCAACTTAGTGTCAAATGACGTTGATACTATCCATAGCAATAGGTCATGGGCCAACGCTAGAAAAACAGAGATTCTGCCAAGTCCCAAACAGAGAATACAATAGATGGATCTGGATTGATTTAACTCTCTGCTCTATCTTCTGAGGGAAGTCTAACTCATAAGATTTCTGTATAACCAGAGTCCATCAATTTTAACCAGATGCACTCTGGGTCTCTAGATGATATCACAATAATAGGGTAGTCTAGAGAAAAATAATGCTGTACCTGCTTAGAACAAAGACACATTGATAAGTGTTTACCACCCAACTCTAAAAAGATGTGTTGCTTAGATTTAATTTGGAGATTACTTTCCTGATGATTTGGATCTAGTGAGTAGGCTGCTAAAAGCAACCTCCTGAGATCTGAGCATTCTCTACCTATTAAGACCAAATAATTTTTTACAGCTAAATCTCTATTTTTAGAGTATATAAAATTATAAATACCATAAAATAGAGTGGGTTTTAAAAGCAATATAAAAAAATTTTTCAGCTGTTCTCACACTCTCCCAAATTCCTATCCTTCCATAGAACAGTGCTTGCGTTTTTACTTAAAATGTGTCTTCCAGCTCAGATTAGTGAATTTGGTGAAATGTTTTAGTGGTATCTATCATTGTCTACACTTAATGTCATTTGCCTTATTTCTATAATTCAAGAAATCAAATCATTTTCTTTTAAAAATATACCTAAGGCAGTTGTCGGCAAACTCATTAGTCAACAGAGTCAATTATCAACATACAATGATTGAAATTTCTTTTGAGAGCCAAATTTTTTAAACTTAAACTATATAGCTAGGTACATTGTTATTAACTTAATTAGGGTACTCCTAAGGCTTAGGAAGAGCCACACTCAAGGGGCCAAAAAGCCACATGTGGCGCGCGAGCCACGGTTTGCTGACCATGGATAAGGTAATATAATTGTCATGTGATACAGTTTCTGCTTATTATTTCGCCTATTTATTTTATATTATACATATTTAGTTTCTTCTCTGATACAGTCTCAGTTTTATTGATTAGTCATAGATACTCTATTCCTCTTATATGATATTGTTTCTAAACTGTTCAGGGGACTAATTACCTGAGATTTATTTAAAATTCAAATGTTACTGCCTGTTCTGTGTTTTTATTTGCAAATATGGAAACCCTAATATGAAGAGGCCTGGCATAACTGACATTAGCATGTATTTAATAAACAGATGTTTATCTTCTCATATTATTTCTTTCATTTAATTTGCTCATCTTTTAGGCGAAAACATGTTCTTCTCTTTTAAAAGTATCTCTTGGCAGCAGCAGCTATGGCTTCACAATGGGTTCAAAAAAGAAAAAAAATACTTGAAAGGCAAAATGTTAGTTTCAAAATGCATGGATGAGGATGTACACCTATGAAAAACAGTCTGTTCTTACATGTCCTAGACAAAACTATAAGGTTTGCTTTTAAGGTTAAAAATCCGTGAGGTTTATTAAACAGTTTTATTCAATTCAACAAGGTATTGAAATATGTTAATTTTCAGAAATGTCTAGAGTTAAATGATAGCAAGTTAAATTATTTGTAAAACACTTTGATTGATTTACAAATATTACTGATTGGTGGATTAACATAAACGGTGTTTTAAAAATCATACTAAAATATTAAATTTAAGAAAGTAAATTTATTCAGCAGGCAACGGAAACACAAATTGCTGTAGTGTTCTTTTAGAAGATGTGGAGGACCCAAAGTATTACACCCATTTTGGAAAGTAAGGACCAAATGCCTAAGGACCAAATGGCTGCCATACAGCTTACTAGGTAGAGTCACATGGCTTACCCATTCCATTGTCTTCCTTGATGTTAGCCCGTATAAACTGATGGTTAATTTATTCAGGTCCAGACTGATTCATCTTTAACAGAAAGCATAAACAGACAGTTCGTGCTCTAAATTCTGAAAATCTTTTGCCTCAAATATCTTCAGCTTGTGTTTCCAATAATGCTAGACTGTTTATAACAAAATTATATATATATATATATTATTGTTTAGAGGAAAGCTGTGGATCTTTTACACCTGCAAGAAAAATATTCACCTTAACTTTTACCTTTACATTATTCTTAAGGAAGTGTAACTTTTATTTTCCCTGCCTTTTTATATCTCACTTCCTGAAACAGAATTTAAATTCTGTAGTTGTATGTAGACAGATTTCAACTGTAAATTATTTTACACTCAAGGAAAAAATCTTTCTGTAGATCTTTCCCAGATGTGCCCAACAGTATTGCCACAGAACTATAGACAACATCTTAAATCTCAAGAAGACCTAATTCTTACACAAATGAAGAGAACACAGGGGTAATACAAGGAAAAGGAAGTCCGTATGAGCCTATTGTTAACGTTGCCTGAAAACTCTGACATAAACCTGACGATCCACAGGAGAAAAAACAGACAACATTGGTAGACACAGTTTCTCCACCCGCATGTTCTGGATCTCAGCTGCTGCTTCTGGAAGCTACTTTCCCTTGTTCTCTCTCCATTGTCTGGTCTGAATATGTGCAGACACAAAGCTTCATAGCAAAATAATCTTTCAGGAAGTTCCAAGACTTACAAGGCAAATTTGAGGTTGATTACCAATGGACATAAAAGAAAAGCATTCAAAGGCTCTTTCTTTTTCTTAATTATATAGATTTCTTTTTATGTTGGAGTTTAAATATTTTTTTTAATTTCTAGGATGGCTGTTTCTTAGTTGTTTAGGTTAGAGGTTGCACTTGCCTCACCCTTCAGTTTAGTTTTATCATAATCATAGTGTTTGGAAAATTTTTAAGAGAATTTTGGTGATAGACTGAGAAGTAGTATGAAAATCTGAAGTATATGAAAAGCCTCAGGCCAAGGTTCTACTCATTGGAAGATGTTTTCTTTACTGCTGTGTGTACACATTCTTCAAATCGTAGCATAGACATTCCAAGCTCTAGAGGTGAAACTCACTTCTCCATAAACTCCTTTGACATTCATTAACTGATCGTGTCCAGCTCTTCTGCAATCAGTCCTCTTGTCCATCCAGTTAACTCTGGTGAAAACTCACATTTTTATGCCTCATGTCGTCTGTCATGTTGATGCATGATTAAGGCAGTTTGGTTTATGAAAAGAGAGCACTGGATCAGGGACAGTGGGGAGATGGATGGAACAAAAGAGGAGAGAAAAGTGAATGTGAGCCCAGTTGGAGTGTCCAGTGGTTGAGCATTGACCTATGAACCAAGAGGCCTCATGGTTCAATTCCAGGTCAGGGCATATGCTCAGGTTGTGGGCTCAATCTCCAGTGTGGAGCATGCAGGAAGCAGCTGATCAATGATTCTTTCTCATCCTGATGTTTCTATCTCTCTCTCCCTCCCTCTTTCTCTCTGAAATCAATAAAGATTATTTATTTCCTATATAATAAAACCCTAATGTGCAAATTGACTGAATGCCAGAATGACCATTGGAATGACTGGTCGCTATGATGTGCACAGATCATCAGGGGGCAGACACTCAACACATTGCGCATCTGCCCTACAAGAGGGAGGCGACAGGTGGTAGTCGGGGGTGGGGCTGGCCAGCAGACGGCGCCAGTCCACCGGCCAAGGCAGGTACCAGCAGGGGCCCCCCGATTGCTCCGCCCACCGGTTGCCCCACAGATGGCCTGATTGCCAGCCAGGCTTAGGCACCCTACCCTAAATATTGGGAACAGTCTCTTAGATTTAAAAATTAAAACCTGGCAAAGCTACTCTAACACTGAGAAAACAGGATGATGCAGGGATGACATGCATGGGCTCTGGCTTGCACATTTTGTGGTCAGTCCTGATTCTGACACTTATAACTGTGTGACAAAGCCAATTACTTAACTTCTCTCTGCTTTAGTTTTTCCACTCATAAGATGGGAAAAATGGTACTATTGCCTCAGAAGGATCATGTTATGTACTACTTTTTATAATCAGGGCAAAAAAAATGTAGCTGCCCATGTAACAGTAAGATGCTTTTCACTTGTATGAAAAGTATGGTCACTGGTGCATGCAGTGTCCTGGATTGCCAGAGGGATGTCCAACTGCTGGTTTAGGCCCAACATCCCTGAGGGGTCCTGGATTGCGAGAGGACACAGGCTGGGCTGAGGGCCACCACCTCATGCACCAATTTTGTGCACTGGACCCCTCTAGTATGTGTGTGTGTTATATATCTTTTTTAAGTGAATGTGAAATCTTTCACGTATGAAATCTGTGACCTTGTGCAAGTCACTTAGCTTCACAACCCCTTTGTGCACTTAGAAACATTCATCATCTTCATCTCCCATGCCTGGTAAGAAGATTGGTATGACCAGCTGGATTCTTGGAACATTGTACAGAGTGAGCGAATGAGTAATGGAGAGAGCAGAATGATTTTCAGTTTGGAGACTTTGTGAGAGAGATTGAGAGCAGGCACACTGTGGGGGCTGACCAGCAGACCCTGAGCGACAGATGGACAGATTACTCCGACACATGTTTCTGTGAAAGGCAGGGCTAAGGCACTACTTCGCTATCACTGCCAGGTAGTCCTGTTCACCTGCCTCCTTTGGTTTTTATGATCACAACAGCTTGGACTAAAATTCACCTCTAGATATGATCAGCAGGGTAAGCATCCTTGAGAAAGTATATGCTTCTACAAGGTCGGGTCTTTAAAGACTAAACATAGAGATTCTAACAAAACACCAGGGGGATTGGACTTGTTTGGAAAAGTCAAGGTAGGGGCTGCCACCTTCGCAGGGTCCCCGCAGAGGCCCCTGATCTCATGAAGAATTCTCCTTATAGACATTCCAACCACATCCCATGCTTCCCCACAGTACACTTCTGTGACAAATATGACTTTTGGGGGGAAAGATAGTGAAAAGAATATTACGAGCTTTTTCTTCTCTGTGCATGCAAATCTTGAGCATTTTTCTAGGAGCCTGCAATAAATATATAAATTACCTCTCTGTTATTTTTGATTGTTAGATTGGTGTTACTTTAGCCGTGATATCATGCTATACCTGGGCCACAGAGCTGAGCAGCTTTGTAAACAGCTGCATATGGAAAGAGGTATAGAAGAAAGGGAAAGAATAGGTGTTGAAGATCACATTATTTTTGTTTACGATCACAGGAGACTAGTAATATTATCCTCACAGATAATCCAGTCATGCCTAGAAGATCTAGAATTCTAACCCAGGTCTGACTGGCTCCACTAGATTTTGCTTTGAAAAATGAAATATGCATATCAATTCATTAGAGCCATGCCTTATGCAGAGCTATTGGATAAACAGGAATACATACTTTCTTAAGTCATCACATGTAACACATTTAACTGACTTCATATGGGCCTTCAAAGAAAGTTCATGATGTAAGAGATAACAATTTGATCTATGCCTTCAGATAAGCAGGGAATGTGGAGGACCAAGAGAGTACAAGCTCTACAAGAAATGTAGAGGCAGCATTCACCAGACTGTCCTATTTATAGGTTTGATTGTAAAACAAACAGCATAAAAAGCTATTAGAAGTGGAACAAGCATCCCAGGGACCATATTTTTGCCCTGTGGGAACCTCTGTTTGCCCAACTGCAAACATCAAACTAATATATTCAGGAATTAATGAGAAATTAAGAGGGAAGCACTTTATACTTTCCCATGCTCTTAAAGCCTCTTCTAATGGTGCTTTAAATTTTAAATGAGTGGATTTTACTCATTATTACTGACTGGGGATTAGCTGAGCTGGGAGAGAGAGGGCTGAGCTACCCCGTGTCAGAGTAGCTGATTAAAGCAACGAGCCCCAAATGAAGGAGTCCAGCCTTTAACGTGATGGTCGAATAAGGCAGGAGTCTAAAACCAGAGAAAGCACCAACTCCCCCTGTTCCATTTTCCCCACACAGGTGGAGGGTCAGGTGAAACAGCACAGATGTGGGAGTTGCTTTACTTTGCCAAATAAAATGCTCCGGCAGGTTGATAAAGCCTGGGCTGGGGAGACAGCAAGGGAGAAGGGCTAGGAGTGGAAAAGTACTGCATACTGAGTCAGAGAGGAGTCTTCGAGGTTCCCGTGCCTTACCCTGCAAGGCCTCCGATAAGGAGACTGAGAAATAAAGTTCCCTGGGCTAAAGATGTCAACATGTGAGAGAGCAGATGCCAGGCAGGGTAGGATGGGAGTGGATGCAGAGACCCTGACTGCAGCTCTCTCCAGAGACTCAAGGCATGAGCAATGTATGGGCTGTGCACCAAGACTGGTGTGGGGAAGGCAGCTTTCCACCATGATGGGGGCCAGGTAGAGCCTTTGTAATGGCTGATGGTCAGGTCTGGAAAAACACATCAGTTTTTAAGCAGGAGCTGGACTCCCAAATTATCTTTATTATGAACTTTTCTGACTTTCAAGTTTTCAGAATACCAATACACTTATAACGTAAGAAGCAAAATGAAAGAATCTTTGTATTTCTTTGCAAGAAAAACGCAACAATGCTGCTTTGGCTGTTAATGTTTATCTCCTTCCTGACACAGAGGTCTCAGAGCTGTTGCCGTCAGCCATCAGTAAGCTGCTTCGGTTCCTGCTCCTGCTGCTTCATCTCCCCACTTCCTCCTCCTCCTCCTCTTTTTCATTCTCTCCTCCTCCTCCTCCTCCTTTTACCTTTTCCTGTCAACTTTTAATGGAGAGAAAGTAATCATTTTAGAAAACAGGGCTTAAAATTGTGTGTGCTTATGTTTAGACACTGTTTCAAAATGAGAAATTAATGTAAACTGTATAAGTTTTAACATGAATTTGGGGTTCATGAATTCAAAATGTAAAATATGGTTTGCATTTAACTATTGTTAGCAGTTGAAAATTGATCACTGGAGGCAGAGTCTTAAAGTATCAAGTATCAAGAGAATATTTCTAATTCCTTTCTCAGCATAGCTTCTAGGATATTTTGGATTCTACAAGAGTTGTGAATATCTCATTAGAAGGCAGAAGCATCTATTTGGTTTGCAAGACACAAAATGACCTGGTTCAAATTATGATTATTTTTCTATATTAAATTTTTCATTTTTCCATAAGCATGATCATTTCTGATATTTTAATTCTACAGTTGAATGAATTCTTTTTTATTTGACCTTGCAGTGAATGAAAGTTTTGTGAAACTGGCAAAATTCTAATTCTCCCCCCCCCCACCCCTGCACTGAAGTACTTGCAGAGGACAGTTTGTCTTTATTCTTCCTTGACCTTTAATTTTGGGAAGGATAGCAGGACTGTGCAGACAAAGAGAAGTTGCTAGTATAAAGGAGTAAGGCAGTAGCAAGATAAAAACTCCACCCTGTTGGATAGCCTTTCATTTGTTGTTCTAATTCCAACCACTAAAATTCACCTTTAATTTTCTCTATATTATCTATACTAGTATGAACATGGTGTGAAGGAATTTTGTGGCTTGAATATGTGCCATGTTTGCATATAGTATCTCTAGTTGTAAACATGATAAAATTATCAATGAAACCCTCTAATTTGATCCTGAAGCGAAGGGATGTTGTCCAATGAATCATTTGCGTTTGTAGGAGGCAACGTTGTGGCTAATAGAGC
>NW_006383016.1:10459216-10470058 GCF_000327345.1 Myotis davidii
ATGTTTTCTGAAAAGTGAGTTACATTGGAGGCAAGGAGCATTACCTAAAGTGTAGGCGGCCATATGGGAGTGAAGGTTGGAAACATCCCATTACAAGTCATATATCACTGAGCTGACAGCAAGGGTTTCAGCTTGTTTTTATTTAAATCATGAAAGCAGCTGCTCAGCTGTCTAGCTGTATTAAATTTAACCCCTTTTCCTGGCAATTGAATTCAGTAATTTATGCAATTTTGATTGGACCACTGCATAAATATCATTTGGAGAGCTTTCACTTATTCTTGTCCCTTAAATTAACATCCAGATCCATGATTGGCTAATTTTTCTCTTGAATGAGAATGCCTACAGATAATGCACCTGGCTGAGTCTATTAAGGCGAATCGCAGAGGAATACTGTAATTTCAGCTTTGGCAGGTAATTGGTATGGCCAAACATGAATAAATGCCAAATGGGGTGGTGTTTTTTTAATGATTTTTTTTATCTCTTGGTATCTTTTACTTATTCTCATTGTTATTTTTTCCTTTCTTTTTCCTCTTGGTGACTTGCTCTCTCACTTCTCTGTTCTACATGCATTTTCAATATGTGATTCTGCCTAACTCTTAATATTTTGTTCTCTAGTTGTGCCTCTTGGCTGTTTTAGTTGACCCTTACACAATTCTCTGCCAGCTCTTTTTGTTCAGTCTCTGTGTCTCTCTCCAATGTCTCTCTCTTTTCTCAGACTCCCCTTAAACCCTTTTTCATCTTTATAGCGTGCAGAGTTGGTTTTAATTAATTTTCCTTGAGTGCTATGGATCTTTGGGGATGTTCCATGTTCTCCATGAAACATGTTTTGTCATCATCTGGAGAGCCTTCAGTTCAGGTTTTGGCCACATGTGCCTCAAGCTACCTGTTAATATGCGATATATTTTATCACTTGCCCACCAAAGTGGAAGCTTGTACTATTGCCTGTTGGAAAAGTATAGACTTTCATTTCCTGTGGAAAGAAACACTATAGAAGAAACGCAAGTTCTCTCTGAAACAGTAGGAGAGACTGATAAAGTAGGGGTAAGCCAATTCTAGGGAGGAAAAAAAGATGAAGTGAAGGCAGGATTTTTGCATTTGTCTGGATTTTCCAGTTAATTTCTCAGGTAATAATTCAACATTCTTCCCTAACTGTAAGGAAGAGTCTTTGCCTTTCCTCTGGTAACTGATATCTTGTTGGAGATATTCCGTGTGGGGATGCGTTTCTTAGTTTTTCTTTTTTATTTTATAATGATGTTTTCTGTTGGGTTATTTTTCATGGATAGGAAACTCTTCAAAAAATAAACTCTAATAATGAGTTATACCTGATACAATCAAGATCCAATGTTCTCCCCCCCAAAAATAGGTGAAAATTAAGGTTTTTAGAGTAATTTAGTGTGCTGTTAGGTGACAAAATGATTTGCTGTGGGTCAATGAGCAAGCTGACATTCTCCAGGGCTATTTTCTTCAGTGCTAATAATAAAGTCAAAGTCCTAGGCAGAGAATTTTTTCCCCCAAAGCCAGCTCTAAACAGAAATTCCGATCCCATATTTCCACTCTAAAAATGTAGCATGGCTCAGTAAGCTAAGTAATGGACTGGAACGTCAATTATTATTTGTTAAATTAGGACCAGTAGAGAATTATCCTATGATTAACTTTATACCTGCTATTGCTTATTACTAATCAACTCAGAATACCTTCTCAGAACTATTGTCAGAAAATAATTGACATCTCACAGTTTAATGGACTTTTTTAAGGTCATGTCCGACATGGCTAAACAATACCATGTCCCTGTAATCCAAGAGCAAACGGTTTGGTTTCTTTTCAGTGCACCTCATCTCCTCGGTGTGTCACTCTGAGTTTAAATATGGACTTGGCCCAGAGATATTTAAAGTAAAGTAGGCATTATCAGATGTTATGTAGCAGTAACATAGAACTCAAAGTTCTGCTTTTTTGGATATCTTCCAGACCCAGGTTTGATAAGATTTTAGCCAATAAAATCTGATGTGTGAAAGGCTGGTTTTTATTAGGGCGAAGGATGTACAGGACTGGGGCAAATAAAACCAGGACACATTTTGGCCACGTTTACACATGTGAAATATTCAATGAGAAACCGCATATCACAGTAGAGGCTGACTTGTCGCTTTCATTCATTCAATAAATACTTATTGAGAATGTATTATGAGTGAAACAGTGGGCTTGGTGCCTAGATGCCCAGGTAAGAGGAGAGCTATTGAAAAATAAACAAGAACGGTCAAGGAAAAGCCCACGTTCACAGAATAAATATAAGTATTTGGATCGATCTGTTTAACCAGTACTCAAATAATTAACAAGTTACATTAAAATATTTCCTGCCTTTGCTTGTCTCTCCTGAATATTTTATAAACCAAGACATTTATTTACTCATATGAGAAAGAAATTACCTTAAGCATAAATCTGTATTTATTCAGACTAACAGTTCTAATAGAAGCTGAATAACCTAAACAATTATTTTTTTAAAAAAAATCTCAGTAAAAACCATTAGGGTGCCTTTTTCATCTCTCAGATTAACATATATTTTTAAAATCAAATAATACCAAGACTAGTATGAGTGTAATGAGATGCATGTACTTTTATATTAATGATAGAATTATAAATATTCACACAATTTTACAAGGGGTGTTGGCAATACGTATTGAGAAATTTAAAATACTTGTAGTCTTTGATACAGTAATTTTAGCCACAAACACATATCATAAGAAAATACACGGTTTAACTGCAGGATTATTGTACAGAGATTACCATCATCTTACTCTCTGTGGAGGTAAATTATTAGGAGCATATGGATTGCTCAGTTTTAGGAGAATGGGAAAAAAATTGAGCATCCACGCAACGTAATACTATATAATCCTGAATAATATTTTTAAGTAATATAATTGCATAGAAAAATTGTCACATTGTGTTAAACAAAAATATATATAAGCAAGCTACTAATATGATTTTAACAAAGAAAGAAAAACATAAAGAAAAAAATTGAAGGAATTATTTGAAATCCTAATAACGTCTCCCCAAATATTGCCTCCTAATCCTGAATTAGAATCTTTCTTTTTAAAAATATATCTACTTTCTAATATTTCCACAACCAATTTGTATATTTTAGTACCAAAAAAATTAAAAGTTTAAAAGCCTCTCGATATTTCTAGATGTATAATATGAAGCATTTTTTTTTATTTTTTGTAGCTGTAACTGGACCCTGTTACTACTACTGACCAATTTACTTGTTGCTTTGATTCTATACAAGGCCCAAAAATTACTTCATATTCCCTATGGACAGTCATCTCTAATAACTTAGTGTTAGGAAAAGACATAGGTAGAGAATTTCCAAGCACACAAAGTTCCATGGAAAGAGGTTGATGAGCGAGGGATATAAAATAGAGGTTAAAGATTTGGCCCTATTATGGACAGCAGTCCCCCCTTATCTACAGTTTTGTTTTCCATGGTTTCAATTACCCACAGTCAACCATGGTCCAAAAATAATAAATGGAAAATTCCCCAAAATAAACAAGTTATGAGTTTTAAATTGTGCCCCTTTCTGAGTAGTATGATGAAATCTTTTGCTATGCCACTCCATCCCATCCAAGACATAAATCATATCTTTGTATGCAGTATTCACCCTGAATATGCTACCTGCCCATTAATCACTTAGTAGCTGCCTTCATTATCAGATCAACTGTTGTGGTATTAGAGTGCTTGTGTTCAGGTAATCCTTATTTTACTTAATAAATGCTCCAAAGTGCAAGAGTAGTGATGCTGGCAATTTGGAAAGGCCAAAGAGAAACCATAAAGTGCTTCCTTTAATTGAAAAGGTGTAAGTTCTCAAGTTAATAAGGAAAGAAAATAATTTTATGCTGAGCTTGCTAAGATCCACAGTAAGAATGAGAATCTTCTATTCATGAAATTGTGAAGAAGCAACAAGAAATTCATGTTAGTTTTGCTGTCACAACTCAAATTGCAAAGATTATGACCACAGTGTGTGTGTGAAACGTGATTAGCTAAGATGGAAAAGGCATCAAATTGGTGGGTGGAACATAAGAAGAGACTATACAAGGTGGGGCAAAAGTAGATTTACAATCATTCATTTGAAAAAATAATACAATAATTAATAAATAATGCAAGAGTGAACTCTGTGTTTCACAGTCACAACTGTAAGCCTACGTTTGCCCTACCCTGTATATATGATCCAGAGCTATCTGTGATTTTAGGCATCCACTGGGGGTTTGGAATATATCCCCCATGAATAATGGGGAACTATTTTAGTTCCAAAGAACAGTGAGACTCTGTGAAATCATTTTTTAAAATTTTGCTCTTATTCTTGAATTCTGGATACCGGTCAGTGGGGAGGAGCGCATACCTCCTTAGAAAAAGCAGGTATCTGGCTTCTCCATTTAATCAAATCTCTGTTCATTCTTATTATCTATACATAAGAATCCTGGCACACAGAAACATGAATAAATGTGACATATCAAAAGCTCATCAATATAATGCTTCAAGTAATAGTTTCAGTTTGACCGCCTGAAGGTGTTTGTTTAGAGCATATATTGGCACAATTGCCAATAAAGCTGCTGATGAAACAGTCTGCATATTTGCATATTCATAATTTATTTTACCCTTTATCAGGAATCTTTTAATTGTATAGATCTCAGTAATTCCAATGTCATAAAACTGCTGTTGATGTGATGTTAAACGTAATCATCATTACAGCTTTTCCTCCTATCTGATATTAGAGGATTCCTGCGAAATCTTTTGTAAGCCAAAATGGCATAAAGGGAAAAATGTCCCCTGTGTTCTGCAAGTTGGCATTAGGCCATTCGCTTTCACAGAAAGACCTACACTAAGCACCTGTTTTCTCTAACCAAATGGAATCTAAAGAAGATTTTTGCTTTTGTGAAAAAATCCATTACCATGCTAATGTGAAGAGGCATATACCCAAACTTCTGGAAAGCAGGAGATACCTGTATAATGAATTGAGTGGTTGGGGGCAGGTATGAACCAGGGATATTATTGGGGGGATGGCGGGGAGGAAGTGTGCTTCAGTGAAAAACGCCACATTGTCTAGACTCTTAGCAAAGACTCTTTCAGATTTCAGATTCTTATTCTGGGGAAGCTATTTTACAACTCTATAAATTATAGATAACTGATAGTAATGTAAAATAATTGTTATCTGCAGACATGTAAATACAGTCCTGTCTCGCCTCCCTTCCCCACATGACAAAAATCAATTTCGCCTCCTAGTGTACATTCATTTTAATATTTTGCAAATGTGCCTGTTCTTCACATTCTCTTTGGAACCAGTTATAACATCTTCCTGGTTTCCTCACTGGCTACAGTCTTTAACAAATGTTTATTCTTAACCTTTATGAGATTCACTTAAAAATATTTTTGCTAGAATAAAAAAAAGCAGTTCTTTTCTACTTGAAAACATATACGGTGGATAGAAAATGATGATATCACTGAAACTATGTTATATCAAATTTTTATGTTAATTGGATATTGGATATCAGGTACTAACATTACTAATATCCCTCAGAATTAATTCTAAGTTTAATGAGACTGTTGATCAAATTGAATATACCAATTAATGTGACTTTTAAAAATATTTTTTTATGGATTTTAGAGAGAGAGTAAGGGAGAGGAATAGAGAGATAAAAACATCACTGACATACAGTATATCCATTGGCTGTCTCCTGCACGCCCCCTGCTGGAGATTGAGCCCACAACCAGGGCATGTGCCCTAATTGGGAATGAAATGGGTGAACTCTTGGTTCCTGGGTGGATGCTCAACCACTTAGGGCTATTGTGACATTTTGAGTTGTTTTACACATTTTTGGGCAGAAATTGGATTTCAATATATTCTTTAAATTGCCTTTTGAACATTTATTTCAAATTTGAAAAGTTATTGGAGTCTACCTATTATGCTTTAAGCCCATAAGATCTTGAAGTGAAGTTTGAGTTAAATATAAAATTTCACAAAATGCAGTGCTTGATTCTTGAGTATATCCAGATTATATATATGCACACACTAGCCTTGAGGTTTGGGGGAAAATATGAATATGGACTGTATATTATATAATTATTTTATCATTATATACATCTTTTGCATGTGATGATATTTTTATACTTATGCAGGAGGAAATCCTTGTTACTAAGAAATGAATACCAAAGTAGATAGGGACAAATTTCTTGCTGTTTTCAATTTCAAATGTTCAGAATATTTAGAGAGGAGGATAGACAGGGGAAAGCACATGTGGCATAATATGTGTGAAAGATGTCGAGGATTTGTACTACTATTCTTTACATTTTGTGTAGGTTTGAAAATTTTCATAGTAAAATAATGGGGAAAGCATACAATGTATTCAACAGATTAATAGAAGAAGTTAGTAGGTGCAGCAATTTCCTCTACATGGAGTATCCAAGTAGGGTTGCTAGTAACTACTGACCATTTCTAATCATCTGCCAGATAGCTGCCAGGGCTGACCGGCAGCCCCTGAACGATGGACGAATGATTACTCCGACATATATTTCTGTGAAAGAGAGGATAAGGGACTACTTGGCCAACGCCATCAAGTAGCTCCATTTGCCTGCCTCCTTAGGCTTTTATTGGAACAACAGCTTGAACTATTAGATAAATGAACTATTAGATACAATCAGCAGCATAAGTATCCTTGAGAAAGCACATGCTTCTATAAGGCCGTGTCTAAAGACCAAACATAGAGATTCTAGCAAAACACCCGGGAAGTTGGACTTGTTTGGAAAGCTAAGGTGTGGGGGCTGCCGTCTTCCACAAGGTCCCCTCAGAGGCCCCTGACCTTTCGGAGAATCCTCCTTACAGACATTCCAACCACATCCCATGCTTCCCCACAAATAGCAAGTTACAAAAGAGGGCTAATATAGAAAAAAGTGTTTGCTTTGAGAAACAGTGGAGTGAATATTAAAGATCGCCAAATTCCAACCCCTCCTTTCTCTCTCATTTTCTTTCCTTTGGCCTGTTTTATTTTGAAAATATTTTGGACCTTTTGTCTAAGTTTGCTTTTAATCAGTCTAAATGTTAGATTATTCTGGTTTCCAGTACCAAAAGTCGAGGCTGCATTTCAGATATCTCTAAACTAATTGAACTGGTCACAAAATCTTCACTGAGACCAAAAATGTTAGATACCTTCCAAAATATATTGAGTTCACAGTATTAACGTTTCTTTTTTAAAAATGCTTTAATAAAGTGAATAAAAACTAGTGAAGGGACCAATCGAAAGTTTACATCGTGCCTTCTTCTCCAGTAAAAGTGTTTTAGACCAAAATATCTCCAAAGAAATCTGTGGGAAAGATTTAGGTTTTATTCTCCAAATTGAATAACTAATTTTTGATAACTATTTGACTTGTCCAAATACTTATTTTGTGTAAAGTTTGAAATAATTTGAAAGTAAAGAGAGTAATGCTATATAAAGAGTAAGAATCTTTGGTTTTTACATGGACAGAAATTGTTAAGAAATTCGTGAAACTGCCTAACATGTACCTCATAATCACATGCTAATTCATACATACTACAAAAGAAGCAAAACTGTGTTCCTTGTGTTGCACTCTCTCCAGAGGGAGGGCAAATGGTTAGTCCTTGAAGGAAGCAGATGCTTAAATTTAATTTTATGGATGGCATGTTTAACATTCAGTTGCACAATCATTTTCGAAATAAAAGAGCTCCCATATGTTCATTCTCTCTTTAAAAGGGATTCCACAACTTACTTGTAGTATGCCTGCAAAAAGACAAGGTAGCATATCCAACTCATCAGCAAGGAGAAAAAATATCAGAGTTGACTGCTATGAAATCAGGATCCTGTATTTGATTTGGACGGGGGCGGAGGGGAGGGAGAATTATGTGTATGGTTGCCACTATTGCCCTTTGTCTCAGCAAGGGAAATAAAGAATTTAAAGAGAAAAACAAAGAGGAGTTTTTTTCCTCGTGTCATTTTTTCCCTCCCTGTGATTATGATGTAGGTAAAGTTGTTCTTTCATGAAAGGCACCTCTGCAGCAGTCAGCATTATCAGCCAAATTCCAAAGTTTTGATAGATGACTTATGAGAGCAGAGCTCTGGCTCAAGGAACTGACAGATGGATTTTACTTCCAAAAAGGTTGGAATAGATTCATGGAAATCACGCAGTAACTCTGATCCGGCACACATGTCCTCAATATCCAGAAGCCAAATAGGGGCCAAATGATCCTTCTACATTTTTTATTGGCCCGGTACCAAGGAGGCACGTCGATTCAGAAAAATTTCCCCAAAAAAGTTTATCCAATTTGCCTCTCTTTCCTTCTAATCTTGGGGGAATGTAAAATGAAACCAAGCTATTAAAAATTCTAATATCTAAAAATTTGTTCCTTTTCCAATTAGATCAACTCTATTGAATGCTTTTCTGGTTTTCATTTTTTTGTAAGATTTATGAATATTATCACAGAAAACAGGATCATTATAAACCTACATATCACTTTGGATACCTACTTTAAATTTTGATTAATTTTGTTTATTACAATTTGATTATTTATTTTTATTTTATTTATTATATGGTATTAAAAACCATATATGACAATAATAAATTCTTATATATTGACATCAATGATTGATATACTTGGCTTTACCATCAGTTCTAAAATTAAAAGTTTTATAATGAGGTTAACTTTCTACCGAAAATAAGTTGTAAACACATAGTTAATGAAGTATTTCTGGATTAATACAGTATATTATTATTACATACTCTGTAGCATACTACATGTAAAGCCTAACTTTGATATGCACAAGACAGACAGCATGTCAAGTACTTTAGAAAGAAACAAAGTGAAGTTGGTATTTCTCCTGACCTTAAAGCATAGTTGGGTAGATACATAAAATACACAATAGCCATCATAGCAGATACTATGTAGTAAATGAAATAAAAGTAATAAGGAGTTTTTTGAGGAGGTAGAGATTTTGCATTTTGGAGTAGAGCTGAGATCATGGAAGATTCCATGAAGAAGGCAACATTGAGGCCCACCTTGAGTGATGGATGGGATTTAAAGAAACGGGATTGGAGAAGAGAATTGGAGGACATGAGCATGAAGAGATCTATACAACAGAAAATATCTGGAATGTATTTAGGGAAAATGTAATAAGCCATCTGGTTTGTCTGGAACTATGTTAGGGGATTATCAGGAGAGCATAAAATATTTTCTTATGTATAAATTCCTTGGAGAATTCATTCACTCTCATGGTTTAATCTCGTTAAATCCTTTAAATCCTTCTTTTTCTCTTTATCCCTATGATTATTGCTACTCTAGTTCTGGCCATTGTCATCGTCAGTTTACTGAGGCAGAGTCCTATCAGGTCTCTCATCCAATTTGCCAATTTCTATTCTCCACACCATAGCCAGGTACTTAAGAACACCCGGGCAGCTCAGCTGGTTAGAGTGTTGTCCTGATATAACACGGTTGTCCCTTTGATCCCTGGTCAGGGCACATACAAGAATTAACCAATGAGTGCATAAATGAATGGAACAACAAATCAATCTTTTTCTCTCTCTCAAATCAATCAATAATTTTTTTTAAAAAAGGACAAACTCACACCATGATGAAAATCCTTTAGTTGCCTGCCCTGTCTTATGCAAGCCTTATCTCTCTCTACTCTTTTCTAGTGCTTTGGCGTTAGGCTTCTCTGAATGTCCTTTAGTTCTTCCAGAGAGTAGTCTTTTTTTTCTCTTTGGATTGTTGTGTCTGTCCCCAAAATATTTTGTCTCTAATTCTGACCTAACAAACTCTTCTTTATTCCTAATAACTCAGTTTAAACAGCAGTTTATTCAATCATGCAATCATCCTATATAATAAAACCCTAATATGCAAATCTACCTAACAGTAGAACAACAAGTCACTATGGTGCGCACTGACCACCAGGGAGCAGATGTTCAATGCAGGAGCTGCCCCTTGATGGTCAGTGCTCTCCCACATGGGGAGTGCTGATCAGCCAGAAGCCGGGCTCACGACTGGTGAGCGCAGTGGCGGTGGCGGGAGCCTCTCCCACCTCCACAACAGCACTAAGGACCCTTCAGGGATGTCCGACTGCCAGATTAGGCCCGCTTAGGGGAGCGTGGGCACAGGCTGAGCTGAGGGATCCCTGCCCAGTGCACAAATGTCCCGCACCAGACCCCTAATTTATTCATAAGTGCTTAATTGAGGGAGTACTATGTTCCAAGCACTTTATTCTTCCCTGACACTTACAGTGATTTCCTAGATTATATTGTGTATCCTGCTACACACAGCTCCCTGTATTGTAATTGTCTGCATTATCTATTCTAATTCAAATCCCATAAGAGTAGAGGTGGGCCAAAAGGAGAGTTGATTATTGAAACATAATAAATAATTATTTTCTAAATACATGTTTTAGTTGTTACCTTTATGTTGATGAATATTATATAGATAACCCACAAATGGAGGCAGTTATTAAAAATTTGATCAATAAATTGATAAATTTATATTTCTTTATCTTACCAAACATGATTCTGCCACATCTTCCTGATGTAAATGATCTACTGCTTAATTTGTCTCAGATATTTTAACCTTTTGTAATAGTAGTCTCCTACAAAATGATCAGATGAGATCTCTGTTCTTCAGTGTGCTTTTGAACGTCCCCCTAGAAAGACTACTTTTTCCCTTTCCCTTTTATTGTCAAATATGGTCAAAGAGAGTAAGGCCAAACCCTTCTACAGCAGGGTTGACTGTGGACTCCACACTTCAATTGAGTAAATTCTCTTTCTCTCCACCTCAGGTCCAATCTGGTGCCTAGGCCAGCAGGA